>NC_092817.1:9432500-9736250 GCF_023375885.2 Dermacentor andersoni | reverse complement strand
CCTTCTTGGTATTGTAGTTCCGGCAAGAAAGAAATGTTTATGAAACGTTAAAAAATTACATAGAACATTTTTAGCTTTTCATTTTCTCTCGCTTTGTCTACCTCACATGCAGCCGTATGAAAATTTTGTATGGCTTTTATAGACCTGCAAACTTTTGAACAGAGTCCCTCAAGTTTTACTTCTTTACCCCATATGTAGGAGACCAGTCAATATATTACTGTCGTTGAGGACAAGGCTCAAATTCCATGATTTTAAGTGTGACTATAATTAGACAGACATTTGAGCAATACTTTCTCAACGATGCCGTTCTCATTTATTTTTCTTTCGCATTTCCTGTTTACGCGAGTACCATAGTACCACGGCGAAGTTAACGCAGCTTCCCAATAAATCACCAGCAATTTATAAATAATTAAGAATAAAACATAACGTTGAGGTCAATATATTCTAAGCGAATAACGGTGTCTAGTCAAGATACAGCAGTTGAATATCGCTATTCAAAGAGGATGCGTTGAAAGACACCTTCGGCAACGGCGCAGATGAGAAGACCAGAAACAAAGACGGGAACACACGTGCTGACTATCAGTCGGCGTCCAGTTCACCATGGCATCCACAAGTCAACTAGTGATTCAATGGAGTTTAAAACTAACGCAGATGACATAAAAACAATTTCCCAAATTATTTTTCTGCCACCAATACATATGGAAGGGCATTTTATAACGCAATACACGTATTTTAACCTGCGTGTTGGAGGAAATCCGGCGTCCGCGCCGGCGGCGATGTCCGTAGGAGAAAAATCATCCCGATCCACGCATCCCGATCTGCGCAAGCCCTCTACGTGGCGCGCAGGCGTTACTGAACTAATCGAATTTGTCAAAGTAAAATGCTTCAGAAAATTCGCAGAGTACGACTCACGCACAACCTACAGACATGACAGCGTCGGATTGTAATTTGAACCTACGAGAAAACATAATTCTGCTACGCGGAAGGTCAAACACAAAGCCCTCTTCCAGCTTCCGTCTGAGGTCTGTCTTCGTACCAGCGGCGCACCCGCTCAGTTCCTTGCAACACCGTTGAGATGGCGCTCGCCTCCGCGTATCCGCCGCAGCGGCGGCGTCCGCTGTCGGAGGGAAACAAAAAAAAAGAACCAGAAAGCTCGCCTTCGGGCATGAGGTTCACCGCCAGCGTTTCCAGGAAAGCATTACAGTTACATAAGCTGCAGTTACCAGGAAGCGTGAAAAGCAGTCAAGAATCTTTGAATGCCATCGCGTTCCACTCTTAAAGGTGGAGCTTAAGCGTCCTTCAAATTTTTACGCATACAGGACGTAGTCATACGGACGTACGTTTATTTAAAGCTCATACAATATTAAGTTATGAAAGAGAACATATACGCATGGATAGAAAACAGCTAAAAGCAGTGCGAAAGTAAATGACCGACAAACTTTTCTCTTTTGTAGGTGAATTTAGTTTTGAAGAACGGCATGCGTTCTGTAGAGAGAACTCAGTCGAATCAGAGACATTGGTTTTGAAACACAACTTGAGTTAAAAAATATTCATTCAACGCTTAAGTAGAACTCTCAGAATTACAGCATAAAACTACTTCACGAGAGTATAGCCGTTCACTAGAGCACTTTCACGAGAGCATAGCCTGTCCAATTGATTGGAAGAGCTCAAGTTCTTCGAAATGCGCCGTTGATGACTCATACAATAAAAAATGATAACTGAAAAGACAAATCAAGAAAATTCTTAATGCCCTTTGATTCGACACATACATGATCTATATATAACTGAAATGACGAAACAGGTCAGGTCTCGTTGAACACCCCAAAGTATGCCAATAAATTAACTATGGAGGTGTCCTCATGTCGCATGCAATTCACTTAAAGCAACTTAGTGCTCTGAAAACAGTGCTCTTTGTTTTTTTTTTCTTGAACAGTCTAGATGTCTGGAGGCTCGATGTACATGGAAACCCGGAGAAGGACATAGAGTCAAGGGGGGTGAGTTCGACGTCGTAACATTTTGATTGCGTGAAATCTTGCTACGTGTGCGAAGCAGGCTCCGATACTTTATGTTGTATGCAGGTTGTTTCCTGTATTGCGCATCAGTTTATGTGCAGTTTGACAGCGATAGCTGCTATGGGCTCACACATCCGGTCGTTTTGATGTTCACCGCACCCCGTACTTCGCTCATATCCTGAAATCATTTGCGAAAAAAATTACCCAATGAAGCGGTATGAGCCTATGAATAGAAGATGAAAAAGCGCAGGAGTCTGAGTTCAGGAGACGAGAAGAAGGAAGTGAGAATAAAATGGTAGACAAGATGGACGCCAGTTCCATAGCAATACTTTCCGTCTATTGTGTCCTTTAACTAGGAACGCTACATTATTTTGGCGCAGCCGACAGCGGACTCCAACATGTGGGTGACATTTTTCCTTGAGGAGACCTCCGCAGAGAAGATCATCTTTTCGACATACCAAGCTGAAGATGAACCAGCGGTGGAACTACCTCACGAACTGAGGTAGGTTCACTCAGCAGAACTCGTGAACCTGGTTTTAGAGAAAGCTTCCATGGACACTGATGAACTACGTCGGAAGGGTGCTGTGAAAGTGAACTTGCGTCTGACGATCTTCGACGAATTAGTTCTTCAACCGATGCGTCGAAAGGACTCTGGATCACAGTCGTTGACGGAAGAGGTGAGCCTCGTTTTGAAAGCTCTTCGGCTACAACAAGAACAGATTTCGCAACAAAACCAGCTGGTGACATCGCTTATAAGCTCTTTAAACGCTGAGAAGCCGGTGACTAAATTTGCAGAACCGGATGCGTTCGACGGCATGTCTTCCAGTCCAGAAGGTTGGCTTGAATTGTATGAATATGCCGCTGGGAAGAACAACTGGCACTCTAATGAGGACAAGATTACTAACATGCGTAGTTACTTAAGCGGTGTTGCACGGAAGTGGCATGATTTGCACATTATTGAAGAGGCTGGCAACTCTTGGAATCAATGGAAAGAAAAATTCTTGACGACATTCCGAAGCAACCCAGTGCAAAGGTGGGACGCCGCGCTTAATTTCAAATTCAAGCAGCGCTCCCTCGTCGAGTATTTCTTTGACAAACGCCGCCTTTTAAAGCTGGCCGAGGCTATGCTTCCTCCTTCTGCCGTAGTAGCACTAATAATGCACGGACTGCACGCGCAATTCCTGAAGCAAGTGCAAATACGGTCACCTAAAACTATGGACGGGCTCCTGGAGTCCCTTCACGACATACCATTTACTTCAGAAGAAAATATAAGCGCTAGCTCAAGTAGTCACTTCACACGGTCCGGCGCGGATTGGTCAAGCCGTAATCAGCGAGAACCGCGCCGCCTCGCAGGCGGCACAGAGAACTTGGGTTGGCGCGCTCCCAGAGGTCGGGTGAATAACGTCGACAGCGACCCTGTCCCCCTACTTTCGGACGCTGAAGAGGCTCCGACGACAAAAAACTGATAAACAAGGGTGATCAGTCCGACCCGATGACCACAACTGAGACTGTTTATTTAACTTGCTCTAGCCTACTTCACATCCCTGTCAAAGTGGGAAACAGACATATGATGGCTTTGGTTGACAGCGGTGCTTCTGTGTCTATAATAAATGCCAAGCTGGTAGATGCAAGTCACCTGCATAGTAGAAGAGTACTACGGGTGCAAGGCTACGATGGAAAAGTGACAATGCATAATCAATGGGCCTCAGTAAACATTGAGTTCCAAGGTCATGAAATAGAGAGTGAAGTACTGGTGATTGAGGGGGTGACGAATGACTTTCTAGTATCCAGACCAGATATAAAGAAACTAAAAATCAACGTATACTGGGACGATGCGGTTTTAGTGGAAGGACTATCAAGGCGAAAGACACAGCCGGATAGAAAAGATAACCTGCGAGTTGTCAAGTACGCGGAGGATATTGCAACGACCAATCCTGAACTGGTATGCATAGGAAGCTATCCACCAGCGATGACGTCACACAAAGTGCCTTTCGAACTAACCGACAAGACCGTTATTCGAAAATCACCTTATAACATGTCAAGGGAGCGCAAGATATGGTTGAAGAAGGAATTGCAGGAGATGCTAGACGCCAATATAATCCGGCCTTCGGTGTCACCCTTCGCCTCTCCCATAACTATTGCGCCGAAAGAAGATGGAACTTTCAGACTGTGCACAGATTACAGGGTTCTCAACCGACAGACAGAACTTATACCATTTCCCATGCCGAAGATAGACACGATTATAGATGAGACAGGTGGTTGCCGATGTTTTTCACGTATTGACTTGTGCAAAGGTTTCTGGCAGATCCCGCTAACCGAAGAAACAAAAATGTACACTGCTTTTATCACGCCCTTCAACCTGTACGAGTATAACCGGCTTCCTTTCGGCTGGAAAAACTCACCAGCATGGTTCCAGAAGGTTATGAACGAAGTCCTGAAGCCTTTCCTAGGTGTCTTTTGTAACGTGTACATAGATGATATTATCGTCTTCTCCAAAACAGAGGCGGAGCATCAGGAACACCTGTCCCAGGTATTAAATGCCTTGAGCTTGGCACACCTCAAGGTTAATTTTACGAAAAGTGCGTTCTTTCAAAGAAAAGTTGTGTTTCTTGGAAGAGTCTTTGATGGGACTACCAAAAGCACGAAACGAGAGTCCGTCGAGAGGATATCCCAACTGGTAAAACCATATGACGTACACTCATTGCGTGTGTTTTTGGGATTAGCAGGACATTTCAGACCCTTCATAAAAGACTTTGCCATCAAAGCAAGATGCCTCACGCGCCTAACGCAGAAAGAAGTTCCATTTGAGTGGGATGAGGAATGTGAGAGAGTCTACCGTGATCTGGTGCACAGAATCTCTGCTGACCCTATTCTACGCATACCAGATTTCACTTTACCCTTTGAACTGAATACCGACGCCTCACACTATGGGACAGGTGCGGTCTTGTACCAGAAATGTCCAGAAGCATCCGGCCGAGAAAAGCGATACGTAGTAGGTTACTACAGCTACACCCTCAAGCCACCTGAAGTCAACTACACCACTACTGAAAAGGAAGCTCTTGCAGTCCCTAAAGCAATTCAGTACTTCCGTACGTACCTAGAAGGTGCGAAGTTTACTTTGTTCACCGATCACCAGGCCCTCACTCATCTCTTGAATATGACCCAACCTAAGGGACGTATCGCCAGATGGGTGAACTATTTGCAGCAGTTCGATTTCACCATCTCCCACCGACCTGGACCCCTTTTGACTGATGCAGATGCATTGTCTAGACTGATGATACAGGCCAACAACGAACAATCGGAAGAAATCAATGAAATTAAATTGTGGGAAGGCACTGAACGATTGATTTTTATGGAAGGTCGCTATCAAGTCCCGCCAACGCTGGTTTCCAGGGTGCTTTATTTGTACCACGATAGCCCAGAATCTGGAGGACACGACGGATTTTGGCGCACCTACACAAGCTAGTCAAGAGATTTACGTGGCCTCACATGAAAGAAGACGTCAATCGATACGTTCGTTCATGCCACATTTGTCAAGTCAACAAAGTGAAATATAAGCAGCCTTCGGACGCCATGATAATACCTTGCCACTCGAACGTGCCTTTTGAAGTTATACACCTGGATTTCGCCGAGCTAAATAAGAAACGAGAAGGAGTCTGAAAAACGCAAGCTTTTCTTCTGGCCATAGATGAATGCACTAGGATGGTCGCGGCACGGGCAGGAAAAGAAGATGCGAATAGTGTCATCGCCCTTCTCGAACGGGATATGTTTAGGACAACCAGGACGATTGTATGTGACAACGGTCCAGCGTTCAAGAGTGAAAAGCTAGCAAGATGGGCTCGAGACCACAATATATCAATCCAATTCTGTGCGCCATACCATCCCGCAGGGAATGGGCTTGCAGAGCGTGCTATACGAGATGTGAAACAATACATCAGGATGTACGATAGTTTCCCTGGTGGTTGGAAATGCTCTTTAGAAGCAGCTGTAAGACATCACAATCGCTCCTATACCAGTGGCTTGGGATGCAGCCCGCAGTTGCTTCTACACCACTACTGAAAAGGAAGCTCTTGCAGTCCCTAAAGCAATTCAGTACTTCCGTACGTACCTAGAAGGTGCGAAGTTTACTTTGTTCACCGATCACCAGGCCCTCACTCATCTCTTGAATATGACCCAACCTAAGGGACGTATCGCCAGATGGGTGAACTATTTGCAGCAGTTCGATTTCACCATCTCCCACCGACCTGGACCCCTTTTGACTGATGCAGATGCATTGTCTAGACTGATGATACAGGCCAACAACGAACAATCGAAAGAAATCAATGAAATTAAATTGTGGGAAGGCACTGAACGATTGATTTTTATGGAAGGTCGCTATCAAGTCCCGCCAACGCTGGTTTCCAGGGTGCTTTATTTGTACCACGATAGCCCAGAATCTGGAGGACACGACGGATTTTGGCGCACCTACACAAGCTAGTCAAGAGATTTACGTGGCCTCACATGAAAGAAGACGTCAATCGATACGTTCGTTCATGCCACATTTGTCAAGTCAACAAAGTGAAATATAAGCAGCCTACGGACGCCATGATAATACCTTGCCACTCGAACGTGCCTTTTGAAGTTATACACCTGGATTTCGCCGAGCTAAATAAGAAACGAGAAGGAGTCTGAAAAACGCAAGCTTTTCTTCTGGCCATAGATGAATGCACTAGGATGGTCGCGGCACGGGCAGGAAAAGAAGATGCGAATAGTGTCATCGCCCTTCTCGAACGGGATATGTTTAGGACAACCAGGACGATTGTATGTGACAACGGTCCAGCGTTCAAGAGTGAAAAGCTAGCAAGATGGGCTCGAGACCACAATATATCAATCCAATTCTGTGCGCCATACCATCCCGCAGCGAATGGGCTTGCAGAGCGTGCTATACGAGATGTGAAACAATACATCAGGATGTACGATAGTTTCCCTGGTGGTTGGAAATGCTCTTTAGAAGCAGCTGTAAGACATCACAATCGCTCCTATACCAGTGGCTTGGGATGCAGCCCGCAGTTCGCTTCTTCAGGAGAAACCCCTATTCGTCAGGCGGACCGTCAACTGCGGCTGTTAGAAAATCTCAAGATCGTCGAGGAGAGGAAACAGAAATCGCAGGAGGTGAGGTACCGTAAACGAATGAAAAATATATTTTTACAGGAGACATTGCTCAGATATCCCAAACATTCAAGTCACCGACCTCATTCTAGTTAGGAAAGGAGTAAGAGAATCCAGTGCCAAATTTTATGGTCCTTACTCTGTGACAAAGACAGCCACTCAGAAAGGAATATTGAACCCTGTGTGGTACATTGCCGAACGTGGCTCAGTTGAATGTGCTTCGATTGGAAACGTTTTCAAGTATTACCCTAGGAGGGGTTAGCAAAAGAAATCTGGAAGGGTGAAGCGGTGTGAGCCTTGGAATAGAAGATGAAGAAGCGCAGGAGTCTGGGTTCAGGAGAAGAGAAGAAGGAAGTGAGAATAAAATGGTAGACACGATGGACGCCAGTTCCATAGCAATACTTTCCGTCTATTGTGTCCTTTAACTAGGAACGCTACACCCAAGAAGAATCTCTTTGTGCTGCGAGGATTCAACCTTTCAACCAACAGGTTGTCAAACTGAGATAATACACCTCGGCCACTCTGCCGAAGCTGTACGGCAGTGGCGAGTACTTATCCTGGAGAGCATGACCACGCCAGCATCTGCCCTGATTGGTTAACGCGTGCTCAACATCTGAGTACTGGATAGAGCTGACGTCCGCACTTTCTTCGTGTTCTAGCACGTCGCCTTCCATGTTGCGGAGGTGGTCCTCAATTAAGTTTTTTTCTGCATATAATGGCAATGATTGAGTGCGTCCGCATTGTCCTCATTTGTCTTCTTTTTCTAACGCTCGACTTCTTGCCTTTACTGAACGGCGCTGACGTCGTCTTGTTCTCTTCAAGCATACTGTGACATCTATTAATGGTGTAGCCAAAATATAAGTTTCATAGAAGCGGAACAAATCCAGCAGTGACAATCGAAAGGGTTGTTTTAGTAAAGACTAACGGCTAAGTCAAGATAGGTCTTATCCGGACTTGTGCACTGGTCGCCTCGCGGTGGTGTAGTCTTTCCACTTCACTTCCGGGAGGCGCAACTTTTACGAACGAATACGACTCGCATTTATTTTACTTACCGAAAGAAGACTGCTCGCTCGCACCAGCGAATTTTCGCTCCAATAAGCGCCTCGGGAAAGTCCAAGGCTTACAGCGCATTGTCAGCTATCGCGTCATTGCTTCGAGGTACAGGCAAAACTGCAACATTTTTCAGCCTAGTGCCCACAAATATGTACGCACGCTTCTTTTGTGACCTCGATTTTCGTTTCCCTGGCAGAAATTTCCGTTGCATGTATAACTACATGTAAAGCGGCTACATGTATAGCTCTCTAAATCAAAAAGTTCACTGCCTTTTTTTATTTACACTCTTGAACCACCCTGGATATATCCGGTGTTTCACGAATTGCTTTCGAAACTCCCTAAGGATAGGGAACATATTATATTTAAGTAATTTCCTTTGGGTTGCTTTGGATTCCGCAGAGGCGTACACTTGAAAATGACTCGATGTCCAACTAGAGAACCAACTAGCCTGTCAAAAAGTAATACTTTGAGTATATACAATGCACATATGTTACAATTATCTGTTCGCGAGTGTGCGGAGAGCACGAAACATCCGTTAACGTTACATATTGCCAGAAATCATTTCAGGCTTTGTATATTCAATACTCGAATACATTGCTGCCTTTTTATGAGACGTTGGCCTGGACTACTTTGCATTAACTGCTCCATTCTACGTTTATTTAGCTAGTTGTGAAACGAGAATAAATCGTTCTGTAACGAACATGTAGGCACACGAAGCCAGATGAAAGCTGCTTCGCAACATGCACAAAAATGATAAGGGAGAAAGTGGAGCACACTATCCTTTCTTTTACTTGCCCATGCTGCGCTGCAACTTTGCTTCAGTGTAGCGAACCAAGTTGTCTAGCGACAAGCTTTTGTTGAGCAGTGCCAGCTTCCGGGTTTTACGGCGCGAAGATGCCAAGCCTTTAAGAGCACGTGAGACTTTGTAGCCAGCCTCAAAAGTGAGACCAGGGATGTTTTTTTTTTCTTGCTGCAGACCCGAACGTGCAGCGTTTCTAGGGAGCAGCCATCTTTTATGGGGACTGCGGGAACCTGCGGAAAGAATTACTGCGATAACGTGCTCAGCCTGTTCTGTCCACCATTGTTAACCCGCTATGGCTATCATACCAGCGCGGGCAGCGCCGATCGCCTGCGACGGGGGTCGAAATTAAGCGCGCTTGCTCTGAAAGATTATGCGAGAATAAAATATCAGCCGTAAAGCCGATTACACACAAGGAATACCAATGTTGATCGACGTTACGTTACCATGTTACATGTTCCAACCACAGGTACTCAGTTCGGAGGTTCTCCCGTGGTACCCGTACCGGGACGACGCAATTAGGATCAACGCGGCGATCAGAAGATACGTCGCCAAGGTTGTCAACTATTACTATGGTAGGCAGCAGTATTTACTCGTCCCGCTTCTCTTCACTCGAAACTCATTACGATCAACATTACACAGACACGCCAGAAAAGCTCGATAACGACTACGAACTGCAGCAGTGGAGAGACGAACTCGTCAAAGAACGCCATCTGACGGGCGTTGGACTAAAGGTAAGCGTTTTATATTACCATACCTCTGCGAACAATGTTCGAAACTGACCACCGCCAACGTTTTCGCTTTCAAATTTATTTTGTTTTACACATATTTTCTTCATAGCGATTGCTCTTACATGCCAGACGGACGGGGTTCTTCGTTAGGTCGGCATAGAAATGCTTTCGCATTTAGTAGTGGAAAGCCGGGGGCTTGATGCAGGTTATCTTTCGTGACTCAGCCACAAAACTGATCACTTGCACGTAAGCAGATTGATTGATTTGACCGGAATGGATTGTGAAGGGTGCTCAGGCAGTATTTTTGCTCGTTGACAACGCTTGGAGACAATGTACAGGAGCGCCAAGTAATATTTACGTTTTCATCTTGGGGCCGTAAATTTAAGCACATTTAATCATACAGAGCGTGCAATAAGGAGCGCACTGAGAAAACGAATGTACATACTGATTGCGGACCGTGGTGGTTTTTCGGCTCTTCGGTCGTTTTTAATCGCCTTATTCTTGAAACTTACATGATTATGGCGGTGTGGTCTTGTGTTGCTGAGAGACGTGGAGGGTCGAGAAAACTCTGGGGCATTCAGTCTTACGTGGTGGAAGATACGTAAGCAGTTGATGGACCTTCTGCCCCTGGGACATCGAGCGCCTTGCATGATTCATTTCGCAGCCGCACATTTGGCGATTTTGTTGAACGTCCCCTGGGGTGCATGCGATATGGAATTTGAAGTCATTATGACCTGCAACGCGACAGGAGGATAACGGGCAAAGAGGACGTGAGTACAAACAGTGCTGTGTTCACTTCGCCTCCGTGCGTTGTCTTTCTGTCGCGCTACAGATAATAATAAATCGAAATCAACTCGCTCGGCTTTCAGTTCTTCTGTCGAACTATAAGTAGAGTTAGCGAGAACTGGGGAAATGATTGGCCTAAATTGTGTTATTAAGCCAATGGATAATTAAGCGGTTGAAATCATAGGGTAAACTAACTGATATCTCTAACTGAAGTCTACAAATAATGAGGACAAAGGATGTGAAAATCCTATAAAGACAAGTGCCGCAGGTGGGAGCCTAACCAACGCCTCCTGCGCATTACGCATGCGTGCTCTACCATTCGAGCTGTGGCAGCGACGGTCGCCTTGTGTGTGTCAAGTAGATCTAGTCCTGGCAGGGTTGACCAACGCCACTCATGGCCACTCATGGCCATGAGTGGCGCTGTGGCGAACGTTCATTCACAGGCTTCACGTGGTAGGGGAACTTGGGAGTCGACAGCTGTGGCCAGACTTAAGCGCAGTGTTCGCGCAACGGCTCAGCCAAGTCTGTGCAAGGCTACTGACGACAGTAGCTCTGCGTGGAGATGACGGTTAATTTTTAATCACTTTATTTGAACCTTCTTTGTGGTTATCACACGCAAAATTAAGAGACGAAATATAAAGAGCGTGATGTGGGCCTATAGGCTGATATTGCGGTCCCTTAACGACTTTATTTCAAGCACAAAGACAATCTTTGTCCAACACATTGAGGAAATTAGATGATCGTCCTCTGAGTGAGCAGACCATACTAGATCACCGTCCCGACCGGTCATCGACTCAGAAGGCAGTGAAGGCACTTTTGTCTTTTCTCAGAACTTCTGGTTTGCGCGAGCGGCTTTAACTCAAGTGCTGTCCGTAAACGTATCTACACCTTCTCTCTCCCTTCTCTCTCTTCCCCTTCTTCCATCCCGCAGCGTAGGGTAGCCAACCAGTCTATAGACTGGTTAACATCCCTGCCTTCCTGTATTCCTCTCTCTCTCTGTCTCCTTACCGACTCATATCAGAAGTGATAGCTGTAACTGTAACGACGTAGCAGGGCATATTGAAAGGAACCATACATCTGTAGAGGGATCTGGGGTGAAATTCACTAAGCTGCGTTGTTCGTACGCAATTTCTTAGCCAAAAAAGTTCTTAGCTGAGATTATGGCGCAGCGGAAGTGGCAGCACATTTAACTTACGGCGTCGTATGAAAGCGAGAAGGATGCAAAGCTCGGATTACATGGCAAGAAACGAAAGAAAGGCGGTCAGCTGATAGCATAATCGCACATCATGCATATGTATTTGAGGCTATATTCTTAGGGCAAATCACTGCACACTCCTATTCGGCAGCTTCCTTTTCCGGGCGTCTGCTATAGTGCCGACAGGCGCAACCACCCTCGCCTGTTCACCCCACTTCAGTCAAAAGAATTGCACTGGAAGTGTTAATCATTCTTCTCACATTTCTGCAAGAGACAGGACCGATGGACACATGGTGACATATTTGGAGCAGAAAGAGGCGCCCAGTCGGAGCAATTGCCGGCCAGGTCTGCCAGGCTAACCCCGCCTGTTCCCATCACCACCACCAGCGCATTATAACAGAGCGACTAAATGTCTATAGTTCGATACTAAATACGAAAATGAAAACAAAAGCTCCATAACATATATTTCTTTGGCTTCAAGGCAAGCGGCCGGCACCCGTACGTTCATTGGTGTGGTATGTGACTCTGCTGCACACGGTTGCAAGTGGGGTTCTAATGCGCTCCAGCTCCCTCGGCAGCCGGTACCGTCTCAGGCGCTGGTCGACGATGTCATCCACCTCCAACCGACGACGAAACGCGCACTCCCTTCTCATAGGATCACTGTCGAGTGCACGAAGGACTAATAAAACAGTACTAAAAAAGAAATGCAGAAAGAAGCCGTGGCTACCCGCACCCCCATATTACGACAGAAAGCTTCGCTACATAATATCCACGCCTGCAAGTTTCGCTTCCTGTCACACTTTGACATCGTATCAGCGTTCATCGCTTTTTTCTTGGCTTCTCCCCAGCTGATAAAACACGATGATGCCTAGCGCCAGGTCAAGAGTTTGTTTCTCAGGTTCAGGCGGCCGCATTCCGACGAGGTGAAATGCACAAAGGCGCGCACACATCAATGTTGGAGACCGGTAATGAACGATAGGTTAGTGGCGACAGGGCCTGAAGCCCCTTACTACGCTGTCTTTGATAGCCCAAGTAGCACTTCATAGAAGTCGAGGCTAATCAGCCAACATCGTCCCGATGCTCAAGTGCTCGTCAGCATACTCCACAGCACAGTACACGAAGCCAATAGTGCTTGAACGTTCTGGTGGGTTCCGAATCAAATCGGTCCCAGTCGTCGATCTTGCGACACTGACGCACTTTGTTCAGAGTACTCACTGCACATATAGTACGGTGCCAAGGTGGGAGCGGTGGTATCCAAGCGGAGCCCGACGCCATTCTGTAAACATGCAAATGCGGTCTCGCAGTACGGAGTGAGCTGTGGCTCCAGAGTAACGGTCCATTGAAATTGCGGAGGTGTTTTGGATGTTGCAAAACGTCATCAACGTACTTTTATGTTCACTACGTTACCCCGCCTAATTTTCGGCCGTCCTCCACAGCACATTTTTTCCGCTAGCAACCACTCCATATTTTTAATGGACCACCGATTACCTGCCCTACGAGCTGCATGGGCTGCCCAGCTCCGAGTTTTCCTTTTAAGAGGAAGCTTTAGCTCGGGTGCTCCTATCTAAATACATGTAAAAGGAGAATTCGTTTTTCTCGGCAACCACTGCACCAAATTTGACGAGGTTTGTTGCATTTAAAAGAAAAACTTAAAATATAGTGACCGTCGGTTTCGAATTTTTTAGTTAGGTAGTCAATTTTTTATTAAAAATTGGCAAAAATCGAAAATTTTCACAAGACGAGACTATCAAGTTTACAACTCTGTAACTCAACAACAAAAAATAATAATACAATTCTGTGAATTGAATATAATAGTACATCTAAAGCGGACAAAATTCATGTTACACATGAATATAAAAAAATTGTAATATGGAAATAAAGCTTTTGCAGAAATCATGTAACCAACCTTACAAATTCACGTAAGAGGTAAAATTACATATCAAATTTGTCCGCTTGAATGATCTAATGGATGCCATTTACAGAATCGCGATATCTGTTCTTGATGCAGAGCTATGAATTTGTAAACTTCGTACGTCTATTATTTTCAAGCGGTCGAATATTTGAAAATCTTTTTAACAAAATTCAAGTCCTAAATCGAAATTCCACTTCCAACAGTCACTAGATTTTAACTTTCGCTCTGAAATCCAACAAACTTCATTAAAATCGGTCCAGGGGTTATCTCAGAAAAACGTTTTTGCGTTTTACATGTATTTGAATAGGCCGCGTCGGAGTTGGGCCCGAGCTAAAGCTTCCTCTTAATTTCAACTACTACTACCCCAGTTTTCTCTCTGACCGACACCACTCTCTTCCTGTCTCTTACCGTTAAGTCTACCATTCTTGGTTTCATCGCTTGCCTGAGCGATACCCGACTTGTTTTCAAGTTTCGGTGTTAACCTCCAAGTTTCTGTTCCATATGATAGTGCTGGAAGAATGGAATGATTGTAGACTCTTTTTCAGAAATTGCGGTGAGCTCCCAGTTATGCTTGCACATTGCCGGCCGTATGCGCTCCGACATATTTTCATTCTTCTGTAAATTTCCTTGTCATGATCAAGGCTCCCTACGAGTAATTAGCCTAGAGAAACTTGCTCCTACACACACTCTTAAGGTTGACATGAGTAATTTTATTTTCGCTGGATAGATTATTCAACGTTAGCTTTGTCGTCTGCATAGTAATCTTCAATCTACTCTTACACTTTCTCGGTTGAGGTCCTCAATAAGTTAATGCAATGTGTCCCTAGCGTTGTTGAACAGGAGAATGTCATCGCCAAGCTGAAGGTTATTGAGACATTCGCCGTTGATCGTCGCTCCTACTCCTTGTCAGTATAACAGCACGAATATTTCTTCTAAACATGCAATGAATATCATTGTAAAGATTTCGTCTCCTTGCCTGAGCACTTTCTGGATAAGTATATTTCGATTTTTCTTGAAGCTAATTAAAGCATGTGAAGACGCAACTATCACTGAGGCAGATTCGAAGCGTGAGGAATTGCGGATACATGCGCTGTGGCTTTACGTATTCACACGGTCTTTACACTTACACGGCAATTACCACGGCCTTGATAAGTTCGTTCAGTCCTTCAGGGCGATCCACACGATATGCACTTGCACCGCTCATCATCATCATCAGCAGCCTGGTTGCGCCCACTGCAGGGCAAAGGCCTCTCCCATACTTCTCCAACTACCCCGGTCATGTACTAATTGTGGCCATGTTGTCCCTGCAAACTTCTTTATCTCATCCACCTACCTAACTTTCTTCCGCCCCCTGCTACGCTTCCCTTCCCTTGGAATCCAGTCCGTAACCCTTAATGGCCATCGGTTATCTTCCCTCCTCATTACATGTCCTGCTCATGCCCATTTCTTTTTCTTGATTTCAACTAAGATGTCATTAACTCGCGTTTGCTCCCTCACCCAATCTGCTCTTTTCTTGCCCTTAACGTTACACCTATCATTCTTCTTTCCATAGCTCGTTGCGTCGGCCTCAATTTAAATACAACCCTTTTCGTAAGCCTCCAGTTTTCTGCCCCGTACGTGAGTACTGGTAAGAGACAGCTGTTATGCACTTTTCGCTTAAGGGATAATGGCGACCTGCTGTTCATGATCTGAGAATGCCTGCCAAATGCACCCCAGCCCATTTTTATTCTTCGGATTATTTCAGTCTCATGATCCGGATCCGCAGTCACTACCTGTCCTAAGTAGATGTATTCCCTTACCACTTCCAGTGCCTCGCTACCTATTGTAAACTGCTGTTCTCTTCCGAGACTGTTAAACATTACTTTAGTTTTCTGCAGATTAATTTTAGACCCACCCTTCTGCTTTGCCTCTCCAGTTCAGTGAGCATGCATTGCAGTTGGTCCCCTGAGTTACTAAGCAAGGCGGATCGCAAGTTACTAAGGTATTCTCCACTGTGGTATAAAGTTTGTAAACAGGGATAAGGTGCCTCAGAAAGGCTGGCCAACGTTTCGATAGGAGGACCTATCTTCGTCAAAGGCGGCCTCGTCATCCTCGGCGTGTTAGTTTTAAAGGGTTAGTGCAGTGACGTCACGTGCGGGTGTTGTCGCTGGCGGCTGGTTTTAAAGAGAGAGATTACCAGAGGAAACAAGCGCTGTCGTCCGACGTCTGTGTGCTTCATTCGCAAGACGAGGGGACAAGAGCGTGAGAGTGGGCACGCGGGGAGAAAAGAAAAGAAATAGAAGCAGAAAAAAAAGAAAAAAAAGGAAGAAAAGGGGGGGAGGAAGCCAGGATGGCACCAAGACAGACAAAAAAAATGGGGGTGAGAGTGAAAGAAAAAGAAAGAAAAAAATGAAATTTTTAAGAAATACGGGGGCTTGGGAGCGTGTTGGGGATGCGAAAGGTTAGGAGGTATTCCAGGGGAGTCGTTGGCGGCATGTTTATGAGGCATTAGAACGGCCGGTCAAGCGGTCAGTGCGCGAGTAACACAAAAGACAAAAAAAAAAAACAGACACACACAAAAATACATGAGTTGAAAGTGACTTGAGTAGCATAGCAGTAATACGTCTAGTAATCTTGAAATAGTTAAGATGGCGACGAGGAGTCTGCGGTGCAATGTATGGGGTGACTGAAACCCAGCGGCATGGTCTTTCAAGGGGCACTGCCCCAGTCGCTCAACGTAGGTGTCGTTACGGCGGCATCCAGAAATGGTGATACTCTGGGTTGAGGCACCGAAAAAGGCATATTGACTTCGGAATGTGTTGATGAGGGGGTTTAAAAAAATAGGTTTAAAAAAAAGGGGGGGGGGGGGGCAAGGGAAGGGAGAGGGGGAGGGGGGACGCGAAACCGGAATAACAAACAGGAGGGTGACGCGCGCAGAAGCGGGCGGTGGCAAGTGTACATGGAAGAAGGGGGTCGTACAGTTGGTATAGACGTAAAAACCTGAAAGAGTACATTAAATTAGCTATTGGGCAGGCAAACAATTTTTTCGAAATGGAAGGAACATTTTCCACCACGCCCACACGCGCCGTACATAAGACACCTTAGTGGGGCACAAACATCAGATATTCTACCGCTAGTTTGTGATACGCCAGTTGACACCACACACTTTATTATCAATGTAGGTACAAACAACCTAAGAACACAAAGCGCCGCGGACACGATAGAGTCCATGAACGACGTAATAAGAACCATTCAAGCCGCTCGCCCAAATGCACATATAACCATAACGACTGTCGCTCCCCGCCTAAAAAACAAACACCGCCCACTATTCTACCAAACTAATGCACTCATGAAGCACAATGAGGAGATGAACAAACTCAACTCATTAATTTTCAACTTAGAACACGTCCATAAGAATGTTGACACCATGCACCACGCAGAAATACACGAAGCACCACACGAACACCTAGCTTGGGACGGCTTCCACTTGAACCGCAGTGGAATAAAGCTAGTTTCCCAACACATCAAGTCCTTTATTAAGGACAAGTACAGAAAAACTCTTTTAAATTCCACCTCAAATACCACCCCCACCAACTCTGCGGAGCGTGCCACCACGAACAACACAACTGCGACAGTCACTTCGAGAACACAGGGAATCCAGACAGTGGAATGGGAAGCAAGCCACTGCACAAGTGAAACAGTCAACACAAGAACAGTTGGAACACAGACAGAGGAATGTGAAAAGAACCACAAGGCACACACAACACCAAAAATGACATCAACCACAGTACAAACAGACACAATGGCAACAGACAACAGAAAACCCACCACCGAAGTCTACACACAGACCCCCACACGCCTGCCTGCACACACACAAAATCAGAGACCGAGATCGAATTAAGCCAGGCATACGATAATAAACCGGCCGAGCAGAAAAACACCCCACGCAAATCTGCCCGCAAAAAGACAAGTAAATGACAGACATCGCAAATCAATAACTCTTCAATGCCACGAAGCACCGAATTCCTACAGGCAAGAGAACTTACCAAAAAACATGTGAGCTACACCTCCCATCTGAAAACCTACACAATCTGCACAGAGAAAAATATAATTCCTAAAGGTCTAACACTCAAGGCTGTACCAGCTCTAGGAACACTCCCACCACACCATCGTGCAAACTGGCAAACAATATTACATAATGCCTCACTTTCACTTTTGAATATCCTCAAAGAACACTGCGAAGAGCAAATCGAAAATTAGCCACGAACTTCGGAACATAACCCTGACACCAGATGAGAAGAGAGATTTAGAACATTACGACGAAAAACAATCTAGAAAATTGGTTCAAAAACAAAGGGAAAAAGCAAATTTTAATCAAAAAACAACCTTCCAGCCAAACAGCCACCACACGCAGACAAGAGGGACCTCGAGTTTAGAAGTACCAGACCAGGAAGGAAACTTCCACAGAACTAAACCGCTCCAATGTTATAGACATTTCAAAAACATTAAGTCAAAAAGAAATAGACGTACTCAGCAAGGGCCTAAACTTTTGCCCCACGAACAACACAATAAATGAATTCGAGCTTCACAAGGACCTCTCAGAATTCTCCCGACGAATGCGTATCCGACACTTTTTTGCAGACACACCAGACACCGGGACGACACTACTTAGAGCCCAATCCACTTGGATTCCCGAACCAGAACAAGCCATAGAACTTGACATATACCTTAAAACTGTCACTAAAGAAATTATAAACCAATCCAAGACATCTAAGCGACCTAAAAACATAACTGCGTCGGAGAATCATATCATTTCAAATCTGAGTTGCCGGAATGACATTGTTATTAAGGAAGCAGATAAGGGTGGAAGTATAGTTATTTGGCCAATAGAAAAATACAAGCACGAGGCTTACAGACAACTAAACAACCCAGAACATTACCGCAAACTAGATAACGATCCGACATTGTCCTACACAGTGACAATTACCAACAGGCTGAAATCACTTTTGGCTGATGAATTGATAACACCGTCAGAATACAAATTTCTTAAACCAAGCAACAGAACTGCCGGGCGTTTTTACCTCCTTCCGAAAATTCATAAAATTCCATCCGCTGAACTATACACTGCTATTATCCCAGGCCGTCCGATAGTATCAAACAACAACACCCCGACAGAGAGCATCTCCACATTCCTTAACCACTACCTTGGTGACTTGCCAAAAGCACTTCCGTCATTTGTACAACATACGCCCCACCTGCTGAGAATTATAGAGGACATTAATACTAAAGGCACACTACCCCACAACACAATGCTCGCAACACTAGACGTCACGGCGCTGTACACCGACATTCCAATCCCTGATGGTTTATCTTCGATAAAACAAACGCTGTCTAAACACAATGCACAACACTCTACTGAAGTCTACTTGGCTCTCCTTGAATTAGTTCCAACACATAACTACTTCGAATTTGAAGAGAGTTACTACCTACAGATACATGGTACAAGCATGGGTACGCCTTTTGCACCAACCTACGCGAACATATTTATGGGGATTCTAGAAACAGATTTCCTATCGCGCTGCACTACCAAGCCCCACACATACCTACGATACATAGACGACATACTCATAATCTGGGGACATGGACAAGGCAATCTAGATAAATATGTAGCCTTTCTAAATTCTGTTCACCCAACAATAAAATTCACATCAGAATCCTCAACTGAGCGCATAAACTTTCTGGACACAACAATATACATCGACAATGGGGAGCTAAAGACAATGCTGTATAGGAAACCTTTCTACAAACAACAGTACCTAGAATATACCAGCCACCATCCCAGACATTGCAAACAAGGCATCTTTAAAGGCCAAGCCACACGACTACGTCGCATTTGCGTTGAAAACCAAGACTACATAGATAGACTCGATCACCTTAAAGAAACGCTATCAAACAGGAACCACCCAAACAGTGACCTTCAAACAGCCTACATCGCTGCAACCAAACTTGATCGAGCCGAAGTCCTCAAGCCCCGCCCGAGGATCACAAGAACAACAACGCCTCTTCTTACTACTAAATTCTCAAACGCACTCCCAAACGTGAATAACATCCTAAGTAAATACTACCCAATTCTCACCAGCAACCAGAAACTTAAGAAGATTTTTCCCGACCCTCCCAGAGTAGCCTACAGACGCAGCACTAATTTTAAAGATGTTCTTGTGCACGCCCAACTACAGAAAAAGAGGAAGTTGGGAACCAATCCCTGTGGCCGCCCCAGGTGCTCTACATGCAAACACATTCAATCTACTACAACAGTAAAAAGTACAGCGTCGAATTACACACACAAGGTAACTTCGGCTTTCACCTGCACATCAAGCAACGTAATCTACTGTCTAGAATGCGCCGCTTGTAGCAAACAATACATAGGTGAGACTGGACAACAAATCAATACAAGACTCAATGGTCACCGCACAAAACACAATTTACCCAAAGCAGTAGCCAGCCACTTTAATGAACATGGTCATATATTTGACAAAGCAAGGCTCTATATACTACAAACAAATTTCCGTACCCCTCGCGAAAGGAAGTATACGGAATCATACCTCATACACAAGTTTAATTGCCTACACCCGACAGGAATTAATTTGGCGCGCGGCAACTTAGAATCTTTAAACGCTTTAACTTAAATCTGAAACTCTCATATCATCAACCAAGACACAAAACACATTAGGCCACCAGCTAACTTTAATTCTTAACCTCACCTACTCTTCCATTTCGAAAAAAAAATTTCCTGCCCAATACCTAATTTAATGTACTATTTCAGGTTTTTACGTCTATACCAACTGTACGACCCCCTTCTTCCATGTACACTTGCCCCCGCCCGCTTCTGCGCGCGTCACCCTCCTGTTTGTTATTCCGGTATCGGTCCCCCCTTACCTCTCCCTTCCCTTGCCCCCCCCCCCTTTTTTTTTAAACCTATTTTTTTTAAACCCCCTCATCAACACATTCCGAAGTCAATATGCCTTTTTCGGTGCCTCAACCCAGAGTATCGCCATTTCTGGATGCCGCCGTAACGACACCTACGTTGAGCGACTGGGGCAGTGCCCCTTGAAAGACCATGCCGCTGGGTTTCAGTCACCCCATACATTGCACCGCAGACTCCTCGTCGCCATCTTAACTATTTCAAGATTACTCGACGTATTACTGCTATGCTACTCAGGTCACTTTCAACTCATGTTTTTTTTTTGTGTGTCTGTTTTTTTTGTCTTTTGTGTTACTCGCACACTGACCGCTTGACCGGCCGTTCTAATGCCTCAAAAACATGCCGCCAACGACTCCCCTGGAATACCTCCTAACCTTTCGCATCCCCAACACGCTCATTTTCATTTCACTCATTTTTTTTCACCAAAAATTTCATTTTTTTCTTTCTTTTTCTTTCACTCTCACCCCCCATTTTTTTTTGTCTGTCTTGGTGCCGCCCTGGCTCCCCCCCCCCCTTTTCTTCCTTTTTTTCTTTGTTTTCTGCTTCTATTTCTTTTCTTTTCTCCCCGCGTGCCCACTCTCACGCTCTTGTCCCCTCGTCTTGGGAATGAAGCTCACAGACGTCGGACGACAGCGCTTGTTTCCTCTGGTAATCTCTCTCTTTAAAACCAGCCGCCAGCGACAACACCCGCACGTGACGTCACTGCACTAACCCTTTAAAACTAACACGCCGAGGATGACGAGGCCGCCTTTGACGAAGATAGGTCCTCCTATCGAAACGTTGGCCAGCCTTTCTGAGGCACCTTATCCCTGTTTACAAACTTTATACCACAGTGTGCCATTCCATCTGTCAGCCCCTTTCTTGTTTAGGGTATTCTCCATTAACTCTTATCCCCAATTCTTCCCAATCGAGGTCTCTGAATACCTCCTGTAAACACGCTGTGAATAGCATTGGAGAGATCGTATCTCCCTGTCTGACGCCTTTCTTTATTGGGATTTTGCTACTTTCTTTATGGAGGACTACGGCGGCTGTGGAGCCGCTTAGATATCTTTCAGTGTTTTTGCATACGGCTAACCTACACCCTGATTCCGTAATGCCTCCATGACTGCTGAGGTTTCGACTGAATCAAACGCTTTCTCGTAATCAATGAAAGCTACATATAATGGTTGGTTATATTCCGCATATTTCTCTATCACCTGATTGATAGTGTGAATATGGTCTATTGTTGAGTTGAGGCAGGATTCCGTAAACGCTACTGCCTTTACGGAATCCTGCCTGGTCCTTTGGTTGACGGAAGTCTAAGGTGTTGCTGATTCTATTTGCAATTACCTTAGTAAATACTTTGTAGGCAACGGATAGTAAGCTGATCGGTCTATAATTTTTCAAGTCTTTGGCGTCCCCTTTCTTATGGATTAGGATTATGTTAGCGTTCTTCTAAGGTTCCGGTACGCTAGAAATTATGAGACATTGCGTATACAGGGTGGCCAGTTTTTCTAGAACAATCTGCCCACCATCCTTCAGCAAATCTGCTGTTACCTGATCCTCCCCAGCTGTCTTCCCCCTTTGCATAGCTCCCAAGGCTTTCTTTACTTCTTCCGGCGTTACTTGTGGGATTTTTTTTTTCACCGCTAAATACACGCAAATGTCGTAGCTTCATCCAATAGCACAGAGTAAAGACTTCGAACTGTGCGCCACCGGGAGAGCAGACAAGTCGGCATAATTCGAGTGCCGCAACCGCTGATCTTGCGGATGGGAGGAGGAATAAACTTTATTAGTAGAAATGAGCCGACGGTAAAATCGTCCGAGGTGGGCGGCGTCCCTAGTCCAGGATGCCATGGGCCTGAGCCGATAGCTTGGCCCTGCTCACCAGGCGATGCTGGTCTTCAGGGTTCGAGCTTGTCAGCTGGGCCTCCCTCTGCTCGACGGTTGGTCCGGTGACGGCCGGTGTCGATGGGTTTTGTTGACATTCCCATAGCATGTGGTAGAGGGTATTGGGCGTAGAGCAGAAAGCGCATTTGTGAGTATAGCTCGTAGGATAGATGGCGTGAAGCAGGGTGCCGTGCGGGAATGTGCCGGTCTGTAGTTTTCGGAAGATCACCGCCTCTTCTCATGTCAGCTTGGGATGCGGGGGTGGATAGATCCCCCTACCCAGTCTGTAGTGGCTCAGGATATCGGCGTATCTTTTCGGGACGCTATCTTGTTGGTCTACCGGTGCTCGTGAACCTGGTGGTATAGCCCGGAGAATGGGATCTCGGGCAGCGGCATTAGCCGCTACATTGCCCACCAGGGACTCGTGTCCCCGGGTAGAAAATATTTTAGGGACTGCGCTTATCGCCGTGCACGCTTCACACCGTTCACTTCGTGATATCAGGCCACTGTGTTCCGGCTCTTTCATCCGTCTGCGCGGCAGGTGTGGAGCACCGTTAGACCGCCACCGGATGGACGAAAATTCTTGCGCTGAGTTCACAAATGCCTATGAAAACATTTTGAGGTGAAAAATGGAAAAGTAGGAAACATTGCACGAAGCGATTGAAAGACGTGAGTGACTTCATTTCTCCCAAGACTTATATAAGTTTGGGTTTTAGAATAAGCACCTCCAGCAAATCATAAGATGACGCTAGCTATCGCTTGATGTTGCTTTACGCTGTCGTCTGCTCTTCCCACGGCCTGTTGTCTGTTACTGGCTTTGCGCATGCAAAACAAAAACGTGGGGGCGTATTTATCAGCCTTATTTACGAGTGTCTCTAATGATACGCGTCAGACAGGCTGTATATAGAAATGTGTGCGTGGCAGCGTGACACACGCACTCGAGCAGTCCGCATAACTTTTGTATCAATGGAGGTACGTGATTTTATTCGCTATTCCCTTTTTTTATATGTCTGCGTATTTGACGTCCCGCTTCACATCATAGACAGGATTGCCGTCCGTCGTACGCATACGTTCGCTCACACCGTAAACCGTGAGCACAGACACTACGGCGCTTCGACTTGGTGCTGAATTGAAGCTGTGAGTAATATAATAGAAGGCTGAGGCTAACAGCACCGAAGACGACAGCGAATTGCACAACAGCAAAAAGTTTTCATAATTAGAAATTGTTTGTTTCGTTGTTTTATGTCTCGTGGAGATGTGTAGCCGCAAATTCGTCGGGAAATATAATCATCCGAAGCCCTATGAGTGAGCGAAAGCTCAAACTAGAAAAAAAAATAGATGGAAGTGCTCAAAAGTTATGAATGACAAAGTTGATGGTTGTCATTGCTACTTTACCCAATAGAGTGTCATAGAGATATTAAAAATCCGGCTTATGCGCTCGTAAAGAAACAGAGCCTATCAGAAATTCAGCAGAAGCTCGTAGCACAGCCATAATGTACTGCCTTCCGCAGCAACGCACTGCCAAGACATTCATGCACTAAAGCTTATCAATGCATTTCAGATGATAAATCAGAACGCACCACAAAATTATAAGCACGCGCCATCCTTGGCTATCAGTTTTGGCCTCTGGCCAATGGGCCGCTACAGCGTGTTCCAACGCTTACCCGCGTGAGCTCGAGTGCCACAGATAGACATAATTAGGTTCATAAGACTGCTGTCCGCCTGTCGTCGAAATTTATTCTTAAGTCGCCAGCTGCGACGGCGTTTCAGGTTTTGTGAATCGACTTGCGCTTACAGTGTGTACTATTGGCGCAAGTACTGACCTTCGCACCTGCGCTACCATTACGTACAGCGTTCGTCTTTGCAGTGGCGGACATCGCAAGCTCGCCCATATTACGAATGGTTTTAGCTCTGTCAATACGTTTTCTTTTTCGTAAGATATTTCTTACGGTAAAATCTCTTCGTAAGTTCGTTAGTGAATTCTGCCCCTGAGCCGCTTCTCCGCGTACGCGCTCTTTTGGCCGCAGGGTGTGCCCGGCGACGAGCACGGCTGTTTCACCAACGTGGAGCAAGTTATCGACACTGTGACGGCCATCATCCAGCAGTGCAGTGTAGGACACGCGGCGGCGAACTTCCAGCAGTACGAGGAGTACGCCTTCCCGCCCAACTACCCGGCGTTTCTCTACAATGGACCGCCCAAGGACAAGGTGCGTGCGTGAGGGGCAGCAGCTTTTCCGTCGAGAAAAAGATGCTCGCGAACGTCCCGACCAATTTAAATCGCCAGTACAGATCGCGAAGGACGCGGTCTGATCCGCCGCGGTTGCTATGGTGTTGTGCTGCCGAACTCGAGGGCGTGGACTCGGTCCCGCACGCGGCGGCTGCATGTCGGTGAAATGCAAAGACGCTCGTGTAGATAGATCGAGGTGCACGTTAAGGAAACCCAGGTCATCGGATTATTAGAAGTCCCTCATTACGACGTGCCTCGTAATCAGATCATAATCACACTTAAAATCCAAGAATTTAAATAATTTTGAGGGTACGTTCTGTGTAAGGCTTTTAGAAAAATAAGGTAGCAACATTTCTTGTTCGTATGATAAATGAAGGCGTCGCTGCTGTTTTATGTTTGCAAGGTAACGTGCTCCGCAAAAGGGCTCCGTGCATAAATAATGTCTAATTCGCAGTGGATCATCTACATTATTGCACACAGAATTAGATATAGATTAGCATAGGATGCGAGCCGCAAGAAAAACGCACACAGTCAGTAAAATTTGATTAAGAACTAGATTATCGCGAAGCTTGGAATACTGCATTCAGATGTTCAACACGTTGCCTTTCCAAATTGAAGGAGGAGCACTATACAGGAAATTACAATTTTTCGACCAAAGAACGAGTTTGATGTTTTGCTTCCTTTAGCAGCGAAGATTATCCGAGCGCTCGCGTTGTAATCTAGAAAACCAGTAATCCGAGTTCAGCCAACAGCCAGCGTAAGCGTGTGTAAATCGTGGAGGATGTTTTCAAGATGTTTCATAAGCCTCCCGCCTCAAGTGCGCTACCGCCGGAGAACTTATTCCAGGACCTTTCGATTTCTTCAGAAGACTGACGTGCAACAAAAACATTGCTTAGGCTCTGCTGTAGAGTGCGTTGACAAGTACCACTTCTTCAAGAAATGAAGGTACTAATCAACAGCGATATGCAGCTTGCACACGCCTTTGTTCCTGTTGCGCAAGCATATCGACAACGATTGCTCTGTTATCTCTTGTGCGGTGATATCCAAGCATTGACTTTTGCAGCAACAGCTCGAAGGCAAGCATCAATGAGCTGAATGAAAGGCAGTGCCCTCTTGAGTAACTTGAGTATGCATCCAAAACTCTGACGTTGTGGCGGTTGCTGAGCAGCGTACTGTACGTCTTTTGACTGGTTGGTTCGCGCAACGGAACAGGACCTAAGAATAGGACAGACGTATGCTGCCTGAAAGAATAAACGTTTCGTTGTCAGTCAGCGCTGTTCTCTGTCCCTTGATCACGTCCTGTTCCTTTCCGCTGTTTCTGCTCAAGGTTGTTGAGAGTCGCAATAGCCCTAATATATGGATGTCTGAAGCCCTTTTTAACGTTTCAAAAAAAAAAGCATAGTATTGGCTAAGGTACTAGTTTTCAGTCTGTTATGGAGCTAGTCAGCTGCAATGCGGCAAGAGCGTCATCCCCATGCATTACAGGAGAAAGTCGGAAGATGTGTTTGTAAGCTATGCCATTGCAAGCCAAGAAGGTGCCACTGATTTCGCAAAATTCAATGATGTTGCCCAGCAAGGATGCAGAGTGCAAAAGATATGGTAATTGCTCAACAACAAAAAAAACTACTGGTTATGAATCGGAACGATTCTGGTAATTCAAAATAGCTTTACTCATTTCGTGTTATTTCACCAATCTGAATTTATGAAAACCGTTATCATCACGCTGCACAAGACTTGGGGCACCATAATTTAAAACTATTCCAAACTTTTCTATTCCAATTCTGCAATCAGCCCTCCACGATTGGTGAAAAACTTTTTTCGACCGCTCCCACTTCATCTGCCTGTCACGCGACGTCACGAAAACTGCCATACCTCCCCATCCGATATGATGTGTACACACTGATTACGCATGATTTGACAGAAAAAAGAAAAACAGTTATTTCTGATTCGACACGTTTTCGCCATTAGCCGCCGGCTATTGGTCAAAAGTATTCGGGTTGGCTTGATTGTTGTGTTCATATAGGAGGTTGTGGCCAAGTACTGCACCAGGGTGGCCAATCCTGCTCTGGTGAGGGAGTGCGTTACCGGTTCTGGTCACCGGGATCAGGCCACACTCCAGGCCTGTTTATACAATTTTATCAACACGCGGATTTTTTTTTTAATCCGGTGGAAAATTGCGCGGCAGCGGGATTCGAACCAGGGACGTCTTGCACGCGAGGCGGGTGTTCTACCTCTACGCCACCGCTGCACGCCACCCACTTCACCTGCCTGTCACGCGACGTCACAAAACCGCGAAAACTCAGCGCGTCAAAGTGACGTGTACACATTAAAGATGTATTAATATGCCGAACAACACTGTATTTTCTTCTGAATAGCCGCAGGCTGCCCCATTCCGAAAGGAATAAGAGATGGCTGCTGCCGATCGCTCAGGCGTTGGCTACTCGCACCTGCCGGAGAGCATGGGTGTATTTGCGCATAATAAAACTTCTTGCGTGGCCGTATAACGTTTTCGAGCCCTTTCGGCACGTTTACCACCTCATTCTGCTAACTCTTCTTTGCTGAGGGTCAGTTTTAGCGTCATCCTTAAGCTTCCGTTGCATGCCACCACGATTTTTGACCAGCCACCACAAGCTAAGTAAGAGAAATCCGGCCAATCGCAGACGCCGGCACCACCCTCTTCACCCGGTTATCGATTTTCAGTGCACTGGCTCTGCCCCATTGAATCCCTCTCCACTTGAGCTTTATCCTCGCCTCTTGTCAGCCAATTAGCTACGACAAACCGCTCAGTGTAGGCAATGTTATTCGTTTTTCAAGCAAACAGAAGTGACCTCCTATGAACGAGGAGAGCGTTTTATTGGTGTGTTCAGACAACCCTGCGGGTGACCGCCTGTGCTTGCGTCGGTGGTTACGCAAATTTGACGTCAGGAGATTGGAATAGAAACATATTGGAATAGTTTTACGTTATATGGCCCTTGTTCAATTTTTGCTGTCTTCCGACGCCAAAATTATTCGGAAATTAAAATGACTCCTCCGATTTTTCAAACTTACCGCCTTCTATACTAATAAAAGAACGTGTTAAGGCAATGTAGAAGACTAAGCTAAATCTTCTCAATAAGCGTTGTCATTATTGCGAAACTATAAAAGCAGCAAAATAATTCGGTTGTATATATTCGAGCTAACCGACGCGATCTAAGCAAACATTGCAAACCACGCTGTAATTTTATAGAGGATAGCTATACAAGCACATATAGTCGCTTAGAGCTTCTATCAATCATAATTTCGGAAACTAGCAAAGAACAATAAAATTCAGCGCATGGATTTACAATGTTGGCGGAAGTGTAGCTTTCAAATTTTGTTACAATCTAGCCAGCGCTTCAAAAGTTTGCTTTCTGCGCACAATTCACACTAATTATTTCTACTCGAGTATGTGCAAAACTCGGAGAGGCCACCCTCAGGCAACCGCTGAACCACTTGAATATGTGGTCCGTTGCACTCCCCAACATTTCCTTATAACCGGTGTTGCGGCAGAGTTTTAGAAAGTTTAACAAACATAAATCTTTATAAATGTTAAATTAGGATAGGGGATGAAATTAGGAAATTCGCAGGCGCTTGCAAGTTTGAATCAGCTAGCGCAAGACGGGTAATTGGAAATCGCAGGAAGAGGCTCTCGTCCTGCAAGGGACATAAAAATACGCTAATCATGCTGTTCACGATGATCAAATGTTTATCGCAATAAAATTTAGTTTGCATAACTTGAGCGTTCAATTAAGAAAAAATAACCGAATAACAGGTCACGTTCTCTATGTCCACAATAAAAATTCTTTGAATTCTTTGAAGCGCATGAATTCGACGACCGAGGATGAGTGCAACGTATTAAGCGTCATATTAGATAATGCCTTCTGTGAATGACTGTTATTTCGACATCCAGCTGCCTTTGTGTCTGTAAACGATGTGTGTATTTTACACGTCAACAGCAGCGTTGAGTATTGGTAAGGGTAAACTACAAGTGACTTTGACGTCAGTAAGGAGAACATGCAGCACGAAATCAACCAAGGCAAGCATTTGCTTCCTTTGGCGAGGGGAGTGTGACCGAGATGTAATGTGCAGAGGGCGTGGACGCAAGAAGACATCGTCTCCATCCTACCGTCCCGGCAAGTCACGCTCGACAGCATGATCATCACGAAGCTTCTCAGCAGCAAGGGCACCAACTCGCTGGGGGACTTCGAGATCCAGTACATGTACGAGCCGTACGCCGTCAAGGCAGCCGACGAGTAAGGCCCCTCTCTTCGCTTGCCAGGCACCGTCGTGAGCGTCATTTCAGACCGATCTTGTCCTATTGTTTTCGGTGAATATTTGTTTACCCCACTGCGTCAGTGTACTTCGCTTGCTCTAGTTCTTTCATTTCTCTGCGCAACCTAGACAGAACGCGGGAAACAATTTTGGCGGTTGCTACGGCGTGCTGCGCGGTTTACTGTATTGTATACAGCAATGAACCCATGGTCAGCTGTTTCTAATAATAATAATAATAATAATAATAATAATAATAATAATTCAATCACATCTTTATTATAGTGCCCAGGAACAGCTACAGAGCCTTCATACTGGTGCACTTCAAACGTAATACACGAGACAAAATATACAGGGAAGACAAATTTGGTAGAGAAAGCATTGGGAGGGGATAGAGAAACAAATATGGAAACACGAAATGAGGAGGCGGTCTTAAATGTTAGTTAATCATACAACATCATTATCTACATTTATACAAAACACACGGACTCTGAAATATTCAATAAAGGCCGAATACTTATTACATGCGCTTTCTTTTATTTCTTTTCTTTCTTTCCTTTATTTATTCCTTTTCTTTAAGAATCGAGCCATAGGACCGTCCTTAATGCATCAAGGCCGATAACAAGATGTAGAATGTTGCCTGGTATTTTTTGCGGCACGGAAAATTGCACATGATTACGAATTTTTGGGCAGTGTATAATGCCGCGGACCACCTTATGAAGGAACAAAAGGTCTAGTTTAATACGTCTCGACTTTAGATGTGTCTGTTGACGTATATTTGAGCGTACTGGACTACGGTCGCTGGAGTATGTTGGCTATGGACGCTTGGAGGTGTCATGCGGCCAGTTGCTGTCTACGGGCGAAGGAGTTCGTGGCGCGTTTCAGGGGCTTTTTTCGAAGATGATCCACGACAGCCGTCCGGTTGAACCACAGCGGCCGTTTTTCGCGCGTCTGCTCGCCTTTGAACATGCGTACGTGAGCGCGGGCTCAATTCGTGCGCCCATACGACGCAGTTGCTGCGCAGCAGCAAAGGCCTCGCGTGCTTGTTATCGCTGTCATTGCTTCTCCCTTTGAGCGAAACTGCAATTAATAAAAGACTGCGTGTTTATGGACTTGTATTTGTGAATGTGTAGCAAAGCTGGCACTGTTCTTTAGAGTACGCGTTTCACTTGTTATGACCAATTTCTCTGAAAGAAGGAGCCACCAATTTTTTTTTCTTTTTTTACATTTCAGGTTTCGAGAAGAATTGAAGTTGATCAGCGAAGACATCAAGAAAAGAAACTGTTGCAAAGACATCCCCTACCCGTATCTCGACCCGGAGATAGTTCCGAATTCCATCAGCATTTAGGATACGCAAACCACCGTGTACTAGCCCATCAGGCAGTACGAGGGAATCTGTTTAATACCCATCATCAAACCCGACGACCACAGTCACTGCTCAATTGTTTATTTAAATTTTATCACAGCTGTACATAAACACGCTATCATTCTGCCAATATGCAAGCGACGTGCGTTTCCTCTAACAATCTGCGTCAAATAAAAATGCTGTTTATTAAGCTGAGAAACGTGTTCAACGTCCGGCGTTTCGCGTAAACGCACAGCGACATCTGCGGGTGAGTGACATTATCAGTGGGCGTGCACAGTTCCGGTAGTTATAAGTTCCCCACGTGCGCAAGCTATGTGGAACAGAAGTTGAACGACGCCATTGTGCCTGTGTATATATATCCTGAAAAAGAGCACGCTGCAGCTCGGTCTGCTAAAGGACGAAATTGAAGAATCCTCATCCGTCAGAGAGCACCACGAAGGTACAGAGGTCGTTAAGAAATAATGTTCGCAGAATTGAGGGTTTCCTTCAATTTCCAACTCATGCGGGTTTCACTTGTAGTTTCGGGCTACTCTTTAATGAGACTTGCTGCACTTTGCAGATTTCCGCCCGAACTCATTGGCCATATAGTGCTGCAGTAACAGTGAGTCGTGCTCACGCAGAACGCCACCTCGTAGAGAACGGGAGGCGTGCTCTCTTCGAGCCGTGCCGCCACGACATAAAAGCGCTCGGAGGGTTCGGCGGGCGACGCTTGTTTTCTCCCGGAGCACGAATCTTTCCACTAGGAGCGTTGACCTCGACGGCTCGAGTCACTGTCGAGACGCAGTTCTTTCCGTTTCGGAATCATCATGTACTTAACCACAAGTATATCTAAGGCTACAGACCTTGTGTTCTGAGAGCACACACTAAATGTCCGATAGTTGCTAACATTAAATAATTATTGGAAATTCATTATTTGCACGTCTCTCTACGTTTGCTAAAGTTATCGGCTGTTGCTATTTCAATTGTTCGAAAACAAGTAGGAGTCCTGAGTTCAATCACTCTTGAAAGAGCTTGTAAGTCAGTTCAATGACATGTCTCTCTGATCAGAACTGAAAGCCGGGCGAGTTGGTATTTATTCATCGTCGAACAGCGACGGGTACATAGACGCACCGGCGCACACAAGGGCTGAATTCCTGCGGAATTTATTTTGGAACACTAAAAGACAGAAATGAGCATGTGCAAAAAAAGAGCCAACGAAGGTTAACAAAACAAGGAAAACCAGCAAAGCTATGCAGATCACTTGTCGTTTAGGGAAAGAAATTGCTTCATTCTTTGGATCAGTACTGAAAACTATGGCAACAGAAAAAGGACAGAGCACAGAACCAGCGCTCGGAATGCGTCAATTCCAACTCGCCCAGCTCTCAATCTTCCAGAAATTATTTTTTCCGTCACTGCAAGGCGCTCTTTGACGCACTTATTAGTGATCTTTTCAATATAAGTCTTAATGTTATTCTATTAGTTCCGTTCAGTTGAAATAAGAACTAATGTGTACAAAAAAAAAAACGTTAATACCTATCGTCTTTGCAATAGTTCGGTAAGTGCGAATAATTATTATTGTCAAATAAAGGCTCTTTTGGCCTCGTATTGATGCACGGACCCTTTTGGTTTGTACAAACACAGCCACAAGTTAACGTCAACATGTATTCAGCGCGTATTTTGCATCTTACAAATTTCAAATTTTCTTTCGTGTGACAAGCACTTCTTCCGATGTTTTCTCTACCTTGTTTGTCGCAGCTTTGCGAAGTTATTTCAGCTTGTTAGAGCAACCAAAGACAACATTACCACCAAACCTGTTTGCTAATTCTTTAGTCCATGCGAAAAACGATGGATGTATGGAACGAAATGTGCACGCCTTTACTCTCTCCTATACAGGCTCCTTTATTGGCCCTTGGTGCTAACCTAACCATACTCATAAATTTTTCAGCCGGTCTACAAATAGTAGGCTGAAGAAACTCCACTAATTTCAGTCTCGTTGCTTGATTGAAAAACCTCATTCACACTGTGGAAACGTTATTTGAACACTGCTGATCTATACTACACGATTACGCAAATACCATTTTTACTGTCTCGGTATGTCAGCAGTTGTAATGTGAGTTTAAGAGATCTAGCATCATTTAATATCAAGCAGGTTAGGTTTCATTGCCATGACAGTGTCAAGCCCAGAAATCGCACTTAATTTTATTTGCAAATGTCATGAATGAACGTCAGGCCTAACCAACATTCGCGCAACACGATGTTGACAGTGTTGTAGCCACGTTTAGACCTGTGAGAAATAAATAGATAATCAACAAATCACAAAACATGATTCAATTAAATTATTAATTGATTAATATTCTATTTATTTATTTATTTATTTATTTATTTATTTATTCGTAAATTACATTGCTAAATGAACTTAACTGTGCAAGCTTCGTTGCGTATTATGTCACTCAGGACTGTTGCAACTCTAGAGCCAATACATACGACAAATTTTTGGACAAACAGTAGAGTTACGTTTCAATATTTGGATTTTAATTTTGCATGAATTGTTACCAGCCGTTGTTGCTTAGTGGATATGGTGTTGGGCTGCTAAGCACGAGGTCACGGGATCGAATCCCGGCCTCGGCGACCGCATTTCGGTGGGGCTGAAATGTGAAAGTACCCATGTGCTTAAATTTAGGTGCACGCCAAAGAACCTCAAGTGGTCCAAATTTCCGGAATCCCCTAACTACGGTGTGCCTCATAATCTAATCGTGGTTTTCGCACGTAACCCCCCCCTCCCCAGTGTTTTTTTTTTCGTGAATTCTTCCTTTATTGTACGCCATGTAGTACAATGACTGTTTCAGCAACAGTATCTCCTCTATGTCTGCTTTTGCGTTTTCGCTATCGTTGTTGTGGATTTCTGGAAAAAGCGGATAAATCTGGAAGAGCTTATTCAACTTGTGGACTGCTTTAAATTTTCAATAAATACAAAGCAGCGACTGCAGTGCTGCTTCATTGTTCGACGCATGCTTTAAAACGCAAAACGTTGCTCGAGAACTTTAGGAGTGCAGTCAAGCATTGCAGACATTGTGATCGCTTCTTGATCCCACAAACCCGAACGTATCCTTTTTGATACGCTGAATTTGATGCACGATAAATCTGATTTAGCACTGTAAACCCAATTTACAGTCAATACTAGCGTTTTGGATATTCTGGAGGGAAGGTTCGGTTGTGAATAGTTCAGCAAATGAATTACTAATGAAATAATTACCATAGTAATCAACATTTACTCAATTAAAATTTCGTCTTCTTCATACTAATATACTCTCCGCGTGGCCAGAAGTACGTGTCAGCAAGTTGTTATAACATTCTTCTACGTGGAATGGTGTTCGAGCTTTGTGGGGTTAATATCATAATAATCCGATTCCTCATTATCCGACACAATGTAACATTCCAGAAAAGCGCCCCCAGTTTTAAACACAAAAATATTTTTAAACGACTTTAATTTGTGCTAAGTGGCTTCATGTATGCATTTTTGTGTGTAACATCTCGACAACATCGTTATATCTCGGGAGGATACAGATACAAAAATACTTAGTGCAGATACAAAAATATTGATATTTAGTACTGAAAAAGGTCCCATAGTGTAAACACTGTAGGGGGACCTTTTATAAAGTTAAAAAACACTAATACTACTTGACAGCAAAAAGGCAGCGAATTATAAAAGTACAAAAATGCAAATACAAATGCAAATGCATAATGAGGCAAATACCATGGAAAATATAAAACGATAGGGGTAAGGGTTAAGCTGAAGTAAGAAACGAAGCAAACAGTATTAAAAACGACAGAATTGAAGTTGTGTGTTAAAAGACGTTCAATAAACGGAGCTATAGGTTAAACATGAAATTGCGAAGCTGATGTTTGAATGACGATATAGAAAAGGCACATTTAATGGTAAAAGGCAATGAATTCCAAAGTTTGATAAAACAAATGCTACTCTTTGTGAACCGTAGTTAGTTCGTACCTTAGGGAGTATAAAATTGTTATTGGAGGAAAAGCGTGTAATATTTGAGTTAGTATAAGGTGTCGGATAAGAACAAATTTGAGAAGTTTATGGTCTTGAACTGCTTGATAAGCAAATGTGCAGACATTAAATTTGATTAGATTGTCAATATTCAGTATGTGCAGTTCCCGGTACAGATCAGTAACATGTGAACGTCGGTTGCTCCAGGTGAGAATGCGAATGGCTTGATTCTGTACATGTTGGAGGGATGAAAGGTGGCAGTGATATGTTTGACCCCAGGAAGCAATACAATAATTTAGATGACTGTGAATGAATGCATATTATAAGGTGACCAAAGTAGTCAAGTCAAAGTAACATCTAGCTTTTAGTAATACCCTAATACCATGGGAAGTTTACCGCTGTAGCTCATTAATATGCAAATTAAATTTTAAGTGGGAATCAAGTTTGATACCAAGAAATGAACAATGATCTGATAGATGAATAGGATGTGTGTTTATAAAGAGGGGCGCAACTTGCGCGTTATTTATTGACCTGCAATAGAAAATTAAGAACTTACTTTTCGAGGGATGTATCGAAAGCTTATTTTTAGCACACCATGCACTAACGTTAATAAGTTCAGCATTAAGGGTTGTTGTAATGTTGCTTAGAGAATTACTCGAACATAAGACAGTCGTGTCGTCAGCATATAAGATGCATTCTGATAATGTGGTTAGACACTGTGGAAGGTCATTAATGTATAGTAGAAATAAAAGCGGGCCCAAAATTGAGGCTTGCGGAACGCCGATGTTAATTATTTTTTTAGTAGAATAGATGCCGGAGATGGATACTAATTGCTCACGATCAGATAAGTAACTTCGGAAAAGATTGAGAGAGTTGCCAATAATGCCATAAGATGCAAGTTAAGAGAAAAGAATGTCATGATTTAGTGTATCAAAAGCTTTATTAAAATCTAGAAAAACAGAACCAATGAAGTTACCATTGTTAATTTCTAGTTTACATTTTTCTGTGAAATAAATAAGGGCTAGGTTAGTCGAATACCTTTGTCTAAACCCAAATTGTTTCGGATAAAATAGGTTAAATTTCGTTAGGTAGTTAGACGGGCGAACATGTATTATTTTTTTCAATTACTTTGCTAAAAAATGGGAGACTGGATATCGGCCTATAATTAGAAATTAAGCATCTGTCACTTTTTTTAAATACCGGGATAACGTTACTCATCTTTACCTCACGGAAAAATACGCCGGCTTCAAAAATGAGATTGATTATGTAGGTGAGCACATCCGCAATATGATCACCAATCATTTTCACGTGGTTAGCAGAAATTTTATCGATACCTGCGCTAGAGGACTTTGTCATTGTTTACTAGTCATTGTTCTTCTTACCTAATCCGGGGTAACATGAAAAAGAAAAATGAGTGATGATGATGATGATGAGCGCGCTCTTGAGAAAGTAGCGACATCTATGCTTGGTTTATCGCATCGCCTGCTGAGCTGTGCTTTTGAAGCGAAAACGACGCGTGCATTGACTGCACGGAGACGCTGCGAACGGCTAACGTGTCAACTAATGCGGACAAATGTGCAGTAGGCCTGTCTGCCAAGGTGGTTGGTCACCTTTCAGTGTTTCCTCCCGTCTGGTAAGCTAGAAAAAAGCGCCGATTTTACTCACCTCAGATGATTTAGTCGCGAGGCCTTCGTAAAATTCGGCCTAGAATATTCGCGTACGCGATGATTCTAGATTAGCCGTTAGGCTTAGCAACAGACTACAAGCAACTTCGTACTCCACTTCTTCTTGAGGAGGTTCCCAAGGTGTTCCTTATGGGCACACGCCTGAATTCAGGTGTGCGGGTTTATGCAGTAAACGTTGCGAACAGTGAAACCACTGCTTCGCTTCCCACGAAGTGCCCTGATCTCCTGAAATTAGGGACGCTCAAGTAAGCATTACTGCGCAGCTAGAACAGCCACAGCACTCGTGCTTCTGTGCCCTCATACCCCTGGAGAAAAACAGGAGACGTATGCGTGCCCGAAGGCGTCTCTTTAAGATCGGGATGACGTTTGAGCTCATCATTACGGAACAGCACATATATTGTTTCGCAACCACTAACCACCCATCTGCGCCCCCTGACCCGCCGAGATTGCTTAGTGGCTATGGTATTGGGCTGCTGAGCAAGAGGTCGCGGGATCGAATCCCCGCCACTGCGGCCGCAGTTCGATGGGGGCGAAATGCGAGAACACCCGTGTACTTAGGTTTAGGTGCACGTTAAAGAACCCCAGACGGTCCAAATTTCTGGAGTGCCCCACTACGGGGTGCCTCATAATCAGAAAGTGGTTTTGGCACTTATAATCCCATATTTTGTTAAAATATTTCGCGCCCCCTGCACGCAGACTGATGTAGTTGTTGAGATAAAAAAAATGTCAGCTCACTTAAGGATTCCTTCGGCTGTGAAACCGTGCATTTTACTGCAAGAGCAGCAGGTGATCACAGCTGACACCGCCCTCTGCGAATGATGATCCTCTACAAAAATGGCACAAGCCCCTGCAGGTCAAGCATCCAAAGGCAGTAGGAAAAAAGAAAGCAAATGAATATTTTGAGGGAACTGTCAATGAAAACGTGCCGCAATCTTAATAAATAATGTGTACCAGAGACCTTCACCTGCTCAAGAACTTTTATCCGAATTCTATCCTCTTCTGCTGTACAGTAAACGCCTAGGTGGCCTCCGAAGCATGTGCACAGGAGGCACGTGCGTGAACGCAGCTCTCCGCGTGAATAACAAAGCAAACGCATGACGCGACCAGTTCCCAAGTGCAGGTTGTCGCGTGGCGTATGAGTTCGAATCCAGCTGTCGTTGGGCAGCTTTGTCTTCCTGCGTCCTATGGCGAAGTCCAGGCCTGATAATGATGCCTGGACGACCACGATCGTGACCATCGCCAGCGTAACGGCAGCGCCGGCGGACACGCAGTAGACGAGACCTAAAGTGCTGCCGCAGTGGAAGGAAAGTACGAGAATAACGACATTGAACGCACCGCAAGACGCGAGCCAGTGTGCGTGAAAAAAATTTGCAGTTTTGAAACAGTAGTCATTGAATTCTTCAATTTTATTAGTAATGTACATTTCACAAGCAAGAATGAGAAGACGCCTTCGTAATAACACATTACGCGCTGATCGATCCAAGAAAAATGAGAAAGTTCTATACCGGCCGTTTTTTTTTTCAATAAATATATTTGAGCCATAACACATGCTAATACTTGCTACATCTCTTTATAGATTTTCCCTCACTTCCTTGGTAAAATGGTTCAGAGTGCGTTGCCATTCTGTTTCCATGACGCACCGCTGTTATGGCAGATTAAAATTGGGCATATAAAACTACGCATATAAAGTTCTGTTCACCCAAACGTGTTTAGCATATTGGTTTCATTGACCACTGTTCTTTATAAATCCTGCGAAAAAAATGGCCGGTCTCATATCGCTCCGCATTATCGCACTAATGACAAAGCGGCTTTATCTGTCATGCGTGCTCACTGACAAAATTACAGCCCAAGTTATACACCACATTCATGTCATAATAAGTGTTCCTGCATTTAATGCAGGAGCCAGAAGCCTCTGCCCTTTTGTTCGTAACTATACGAGACAAAAACCTGGCTGCGTGTACAAGATTGTTTTTTGTTTTCTAACACAGCTGATGCTGTGCAAAGTAGCCCTAAGAAAGAAGTTTAGGCAAACACAGATAGTGTCGTAACTTTGCTGCCCGTCAGATTCATTCGGAACGCACACACAACGACAAAAATAAGACATTAGGGTTTCATACCTTCCACACTAAAGCAGCGTGCCTAGTGGTAACACACTAGAGTGGCGAGTTTAGAAGAAGGAAAAAATTGAAAGTCACCCATACAGTTCGCACCTCGCGTACTTTTGCGTGATGATCGACATGAGTGATTCAATGGAGAGGTAACGCAATAGGAAATGAAACGCTTCACTGGTACTTCAGCGTTCAATTGTGTCTGAGCCCTTCCTTACTCTAGATGCCTGATATTTCACAAGAATGCTGTCAAAGTAAAAATGCCACAGCGGGCAGTAAAAAAATGACGTGCTTTCTGGTAGCATCATATTATCAATTTTACTACGTAGATTATACAGTAGCAAACAATTCAACAGCCCATCGTCCATTTCATCACCAGAAAGATGGATCACTGCACTTCTTTCGCATGATTGCGGCAACAGCGACAGACGCGGCATCATTTCAACGAGTCTTAGTATCCCATTCCGATCAGCACCAGGTTTAGAAATCTTATCAGCCCTAAACAAGCACACGTAGACCACATCCCACTCGCTAGAAATCGACTATGAGTGCAAATATAGTTGTGACAGAACAACAGCACTCATTTATTTACAACTCATACGCTCAGGTTGGTCTGAAAATATCGTCAAAGTAACTGAGGTCCAAGAATGTCTTAGTTGCAGGGAAAATGACAGCTGGAAAAAAAAGTTTTACGTTGGAAGTTTGTGAATTGCGTCTGTCAATCAAAAAGATTTAGCAGCCGTCTAAAATCCGTAACTCAGCACCAAAGAAACTTTTGGCAATTCTATAAACTACGTATATTAGGGCGTATAATGAAGACGGAATAAATGTGTCAGTTGAGAGTTCATGTCAGATCGGTACTATCCAAGGCAAAAATATATTTTTGTAGAAAAAGAAATAGACGCATCAATCGAAATTTGCTTCTGAATATTACAATTCGGCGTTTTCTTCTTTTAAATGTGCTAAACTTCATTCATGTAGCGTCGGTGGCATCCAAATGACAACTTTCTTGCACTATATATATATATATATATATATATATATATATATATATATATATATATATATATATATATATATATATATATATATATATAGGGCGAGCTCTAAATGGGCACCCCTCTTAAAGCTGTACGTGCGATTTTATGTTATTTTAACACCAATGGTTATTCCTTTGTGGTGGTAAGTGATGTACACCATGAAAGGACTTCTTCACATTCCTTGGAACATGGATATTTATTGTTACGATAACGAATGCCCAACAAAGAGGGAATTTTCAATTTCTAGCCGGGGCCGATCTATTCCGCGTGTGGGAAGTATTGAATATCCTACAATCACCGCACTGGGCAGCTTTGTTGCGACGAGTCCTTTGTGCAGACGCATCACTCGAGGTTATGCGTTTCCAAGGGGCACAAAACTCCTGCTGTTGATCAATTCTAGCGCCTGCAAAATAGTCTCCGTTGCATTATGCTACGTAGATCTACGTTTGAAAAGAAATACCATTTAATATAAACAGCAAGGGAGTTCAGTGGTTCCATGGAGTTCTAATGCACACCATTACGGTGCTCTACCAATGAATGAAGACCTCTAATTTTGTGTACTTTTCGGTCACCAGAAATAGGTTGAGAGGCGAGGAAGACGGCACATGTGCCACTTTCCCAAATAGAAGTGCATGACGCGAACTGCAACTCGCAGATCGTAACATTGGCAGTGTTGTAAGAACATTCCTATATCGACAAACGATTCTGCATTCTCGTGAACAAGACATTCAAAGCTTTTGCACGCACATGTTGATGTTTGCGGAAATTAGATCCGAAAACGAATAATTATATAAACGCTATCGTCTAACACTGCCGATTCTTTCAAAAATATCAGTGAAGTAAACTTGAATGCTGAGCACCTAATGGATTTGGCAATATTATTCGGCGTGCGTTTTTCACTGTATTCGGAGGACTGAACATAGATTCGTGTTTTCCGCAGAAATGTACTTGAATGAAAAAAACAACTGAGTACACAGACAGTTGATACCAATGTAACATCAAAATTAGTGGAGGTGGAGCATATGTTGAGGAGCATTGCTTTTGTCTTGAATGAAACATGATGCATATGAGAAATATGGATATGCTACAAGACACCGATATATAACAAATGACTTTTCATATGCACAACATACAAACAGCTACGAAGTCTATAGATAAAAACTTGTTCAACACTTTGTGAGCATTTGACCATCAAGTACTGGTCTCGCGTTTGCGAAATTCTGTATAAAAAGATGCACTTTGTATACATTCATATCGTTGGCAGCTTGAGTCGTAGGATTGATCAGTTATCTGGAAAATAATTGTGCGGCATGACAAAGCGACACGTGGAAGGGATTGCGTGGGGTGACAGTAGAAAAAAGAACAGCATGTCTTGTTAAGTGCTATAAGACTTGCTACCGACATGCAGACAAGTTCGCAATTACAACGGATGAATATTACTTAAAACACGGTTTACGTTAAGCTGCAGATGCCAAATTCCCCCATTTCGGTCTGCACCTCTATCAAGGCTTTCTCCTCCCAATGCATAAGGCTTTACAAGACAAAATCGACTCCTTGAAATTTTAGAAACTAACTTGCAAAATGAATTTTGTCTTAAATGTGTTTCACATTCACTGTGTCAGCGTTCCTTTTCATTTATAATTGGTATTATAACTGAAATTAAGAATAGTCACGGTACGTGTGAAGGTAAGCTGTCATCATAAAACAAAGAAGGTGAAATGCAAACATCACGAAGGATGTGGATGAAAATTAAGTTTTCGCTCAGAAAAACACTTCTGGAGAGAATTCCGGCCTCCTGCACACACTGGCATGATAAATGCTGAGTCTTGGCTTCAGCGGAACCAACGTTATAGATTCAGGCTTCGGCCCCCAACAGGAGAGTTACGCGCAGGCCAGTGGTTGGTCGATGTACTCCTTTTCGGGTATTTGAGCTTCTTCCGTGGGTGCTGCATCTTCACCCTGCGGAAATGTGCACTTGAATCACTTTAACGCACATCGGTTGTAGGCTGTCGCAAGTCGAGTGCCAGCCGCCTTACACGTGCTGCGAGCACGGCGCAAATAGGCTGCATGAATCACGTACGCGCAATTGCGCGCAAAAGTCTGTGGCCCACAGATGCTACCAAAAAAGAACAATTTTTCGCAGAACCTAGGCATGCAGGCTGACATCAAGTGCTACAACGTACTTATGGCTGTTCGACCAATGCAATTTATTGAGACAGCTCCAGCTTGCCCCGAAGGGCTGTGCTAGAAGAAATCTTTATTTATCACTGAAGCCATGGTTTGTGGAGCCTTGCTCGCGACCGTACGTACCGTACCGTGCTTGTTACTTCGTACTATGCTACTGCAAACATTAACATTTGTTTCGTCCGCTAGAGGAAACTTGGTATGCGCAATTAGACGCAAGTTATAAGTTAGGCTGTCAGAGAAAAGTTGCCGTCTACAGATCCTATGCCAATAAGCCAATAAGTAACTTGTAGAGAAGAGCACCTTTGCCCTATGAAATATTTGTTATGGCCTCGAATCGATGCCGGGCACATTTCATGAAGAAAAAGCAGGCAATGCGACAAGTCTGGCGAGGATGTTTTAGCAACGAACATTTTACGTTCCATATCACCGAGAGTGCAGAGATCTTTTGGATGAAAAGTGAGCTGCCTCGGGGAAACTTTGTGAGCACACTGAACGTCATATTCCAGCTGCTGCTCAGGCAAACCATTTCTGGCAATACGTTATGCATGTAAAAGGTTAAGAATAGTTGTTACATTTATGCGTCCCTAGGCACCACAGAATCTGCATACAGGTCGGTAACTATGTGCTTGTACTTTGTCAGAGAACTTTGTGCAGGATTCGATAATGTATCTCCTTTGTAGCGTGGCCAAGTTAAAAGAAAATGAGTACTTGTGCCCACTAATATCCATGGTAGTGGCAGACATTCTTACCGTTCTTGCAATTAAATCTTTGTAGCACACGCCCCTCCCCCCCCCCCCCCCCCTGCCGTACAGTCCGTTCAACCAAAGTTCCTACACCTGCTATTCCAACATTACGCGTGTCGCCTTAAAGTCAGCACTGAAATGAACACTGCAAATTAATATCCGAGTCAGTGCAACAGCACTATTTCGGACACGCACCAAGAGCAGCCTGGTGCGACCCCGCCCATTCCGAAGCTTCCCGTACGCACCTTGGTGCATGAAGAACTGCGCGCGCACGCGCGGTACACGATCTCGATGAATCCCACAAGGAGGCCAAGCGCCACTCCTCCGCCGAGGATGAAGAATACACCCAGGAAATTCTCTAATGTCATCACGAGGCCATCCTGTAAGAAGAAATTCGGTTAGGCTATTGCCATCTGCCAGTTAAACACTATAGAGGTTGGAATATGAGGCCAACCAGGTCTACTGCTCCAACAAAGGAACCACATAAGCGCTAATTTTTCAAAGTACTGAAAGTTCGTCCTCAATATTAAGCACGTGACATCTCCAGGTGCCTTCGCATGCAGCAGTACTTCAAAAAGGCATGTCAGTAAGCCTTCACAAAAACAATTGTCCAGAAGATTATTAGCTTACTTTCCTGCTGGGCTTTATTAAAGAGAACCAGCTTTACATACATACATATGATACGTGTATGTGTATTGCAGACATATAAGATCCACCAGGACAGCAAATTCAGATGTCTTACTACTTGAGCTGCAGGCTATGCATAACGCAGTCAAAGCCTCCAATACGCTGGAGAGCATTAGTGTTATTGACTGCTATAGACTCGCTCAGCACTGTACATCACATTAAAGATATTTAGAAGATGCCACAATTTTGCGAAGGCTTACACAATATTTGCACGTCTTCCCCATTCATCACCTATGTACACTGGGTGTAGCGATACCGTGAAACATAGTACAATAGTCTAGCAGAGAGACATGCACACTATACTTCAGCACCAGAGGTCCCACTTGATTCCCTCTATTCTGTGTTTACACCCATTCTTATATATGCTTACCTTTCTGAAAACTTCTTGACATACAGATTTCTCAGTCCACCACTTTTTCTTTAGCTTTAACAGCTCCCCAGTTTCTGTAAGCCTGGCAATGGCTTCATCAAGAGGCATTCTGTTGAAGATAAAATAGATGGACAAAATCACAAACTACGCGCTAGTGCACTCAAGCACAGCATGCGATATTTTCTGTCGTGTTTTGTGTGCATTTGTGTGTAAAATAATAGCAGATGAAGTGCAATCAAGATTTGTTACGCAGAGAAGTTCGTTCCATTCGATTATTTAACATATTTTGTGAGTACAGAAGAACTTGTACCATGCCTACCATTCTTGAAGCGCGATAAGGAAAAGAAATAACGCTTGATTTTCCTCTAATATAAATGCTGAAGGTAGGCACACTTTCGTCCTTGTAGCAATAGTTGTTTCGGTTCCTAACGAAAGACGCGCACAAAGTGATGTAACAATAAAAAAATTAATAACGCCAACGTTAGGGAACACTGAGAAAGACCACGTTATTTCCAGGAATATACTTATCAGCATCAAAAGCATCTGACTGTACAGCATCTCCTTTTAGAGTGCTTTTTAATCAAGTACGTTAATAGGCGTTCCTGTCTTGAGAATACGCCGGCTACACCTCTTTTACAATATGTGAGGAACAGAAAGGTAGGAGAACGCTGCCAATGTTACAATAAAAATGGGGTAATATCGTTACATCAAACTTGTTCATAGTTCCCTGATAAAAAACGTTTGCCCCTGGAAGAAAGAAAACCGAGGTCTCTCTTGGGTGTCGCAGCACAAGCACTGCACTCGTGCACATAGAAACAAAGAACGCACGGCATCGTGTGTAACGTAGGTACGTTAGCACCACAGATGACTTGGAGCTTTTCTCATACAAAGAAATGAAAAAAATCTGTTTGCACACATGTCCCAGAAGCACAAGCATCCATTGTTTTTTAAACATACATAAAAAATGTAATAATAAGACCAACATTTCAATATGACCATGAAAAGTTTCCGATTGATTTTAAATATCTTACAAAGTTTATTATTTTCCAAGATTTCCCGTGGCTGAAGACACAGCACTAACACCCACCGTGGCAGCTTAGTCGCTATGTGTTGCTCTGCTAACCTCGAGGTCGTGGGTTTGATCGCAGCCTCGGCGGCCGCACTTCTGTCGCGGCGAATTGCAAAGGCGCTTGTGCATTCAGACTTAGGTACACGTTAAAGAACACCAGCTGATCAAACCTGTTCAGGAGACCCTCACTGTGGCCTGCCCCGTAATCATATTATGGTTTTGAAACGCAAAATATAATATTTTGTTTAGGCAGCAATAACGCTCGAGCAGCATTGTTTTCCGATATTTTTTTCCACTATGCAGCCAAAATTGTTTTCGAATGACAGCGACGTCGCATTTGGATTCCCCACTTTGTGCGCAGCTCCATATGGAAAGAAAGAGCACAATATATCACTGGAATATGTTGCCAAATGAAATCATATCAGCTCTAAGTCATGATGATTTCCTAGCAAAACTAAAACACTATTTTAACGTACTAATGTAGTGTTCTCTTGCTCATTCATTATAGGCACCACTGTGTTATTGTGCGCTTTTTCCTTATTTTAGTTATTTCTTCCTCGCCATATTTTGATGTTCCTTGCACAAATGGTTTTGTTCTAGGTTAGCACAGAGTTCCTTGTACTGCATAAAATTTTCTCTGGTTGTGGTTTTCGTTGTTTCACGCAGTATCTGCTGGTATGTGTACCTTTTTATCAAGCATTTTACTTGTATGAAGTGACCAAATTACGTTGATTTTGTGTATCTTCAACATCTAGGGTGTGTCGTTGTATTGCTCTTACCGTACTCTTTTTTTTCCTGTTTTTCCGCTTGTCTTGGCTTTCAAGTCTATGAAGTATCATCGCAGTCCAGGATCTGATGGTTTGACAGCTGAATTTTATGTTAAGTTTTGGAAACTGTTAGGGAATCAGTTCACACCACTGGTGAACAGGCTGCTCATTGAAGGGACTTTGTCAGCGTCTCAAAGAGAGGGGGCTAATCACTCTCGTTTGTAAGGATTAGTCGAGAAGCACCAATCTAAGAGCATGGCGTCCATTCACACTTCTGAACAGCGAATACGAGCTCATAACAAAGTGTCTGTGTATGCGACTCATTCCAGTGCGCAACATTGTTATGGGCCCATACCAGGCATGTTGAGTCCAGGGACGTTCCACTCGGCTTCAAGGTTTAGCAGTAAGGAATTAACTTTCTCCTGCGGGCGAATGCAAGGAAACGTCCAGGTATTATCTGCTCCTTCTATCAGGAGAAGGCTTTTGATATCATTAGCCACAGGTACCTTTTACAGTGAAGCTATCTATGGCTAGAATCTGGAAAAATATTTGTCTCCCCCCCCCCCCGAGATGTTGACAAAAACAAATCATCATGTGAGCCGATCCTGGTGATTTGCAGAAAGGGTCCAAGTGCAATGGCACATACCGCTGTGGCCTCGCTAGTCTATGACGATGTGTGTGGAAACGTCAGTGTATATGTACAAGGTAAAAAAGTAAAAAATGAAAAAGCAAACAAAGAAAAAGAAAGAAATGAAGAAATAGAAAAAGAAGCGTAAAGAAATAAAACAATATCTTTAAAAGGCAAAACAAACAACGAATTTATGTATTTGTACCTTTTTTCAACCAATATATATTTCTTTCGAGTTTTGTAGCATGACCACCATATAGAACTTAATATAGCTATTGAGCAATACCGCTTCACTGGTCTTACATCTTCACATAGTGGAAGGGCTCTCATTTTCTTTTTCGATTTTTGTAAGGTGTTAGCTACGTTTTGCGTTGTTAACACCAGGATGGAAAACCAACAAGCCCAAGCTGCTATTTTAATGAAACTAAGGTTCAGTAATTCAGCGCGTTGATGTGTCCACTGACAACTCAAGCGACAATTCTTCGGTCACTTCTGTTTTCCTTTCTCACGTACTTAGCATGTCTGTCTCCTGTCCCAACCCAGCCAAGCTTATCTTGGAAAGAGTTACCTTCCGTTTTCTTTGAATAGAGACAACTGCTTGGCAAGTTCATAAGTAGTCAAAGGATAAGGAAGGACTCGGAATTCCGAACCTGGGCATCGTGTCTACTGCACTACACGTCAGGTGGACCCAGGTCGCGCCTGACTCAGATGTGCTCCTGACTCGGAGCTTTACTTATTTTTTTCTTAGCACTCCACTCCCTTTGTTTTGGCAAAGCACATTCTCCCACTGTGTGCCTCGTTCGGGTTTCCCGTCCACCATTTATGCGGAGGCTGCCAATTCTCTGGTACGCCTCCGAAAGGTTCACCCCGCCATCGATGTAATTTAAACTCCGATTCGAGAACTAGTATATATCCTCACCCCAGGTCGCCCCCGCATTGCCAAAGGTACGATCTATCCTTCCACAGGACAAGCTGGAAGCTCATTACGGGCAGCTTCTTTGACGCCAGGCGAGCTAAGTTCGTGTACCGCCTGGCGCAGAGCTGTCTGCCGGTGAGCTACAGACCCTTCACAGCCATCCCGACTCGAGGAATGTGCCCTTTTTGTGGTGGCCGTGAGGATACGGTCCATATCTTTTCGCAGTGTTTGCTTCCCGCAGCTATTCATAAACGGATAGTTAGTCTTATCAGCATCCCAGGTGTTCCGTTTACGACAGTTCGTTTTGGTTGGCAGTTTGGTTGGCACGCTGTGATGCAGTTTTCGGGAGGTGAGCGCCGGGCCTTCTCCCAGTGCTTGCGAAAGCACGGAAGGAGGTGTGGTTCCATCTCACCCGGGAACGGCATCGCTTACGTGAGAAGTCTCTCGAAGTGTGGGCTCACCCTGCCGTAATTTTTTACGAGTCAGGTGGAAAGCTCTCCATTAAGTTATGAAGCACGCGTCTAAGGTCGCTCGACTTGGCCGTGTGAGCAAGTCGATCCACGTGTTTTTGTTCGCCTTAGTGAAACCCATAGCCAGAACCTGTCGTGGCGCATTTTCGTCGTGCGATCGCGCTGCCCTGCGGATGGCTTTGGTGGTCTCCATGGTTGTTTGCCTTGACCTCTTTTGTGTTAAGGCAATCCGAGGGTCTGTCGGGATAGCGTCCCGCAAGACCGACCTGGCTGTTTTTGTGTTGGGCACAGTAGCTCAGTTACAGCAGCCCTCTTGTCCTGGAAGGACCGTTGGCCGTGTAGAGAGGGGTTGCCGGGGTCAATGTGCAGAATGATGCTGGGTTGAAGAGTACATGTAAGCTCTGGGACGCGGCACCTCCGGGTGCCAAGCCCCCTTCCCATCTGACAACGGCAACTTGCATGGATGTTCTCGTTTGATGTTTTCGTCAGATTTTGCTGCCTCTCATATTTTCTTCTCCACTTTAACTCCTTTCGTAAGCCATCTCCTATAGCAGGAGATAAAACATTATGAGTTCGTGCATCACCTTTTCCATCTCATCTTATTGCTAACCTGTCCCTTGCTACGCTATGAGGCAGCGCGCCTAGACATAGGTGCCTTGTCTAATACGTCCCGTTGCACGTTGTCATATCTCCAAGAGAATTACCAAACCTTTCAAGAGCGTTCAGGATGTTTGCTACAAATTCAAAGTATTTTTTTCTCACTTTATGGTAAACAACAACATTTCAAGTGCCCGCCGCGATAGCCAAGTGTTTATCTGGCTGCACAGTTGAGCTCTAGGTAGTGGGGTCGATCACGGCAGCAGCGGCCGCGTATTGATCGGGGCAGAATGCAAAAGCGCTCGTGTGCCGTGCACCGGGTGCAGGTTAAAGAATCTCAGGCGGTCAAAATCAATTCGGAATCGGCCACTTCTTGCGGGCCTCATAAAGAGATCGTGATTTTGGCACCTAAAAATAATGAGAATAAAGAAAGCTAATTGGAGGAGCAGCTAAGTATATAAAGATTAGGGTGACATTGGCCCACCGGCTAGAACAGACGTAACACCGCGCCACAGCGAAAAATTTTCGATTGCTCTCAATCCATATTTTAGGATTGGAGCTGTGACAAAACTCCGACGCCAGAAGAAGGTTGTTTTGTAGGTTTATAGCGCTAGACCACAAGGACATAAAGACGAGACACTGGACGAGATCTGTCCTTCCTGTCTACTTCCGGGCTTGCGTTTTCAACCTAAATAAATAAACAGGCCGAACTATTGCCTTCAGTAATACTGTTACGATGTGGTGCGTTTATTTAAAGATTAATTGATGAAAAGGGGGCCGCGCCGACACCGAGCCGCTGCAAAGAAGCGTACTTCGTCCTCTTCTTCTTCCGTCCTTGCTGTAGCTTTAGCGTAACACTCCTTCCTTCACAGACGAAGCCCGCTGGGCGAGTAACTGTTACGTCGATTCGGATTCACGGGGATGACAGCGTTTCAGGCGCGCGACGTGAACAGGCTGCGTCTTCTTAGACCGGTAGTCATTAGAAACGAGGCGAGAAATCGAATAGGTCCTATCACTTAGGCGATTGGCGCTGACGAAAGGCCCGGTGTAACCAGCCAGAAACTTCTGGCACAGGCCGCGCTTGCGAAGTGGTGTCCAAAGCCATGCCATGTCCTCTTTGTCGTACGACACATTCTTATGTCGTGAATCGTAGCTGATCTCGGAGTGGTCCTGGGATGCCAACGTACAGAGCTCAGCTATGCGGCGTGCTTACTCAGCGCGGCATAGAGTCTGGGCAGTAGAAGAGGCTGCATGAGGAGTAAAAGATAGAATCGTGTCAAGGAAGCTGCGGGATGGTCTGACATAAAGACGATAGAAAGGACTGCAGCCGGTAGTTGCATGCTTTGCAGTGTTGTAGGCGTATGTGATAAAAGGGAAGATGCCATCCCAATTTTTGCGCCTGTAATCGATGTACATCTAAAGCATGTTGGTCAAAGTTCTGTTAGTGCGCTTGACGAGACCATTTGTCTGCGGGTGATACGGGATGCCGTGGCGAATCTGGCAAGCACAGAGACGCAACAGCTCTTCGACTACGACGGCCAGGAACTGGCGACCACGATCGCTCACAATAACATAAGGGAGTATAACGGTCAATGACGCAGTATAACGGAGGACCGGAGGAAGCTCGAAACATCAAAAACCGTGGCCGTTGGCATCGCTGCGTTTTCAGCGTAACAAGTCATATGGTTGACGCAGATTATAATCCTACGGTTGTCGTTTGTTGAGCGCGGGAATGGGCCGAGAAGATGCACTCCAACCATTTCGAAAGAAATGACATTGGCACCACAGGGGGAAGGAGTCCGACCTGAGCAGTATCAAGGCGCTTGAATTTCTGGCACTTGTTACAACTGGCCACATACTTTTCTATATCCCGTCGCATGGTAGTCCAGTAGAATCGGCCCTGAATGCGGTGGTATGTTCTAGTGAAACCCAGGTACCCAGAGGTCGAGTCGTCGTGCATAGCACGGAGCACGTGGCTCTCAAATTCTTAGGGACCACTAAGACGGGGCGGGCACCATCACCCGCATAATTCTTCTTGTAGAGCAGGCCATCTTGAATGACAAAGCAATTGTTACCTGTCAGTTGAGCAGCTGAGGCGAATAGGCCATCCAGGCTTCAGTTGTCACGCTGCTCTTCCCGGAATGTGGCCAAGTCGGGAAAAACCAGAAACTCATCGAAATTGTCGGCGTCACATGCACTTGTTGGTAGAGGGAGCCTCGAAAGACAGTCGGCGTCCGCATGACGTCGGCCACTCTTGTAACGGACTGCAAAGTCACATTCCTGCAAACGTAGCGCCCATCGAGAAAGGCGGCCAGACGAGTCGCGGAGACCAACCAACAAACATAGTGAATGGTGATCAGTAACGATCGTGAAGCCGCGCCCATAGAGATATGGGCGGAACTTCTGGACTGCAAAGACGACAGCGAGACACTCTTGATCAGCGACGGTGTAATTTTATTCAACCTTGCTCAACGAACAGCCGGCATAGGCAATGGCATGCTCGGCGTCACCAAAACGCTGGACGAGGACAGCGCCGAGGCCGATTCCGCTCGCGTCGGTGTGCAATTCTGTTATGGCAGAGGGGTCAATATGGCGAAGTATGGGTCCGGAAGAGAGTATGAACTACAGTTGACGAAACGAGGAATTGCAATCTGCTGTCCAGGTGGAGTTTTACAATTGCTAGTAGGTACAGCGAGGCGTGGCGTTTCTCACGGCGCTTGACGTTCCTGCGCAGGCGCGAGTTAGAGCGGGTGCGAGAGAGAAAATCTGGGGGTCTGTGCTCCTTGAATATGCGAGTCTGCCTAGGCACAACGGAGGAGGTTTCTTAACGCGTGTTGTATGCGTTTATCCCCCAGGCATGCCGGCGGAGTGCCGTCCAGTTTGTTTACGCTTCGCCGCTGGCTGCCAGCGCGGCGAGGCAGTCGGCACGGACGCCCGATTTGGTGATCGCTGTGTCTGAATGGGCAAGGTTCTGACTGGTCTTGTATAAGTCGTGGGTCGATTCTTTAGTCGCGACGATAGATTGCACATTTTACACGCACTGCTGCCAGGAGGGCACATGTAACCGGCAAACGGAGGCCTCAGGAGAGCACCTGAGGTTATATTAAAGCAGGCGGCGCAAGATCTCGAGGGCACCCAAGCGGTAGCGGGGGGATTAAAGCTGGAAGCAGGGCCGCCCGTGGGTTGGGGCCGCGGAAACCAAAGCGGACCCGCCCCGTGCTCTCGTGATTCCGGTGACGTGTCATCAATGAAAGCGCCTACGCTGTGACAGGTATCCACTTCAAAAGAGGCAAGTCGCATACCGCTGGGTAGCACGACAGACTGGGAAGCTAAATTTGACATCCAGAGAGTAGTTGTTCCGCAAGCCACAGAGAGGACACATCGAGGTACGAGTGTGCGTACTTGTGCGTGCGTGTGCGTGTGTGTGCGTACGTGTGTGTGTGTGTGTGTGTACGTGTGCGCGTGTGTGTGTGTGTGTGTGTGTGTGTGTGTGCGTGTGCGTGTGCGTGTGTGTGTGCGTGTGCGTGTGCGTGTGTGTGTGTGTGTGTGTGTGTGTGTGTGTGTGTGTGTGTGTGTGTGTGTGTGTGTGTGTGTGTGTGTGTGTGTGTGTGTGTGTGTTTTGCCAGTGTAACGCTCAGCGCAACGTAATCAAAGCATACGTTGTTCCCCACGTTGATAGCTAATGGGGCTACTAAGGGGCACAAAAAAAACGAAAGGGTAGGGGGGGGGGAGTATTTATTCTACCTTATTTTTCCAGAAGATGAGCAAAACGAGAACAAGGTAAAAGCAGGAGCCAACTTTTCGACAAGTGGACTTGTTTTCCAGGCAAGTCCACTTGTCAAAACGTTGGCTCCCGCTTTCACCTTGTTCTCGTTGTGCTCATCTCCCGCCTTCCCCGTGTTTTCCTTTATTTTTCAAGATGCGTTCTGTGCGGTGTTGGCTTTTATACAATGTGCCTGTCCAGTCCTGTGCTTGCAACTGTTTCTGATTTTTTTTTTTTTTTGTTGCATTCCCATTCCAATCAATTCGGCTCATTTCTAGCCATTTTACCTCAATTTAGGATCTTGCCATTTAATCGTTGTTTCTATTTCGGTGTGGAGTAGGTTAGCGCCTGATTCATTCATTATCACATTTTCACATGTCACATTCCTTTCTTCGCTCCCCCTCCTTCAACAACGAATAATATCCAACAAAACAGACTGGTGAGCTAGTTGGTATTGCGTGCTAATAGTACTTACCGCAAAGAAACGCACGACACGACAGAAGACGCGTCCTTTGTGCCTTCCCTCGTGTCGTGCATATCTTTGCGCTGAAAACTATTCACAAAGAACAATGCCTCTCGCGTCGACTGAGGCGGCAAATTCAAAGCGCACCTGAGCGCCGAGTCCTTAGGCAGCGCCACGGCGAAGTGTCGTCGGCCGAAAGGCTCTCCCAGCGTGGCCGTGTCACAGGGGCGTTGGCTGCTAATGTAGTCCGCCTTGTTGGCGTCCATGAAGAAGGCGTAGCGGCCCTTCGACGAGCGCACCCGCTCCACGCCGTCGCCGTCCGAGGCGGTGAACACGTGGGGCCTGCTGTTCATCGCTTCCCACATGCGCTTGTGCACGCTAGAGTTCAGGTTCGGGTTCTGCGAAAGGAACGAGATGTGCAGCAGCTTTTTGTTGCAGCACCTGCGGCGCCAGAGTGGCTCGCCGGTATCAAACAATTAACGGCAATGATTTTAACAATCAACACAACGTGGTAATTACACCGACTATAACAGGCAGTTTGTAACCAAGTACCCACCATTTCTAGCTTTATACAGGACTGCGTGCCAGATTTTCTTAGAATGATTCCAACAGCACTCGAGTACTTGGTCATAAAAGCCAAGTTTAAGAGCGTATTACATATTGGCCTGGTCATATTGACTATCCCCTGCAACTTGATCACACCATAGGCGGATTTTACACATTCCTGTAACCGCTAGTAAGACAGCTCTTACCGACGCACTTTGCTCATTTAAGTATCTTATCACGCTGCCACCTCTCAAACACCGCAGCGTGCAGCGCATGACGAAAGGAAGACACACAAGCGCTCCTTTCAGCTGGGTTTATTTCAATTATGGTTACCATATATATGAAATCTATTATCAAAAATATCACATCCTCGCTTTTCAGTTGATCTCTTATTCCATTACCGCAATCATTGCAAAGCGCTGTGATTAGCTCCATATTTCCTGTTACGTCTGAATAACCCTACGTCATCTTGCAAATGCTACGCGATCACTCCCATATGTGTCAGTTGACAAAGCGACATCTTGCTACCGTCGCCGTTGTCGTCGCTGAGGTTGTATTATCCCTCCGGTGTCCGTGTCGTTGTCACCATCGCCGTCCTCGGTGCCACCTCTGTCACGCTGTTAACTGATTTGTCACACACTGCCTGTGCCTCTTTTGTGTGCCCTCTCCCCGAAGAAAATCGTAAGGAACGAGCGAATAAGTCTTCTCCTGTCTCGTTCAAAATAAAACTCATGCGCAGAGCCAGCCCACTCAGATTGAGCAATACTGGTAGCCTTCTATTGAAACGACAATTCGACAAATGAGTCCACGTACAAACCTACAATTGACAGGAAGGAAAAGTTATTAGCATTTTCGAGTAAGCATAACGAACTAAGCTGATCGTCGTTATCTACCGGCTTTCCCGTCGCGGCTTTTTACTCACCCTGTTCCGTTGTTTGATGGGAAATCAAACTTCAATTCGTGCCTACTTACATGTCGGTGGCACCACGTGCGAATATGTAATGTTGGAAAGCACATACGCAAATGCATACATTATCGAGTCCGGATGTTGCTCTTTCTGCTATTCCCGATTACCTCGAAGTAGTTCCTGGCGGATGACTGCCTGGTGAATCCGTACTCGACGGCCGTCTGGTCGGCGAGGTCATCGGCGGTGGCGAGCCGTCGGGGCATCGTCTCGGTGGAGAGGAAGGGCACCAGGCTGGCCGTGTATGCAGAGAACACGAACACCACGAAGAGCCACCACACGTTCCCGATCAACCGCCCGGCGATGGACCTGTCCGCGAAGAAGTGAAAAGGGCTCGATTTCAAAACATTTTCATCCGTACCGCCTTTACGGTGACAGCGCGAGAAGCTTCAAAAGGAACAGAAGCCATGAAATTCAGAATATAACAAGAAATTGACGCATACCGAAAGTTACTAGTAAATAGTAAATGAGTAAATATACAGGAAAGTAATTCCATTCTTTTATTTAGGATAATAACATGGAAAGCGTGTCAGCAAGTCAGCGCCACGACATAAATAGTCAGACGATGGCGCAAGAAATTTCACGACGGCGAAACAACAAGTGCATGTGACGTAATGGCAACTGAAAACGGAAGTCTTTCCCTACGCGGTAGGAGACGTGTTAGCAATTACATATAACTAAAGTGAAGTGCGACTATGACGACGATGAACAAGTAACGCACCTTCGAGGCTGACTCACCTGGCGTAATACGAATCAATGTAGTGCGGCGTGAAGGCCTCGAGCGTGTAGCAAAGACTTTTGAAGAGTGCGCCTGACGTATGCCGCTCGACTCCTGGCTTTTCGGCAGCAGCAGAGGCTCGCGTCGTGAAGAAGCTCACGAGGAACATGACGAGCATGACGACGGCCAGGCCGGACACGAAGAAGATCCACAGCTCGAACGAGAAGGGCGCCAGAAAGGTGAGCATGCCGCGGCCCAGCACGGGCTCGGTTCGCAGAACGAGCGCCGCGGTGCCGGTCTCCAGGAAGGGCAGGCTGAAGTCCACCGCCTCGCGGCGCTCAGCCTTGACCAGGGTGGCGGCGACGCCCATGTCCACTTCCTGCGTGGTGGACGTATGGTCGACTTTGACAAGTGTGCGGGCGCATGCGCTCGCCGATGAGTGGGCTCTGGTTGAAAGCACAGTCTGAATACGCTGCTGGTACACTTTTGCACGCGAAAATACAATTCGCACATCGTCACCCATCTGTGCAGCCGGAGAATGTCTAACAAGAACAATAATGGTATGTGGGCACGGATGTACAAGACATGTATCCTCGAGACGCCAGCTTCGACGCCTGGTAAGGCTGCGACGGCGAAATTATGCCGAGCGCTGATGATTACGGCAACGAAACAGAAAGCCAGGTACGCACAACATCAGCAACACTGTGGTTTTTGAAAATATTACAGCTGACGTATCGTAACTTGGAGATCTACGATAAACGAGAAACGAAACCCAACCGACAGTCTGTGGTTTATTTACCGTTCACGAAAATATTATTGTAACGGGGAAGGGTCTGTGCAGAAATAGAAAGAATAGCAGAAGTAATCGTAGAAATTTCTCAGATGTTCGCGAAACTCGAGGCCCCGAAATTGCAATTCAGTGAGTTCCCAGTCATGCCGGCGTAATTAGAAATGAACGAGCGGACGCATTCGCGGAAAGTGCACTTGAAAAAAGAGAAAAATGTACCATTCCGCTGTTCAGCAGCGGGGTTATAAACATACCACGAAAGCTCTCTGCGAGAAGGTAGTCTGCGGCATGTTTCGATGAAGCGTCCAAACGATCAATAGTGTATGCCGTAGACCATGGGCTTAAATTCACTGTATGTGTGAAGATATCGTCAAGTCCGGAAACGTTTCACCGCTTTCGTTTTGGTGTGGCATACACGAAGCACCTTCTTCCTAAAATCCGCCGTGCAAGCTCCACGTCGTGTTCATGTAAAGTGACGGGCGAGGATATAGCCAACGTGTCGCTAGGGTAGCAACAGTGCTACCATGTCAGACAAGAAAGCCCACCACCAAATCCTATAAATATATACGCTCAATCCACTGGTGCATGCTATTGACTGGGATAATTTATCTGGTCAGTTAGTTAGTTAGTTAGTTAGTTAGTTAGTTAGTTAGTTAGTTAGTTAGTTAGTTAGTGACAAATACTGCTATCTCGGAGAAGAGACAGAAGCAGAACGTACAAAAGAATAACAACAATAAAAATAACAAAAAAATTCAAGTTACAGATCGTGTGCATGTGAAATACAAGGAATGGGGTGCAGTATATACAAATCCAGAATCCTAAAAACTTAGAAATTTTATGAATTATTTTTCATTTAGCTGTGCAGGTTTTTTCTCAGTAGATGGCAAGTCCAACTTACAGTTTGTGTGCGTTATTCACGGGTCCGACATCTCTCTCACTGTAAGCAACACGAGCTGTACACAAAAATTCGTTCGTGCATAAGAACGGTCCGGGAGAAAGGGCGCCAACTAATCCTGGTATAACTGACGCGATCACAGAGCAGCCTGCCCTTCACTAGGTAGGAGTTCAAGCAACTGGGGGAGTTTCTGAATGCACTGTCGCATTCCATTAGAATTGTCGCGTCCGACAGGCAAGAAAGCATGAAGGCCAGAATCTTTCAATGCTCTCAGTGAAAAATATGGGTCGCTAGCACGGACTGCGCAGCTACGTGAAACTGTGCAGTCTACGCAGCCTCAACGAGTTGGCTATCGATCATGAAGTGCACGACTCTGCTGACTAAATGTTTGCGTACGCTCAGGAAAGTGACACATTTACCTTTTAGACAAGTTACTTCATCAAAGGTGAAGCTATATAAGCACTGCGTCGCTCTACGAGAGTACAGCTGCATCAACGGAGCAGGAGGCGCAGAACAAAGTGCCGCTCAGTTGATCACGAAAGGCCGATTTTCAAAACATCTTTCTTTTTATTTAGACTAATTTTTGGTGTGGCTAAATTACACTATGGAACTCTGTCGTCCTGCCTTGTATACGTATATTGACGAACCTTAAAACAGAACACAAAAACAATTTGCGTACAATACAGAGCATTCAAGCCCAAGCTCTGAGGATATGCCTTGGATTACCACGCAGTGCGTCCACGGCTGAAACTATTGTCATTGCTCAATATTATTCAATCACGACGCACATCGTCGTCGAGACAATGAGTGCATAAGTCAGGCCCACTGCTCGGACCGCTTACCACCACCTTGCCGCCCTCACCTTGGAAAGACCCCGCACGTCATTTAGCACAACTGTCAGTGCATATCGTGCCTCGCTTACATCGGGGCACACACCTGCGGCAAGGTCGGGGTCTCCTCCATGGTGTTTGTGCAGTTCTGAAGTGCACCTCAGAATTCCTGTACTTCAGAAAATGTCAGACCTACCACCACTTGCACTAAAGCAATTGATCTTACTCCTGGTGTACGAGAAATACAGTAGCCACGTACACATCTATACTGACGGATCGACCACATCGACCAGTTCTGGGGGTGCTGTGTTTATACGGACAGGAGGAGTAACACTGCGATTCAAGACGCCACATGTCACGACGTCCACGGCTGCAGAACTCACGGCTCTGCGCAGTGCGCTTCAATTTATTGACACGGAAAGTCCTGGTACATGGGCCATGTTTTCCTAACCGAGACCGGCTTTACACAGCATGCAGTCAATTCTCAGACACATCGAACATTTATTGTGTAATCGACTTCCGTCGGAAAGACAAACGTTAGCTATCGCATTGCAACGACTGGACAATCGGCCGTTGGCTGTGCAGGTGCTACTTGAAGACCGCCCCGATCCCTCGTCGGCCCACAAAGCTATGAAGGCACTGTTGCCTTTCTTGCGGGCGACTGGCCTACGTGAACGTCTTTGACTCTCTCAGGCCCTCCGCGTGCCTGCGCGAGCTCAACGCGGTTTCCCTCCCCCTCCCCTCCCTCCCTCTCTCTACTTTATCTTTATATTCCCTCTTTCCCCTCCCCTAGAGTAGGGTAGCCAACCAGACGCATTTCTGGTTAACATCCCTGCCTTCTCTCTTTATTTCCTCGTCGTCCTCCTCCTCCTACTACTAAACTAGAGCAGTTGTAAGATCACGCCGTATATCGTAGTGCGAATCAGTAACCAAATTACGGCCTAATTGGCTTACGGTTTTGTAGCCTAAGCTGCAAAGTCGCAGAATTTGCATCTCGCCGAAAGGGACTCGCCAATTTCGAGTCGCTTCTAGAATACTATGCATAGAATGCCTGGAGGTGCTTGAGTTGCTAGAAATTAGTTTTAAACTTTTGACAAGCCATCAACTAAAATGTACATTTACGACTCTTGTGAGGAATTTATCCAGGCATGTCATCGAGAAAATTCGTTCGCGCGCTTAGCCAGCAAGAGCCACTGGCGTTTTAGACATTTATTGTATGGTAAATTCTAAAGAAAACTACTAGCAAAAAAACAAAGATGTTCTTTGTGTTGCTAGTCTTTTTCTCTACCATCCGAGTTTTCCTCATTGGCCCAGGTCCTCGGATAGCCGATATCTCTGTAGCCAAATTTCTAGTGTTATCGAATACCAACAAACAACTGAAAACTTGTACGTAGCGGAGACGCCTTGCCTTCCGCACTACTTCTCCGATGAGTCCCGTCCAACCACCTTGAACCTTGTGGTCTCGGCGGCCGTAGACGGTCTCCTCCGCTGCCCTCAGCTCGTACTTGATGTGGAGCTCCCTGGCGAGGGCGTCCATCAGATCTTTGCAGAAGCCTTCATACCGATCGTTGCCAGTGCGTTCCAGCCCGTCAATGGAGTCCCTCACCATCAGGTACGGCTTGTCCTGCGAGGAGTCACCACAGTGCGCTGTGCAATGTAGCCAGGCAAGTAAGCTGAGGCTGAAACAGGTTCCAGTTTCCTGCGCACATAATGCCTCTGCATTGCGGTACTCTGGCTCCAAATTATTGGAGGGTATGTCGCATCACTGCACACACTTTGACATTGTACAAGATGTGATCATAGTGTCCAGAGTGGTAACTTTAGGGAAAGGCTGGGGCATGGAGAATTCGTTCCAACGAAGGCCGTGAGGTCAGGCTCAGCGAGAGTTGTGTAATATTAAATTCTGGTGCTTTACGTGCCAAAACCACGATCTGCTTATGAAGCGCGCCATACTCCAGCCTGCGGCTCTGCACAGGGCAAAAGGTGACGGAGTAGAAGATAAAATAAAATGAGAGATGCGCACAGTTTAAGAAGTGCTTAAGTTTAGAGGCACAATGCTGCAGCATCGCTTATGGCACGCCAGTAGGAAAGTGAACACGGCAATTCCGAGAACCACGTGAAGCTGCTAAATGAACGTGGCGTGACTGCTTCTGACACTTCGCGAAATTAAGGGTTCCTTCCCCAATGGCAAAACACTTAAATTAGTCACTGTGACTGTGCAATGGGAATGTCGGCAATAGATCTGCAACGTCAAAACCCCTGGAACCGCTGCCACGACACCTCATACGATTGTAACGATACTACTTTGATTTATTTAGAGCGGATAGCACGGAAGTGCGATCGGAAAAAAGGCGTCGCTGCGAACAGGCTCAAAGGTGACGCCATGTAAGTCTCGAAGGGCACCTGTGCGGCCCATTGTCTCTACAGCGTTGCTTCTAGCTATTTAGCTGGCGTATATCTGTGACAATGCATCAGTTGTTTTACTGTATGACGGCACCAGGGCACTACAAGGCTCCGCGTTACCACCACCATCATTTTGGAACCAGAGGGGAATGAAAAAAAAAAAAAAGACTGCGGTGCTTGTTTCCCAGATCCATACATATTATTTTCATTTGAAGCGGCAAAAGCTTATGCCAGATACTTATATCTTAATGTTAAGAATGGGTTATAGCATTTTGGTATTTAATGTAAGCAGCCATAGTAATGAAGTAGCCCTCCGTTGTATACACCAAGGCTTGGTTTCAATATCACTAATACTTATAAGAGAGATGAAGTGGGAGCTACGAAAGTTGTCGAGCGAGTACAGTCACTCCGCACAGAGAGTGAAGTGACACGGACCGCAGTGACTGTTACAATTCCTTATCGGATCTCAGCCCTGCTTTTCATATTCATGCTGCAATGCAGACTACTTAATCAGCTAAGCTGCCACCCACCCGAGAGGATCATGACACCGTGACACGCGGCTTCCTCCACTTCGCTGCTGCGACAACGCAACACTTTCTCCATTCTCCACCAGCACCGCCATCGCTGAGTGCACCTCGCTCTGAATAACACAAATTAACTATTTGAGATTTTGTAAAGCAATTTTTAAAGCCACGCAGTGGCTCTCTGATGGATTCGACTCTGGCCGGGTAGCTTCGACGTTATTTACTCTTAACTCGAATCGAATAATACACACTATCTATTCGCATTTTTATTCGAAAATGAACAATTAGGTATTTTTGAATATCGAAACACCAAATGTTTCGCAACATCTCACTGTTGAAGTCGGCTTACTGTTCTCCGTCTGCTAAAAAAAGTATCGCAAATTATGATAAGTGAAACGACGGCAAATGTTTTCGAAACAATGCAGAATCAAAATGGCGAATGTAAGCTTTGTTTTCGGTTTCCCGGTCGAAGCCTACGTTGCAACAAGTGATCTTTGCTTGTAGTCTGTCATGTAGTGTTCCTCGCAGTCTAGTCATGTAGCAGTTTGATGTTTTATGCTAGAACGAGTGCTGTTTTCGTTGCAGCGGGTCCTTTTCCGTGTAAATACCGCACACAATCCCTTGAGCAACTTTTTGTTTTCTCCTTCCACATTTTCTTATGTATTTTTTTTTTCAACAGGCGTTGATTGAGAGTTTTTCGAAAGCTAGTCAAACAGAAACCATGTATTCCTGAAGAGCTTGCTTGCAAACAGGCTCTAAGGATCATGAGAAGCTATTCGTGCAGTTCTTTTAATGACAATTAGTGATGGTGTCTATAAAACTGATCACAATTGCCCGCGATAGCTGTCTTTTGCTTCCCCTGCAGTACAAGCATGTTACCTAATTTTACTGAAATAAATATTCCCGCTGTAAATATATGCGTCTGCATTTGACTGTTCGATATTCGATTCAATCTTCTGTTTGATATTCCACTAGTATTCGTAAATGTTTATACTCGCCCACCCCTACTCCTTTAAGAAGGCTCTCTAGTGATTCCGCGACATTTTGTTCATTTCTTGCGTGTCGCCTATACTTCCATGAAGTTGAAATTTGCTCCATAAATGTCTTGTGATACATCCCTCGTCTCTGAAAAAGTTTGAGCAAGATATAAAATTTACTTTTTATTCAGCTATTGCTTTAGCATGTCCATGATCCCTGCCGCACACTTCAACTAACTAGACTTGAATCACTTCTTGCGTACCCACCACTTTCCCACGTCTTTGTAACTACTCAGTACATGATGCAACTTACTCAATTCTTACGAAGTCTCACTGCATGCCAATTTTTAGTTCTCTTATAACAGCTTTCCTAGGCGTCTTGGTGGGTCCAATTTAAGTTCGATACTTTCATGGGGAAAGTACCGGCTCATTCCATGAAGGTTTTACTGTGGCCTAATATTTATTTCAATTACATGAAATGTTTAAGTAACACGGTGGGTGTTGTTTGATTTTGTTAACTTTCAATGAATTGCACAATTAACTATGACTTTTATCGTGTAACCTGAATATCGTAGACATATCCCCTTCACATCACAGCCAAGTGTCATCCTAACCCGATGTTCTACAGAATTCAATGCGCATGCTCAGCCACCACTAAAGCGCGACTAGAAAACGCACGAACGAATTCAATCGGGCCGTTTCTAAGCTCAAAATTGCTTTTCCCAGTAAAATGGGAGAGGCATCTAAACAAAATGGCATCAAACACTTTCTCACCAGAACACTCTGTACCAGGTACACGCGGTCCTTATTGAGTTCCTCTGTAATGTTGACCAAAGGTTGGAGGGGCTTAACCACTGGTTCGAACGCCTTAGTGTCTGACCACTCTGCCACCTGAAAGAAAAGCAAATATAGGGTAGAAACGAAGCCACTAAAGCATTCATTGTTTATATCTTGTTGTTGTAAAACTGACGGCATTCAACAAATCTGACGACATTCTACCGTCACCACGCAATATGTTTAATTAGGGCAAAAAAAGTATTGACACTCCAAACACATCCTGGGTGATGCGAGATAAACTTGCTCACGTTTATAGCTGAGAATACGAAATTGGTCTGAAAACATTATCTCTCGAATGTCAAGAGGTGTATACGTGGAGCTCCAGAAACAATGGCGTGTCGTATGCATGGCGCTACAGAAGTGTATGAACGAACTAATGTCGCATTTAGCGCAAATAGTTATTTCCAGCTGCTTTCTTGCTCCTTGTCTCGCAATGTGTGGCCTTGCGTAGGTAATTGATGGCGTAATCATGCCAACAAAGCAGAAAAAGATCCACAGGAGTACTTTACTGCCCCCCCCCCCCCCCCCCGCGGGGTTTGATTCCTCGTCCGCGAAGCGATAGCACCGTCATGTGGCCGTTAGCGTGGCCGTTGTGTAAATTATTACGATTATTATTTAGCCTAAAACACATATACAATTGAAAAATAAAAGAAAAAGCAGGAAGCAGGCTGGCAACTGCCACCAGGGAGGGCCTGCCTATTCTTTAGCAAGAATGCAGAAATGGAAGATAGTAATAAGGGAAGAAAGAACTAGATGGAGCAAATCAAAAATCCTCAAGTGAAACAATGAAGACGAGGGGAGTAGAGTAGTAGGAACAGAAAAAAAACTACTCCACGTCCAGCCATTAAAAGAATGTTATAAAAATATCCGTTCTCTCGACACTCGCAAAAAAGAACAAAAAAGAGGAACAAACTGGTAGCCAAGTCCGCATCTTTAAGGAAAGTAAGGAGTGCGTGAATAGCCTGGTCATCTCTAGGTGCTGCAATGCTGCAGCTATTGCTGTGATTGTACTGTAAAAATGCGCAAGGTCATTGGGATTTACTGCAGCACGGACATTGTGGTGAACACTTCCTTTCTATTCAAGGGTTCGACAAGAAATCATCTGGTGAGGAAAGGTCATAGAAGAAGAAAGCGTACACTCGTCAATTCAAAATAGAACACATATTGACGTTTCGGCGCCCGTAGGAGCGCCTCGATCATAAAATGAAATGCACAGTAACAGCGATTAGATACACACTTGACGTACGATTACAGATGCACTTCAAGGACCGTCGTTCAGTTATATGAAGGACTCAACAGTCCTTGTTGTGAAGTTAAAGAACACGGTCATCGGAGCTAAAGACGTCGTGCTTTTTCTTGATGTCCATCTACTTTCACGTGCGACTCGGGTGAGTACGCTGGCGAGTGATACAAAGAAGCCCTGAAGAATCCAACGCTGGCTTCGTGCACTCACTTCATAGTTGAATACCTCTGCCGTCTCTTGGACTTCTGCCCGCGCAACGTGTATTTGAGCTTCAACCAAGTATTTTACAGACAGACTTTTGCAACAGCAGTAGATGCCTATGTGTCGGCGATTAGCACAAATCTTGCTTTGAAATCATTGGAGGAAAAGGCCTGGCCACGTTCCAGCCTGCCCTAAAATTAGTTCTATGGTACGTGGACAACTGTTGTGTTCTTCGGCGACACAACGTCACATGTTTCCTGGCTCATTTGAACTCCTTCTACAGAACAATACAGTTCACCGTGGAAAAGGAGGTTCACGGCAACATAGCAGTCCTGAAAACCTCTATCACTATATTGTATCATTGCCTACGCTTGCAAAGGCTCCCGTTCAATGAATCTCCTCCCTGCTTTTTTTTGTTGTTGTTGCCAACACTTTAATCGTCTCTCGCTCAACTTGACTGCTGGCCGCCTAATTATCCTATGTTATTTAAATCCCAAAGCTTCTGGAAGGCCAACACTCCCTGCGGGCCTCGCTGGTTGAATATCTTGGCATTTCAATACCACGTGCATAGTTTTTTCTGGTCTTTTTGGTGCGAAAGCATCAAAAAGGCCGGAAAGGCCCGCTTTTCCCCTATGAGGGATAAAGCCGACATTTGTAGTAGCGGCACGACCCCTAAATTCCCATTGGCTGCAACGCTAGGTCACGTGCGCGCCTTGAGGGAGCAGAGCGAGCGAAAGGGGACACCTACTCACGCGCTAGCGCGCAAGCGGCAGCAAGTGTTGCCTGAGGGGAGAGGGCACTGACGTGACGCCAGGTCCCCCTCGCTCTCGCTCTCGGCAGCCTGTGTAATCCACACGTTCCTTGTCCGCGCAAGTTCTCGCATGAGTTCTAATTTCGCCTCGGGAAGCGCTATAACGAAATCAATGTAAAAAAAAAAAACAGTACATTCGAAAGGAATAAAGTCCGAGAGAACCTAAGCACTTCTTAGGAGTTGCGAATGCGAAAGCAATAATGTCTAATTGAACGCCGCTGAGCAGTACTTCCAGTTATGAACTCCTCATGGGCAAGCGAGCGCGTTGAGACGCTTGGCGGCTTAAGCCCCAGCCAGACGTACGCGTTGGAACGCGTTCGCACGCACCGCGCTCACTCGACGTCGCGTCGCGCCCGGCCAACGCCACCTAGAAAAATATATTTGGCCCGGCAGAGGAAGAAGGCGCGCACCTAAACGATGCAGGCGCTGCCACGCGCTCGTCGCCGCGTGTTTCGTCGCGGCGACTAAAGGCAGCCCAGCCTACGCTTAACGTTCACGCTAAGCAATGTGCTAAAGATGGCAATAGCACGCAATAAGTCTTAACCTAAAATTAGCTTTATATTTTAAAAAAATTGTGTTGCAGCACTCTTAGTGGTTCAGTCAGCTCAACTGCCTAACAAGAAGTGAACAGCTACCAACGAACAGCTACCAACTAGCCCAACAAGAAGTGCTTTCAACTGTCAATATTGTGAACTCGTTGAAACCTGCAGCAGCGTCGGCATAGCATCACTCGCCTGGTCTGTGCCTTACATGTTCTGCATGCTGTGTCAGGTCCCGAACTTCGGCGATGTACATTTCGATAATAATGCAACCGTTGCGGGTGAAGACTTCGGCGGCTGTCATCAAAAAAGACCAAGAGCCGCGCGGAACTCCGATCACAACCCACGCAGCTTGCCCGGGCTTGCCTGCACGCCGCGCGAAGAATCGTTCCGGAAGTCACGTTGGTTCACCGTCGTCACGTGAGGCGCGTCGGGCGGGTGACGCGAGCAGCAGCTTCCGGCGCGGACGCAAGAAACCTAGCAGTGCAAGGTCTCCACGCCGCCGCACGTCAACATGCGATGCAGCCACCGCGCCTGACGCCGTACGCATTCAGACGCGACGCTGCGCGTGCGGCCGCGTACCAGCGCGTACGTCTGGTTGGGGCTTTAGCAACGCCTCCCAGATAGCACAAGGCCGGTACACTTCGATCCGTGACATCATGATACCTTGCCTGACTGCCATAGAATCTAATGGGACGCTCCCGAGTAAGCTGCGGGGATTTTGACGCCACCGCTCTCGTCAGGCAGGGCTTGGCAATGGAAATTCGGTCTAAGCAGCATGGTGGCATAAAGCAGACTGCACAGGCTCGCTATATTGGAGGCGCTGGTTTGGCCCAGTGGGTAAGACACTCGGCTTCTGAGCGTGGTGCCATGGGTTTGTAATTAAGTAACTACTGGCAACGTTTTTCACTTGAATGGAATGGAATGGAACGGAATGGAAAACATTATTGACTCTTTTAAGGTTTTAGCAGGTCGAGGCCGAAGTCTTCATTCTTGAAGCTTGGGTCCTCTTCAGCCATGGATGGGCCCCTAGTCCAGGGCTCCACTGAGCCGGGCCGCCTCGCACGCGTGCGCTATTAGAGCTCTTTGAGCCTCTAGCTCGCGGCTGGTGAGCCAGCTCTCCCATTGCTCCGCACTTGGTGTTTTGTGTTTGTGGAATGCCTGGTTTCTTGTACACTCCCATGTAATGTGGTATAATGTTGGTTTAGCTCCACACCACGGACAGGTTGCGCTATACTGCGTGGGGAACATCCTACTTAGTATGTGTAAGTTTGGGAAGGAGCCCGTTTGCAGTCTCCGCCATCCTGCGGCCTCCTCCTTTGGGAGGAGGTGGGGTGGGGGATATTGGGAGGAGGAGGAGATGTGGTGGGGGATATTGATATCTTACCCCCTTATAGAGGTTTAATAGCTCTGAATAGCTGTTCCCGCAGCCACTTGAAATTTATTCTGTGCTTTTATGTATTATTTTTCTTTATAGATATTTCCGAGGCAAGGTTAGAACGCAGGCGAGAGCTTGCACGTACCAGGAACGCGCGGATAACACAGGTTTCCGAGAGCGAGGGTGACGTGCGTCGTGCGATTCCCTCTCCCTTCACGCAGCAACAGGTGCGCCAGTGCGGCAGCAGTTCACTTTCACCCACTGCTATGTCGAGGCGTGCACGTGAGGGGGCGTCGGTTCCAATGGGAATTTAGGTACTGTATCGCTGCTGTACATACCGGCCTTTTCCCTCAATGGGCCATTTCATGCTTTCGCATCAAGAGATTGGTGGTAGTGGTGGAGGTAGCGAGTTTCCAACCTACGACCCCACGCTCAGAAGCCGACTGTGTTACCAACTGGGCTAAAACGGCGCCTCATAGATAACAGGCCTCTGCACTCTGCTTTATGATATCATGCTACTTGAACCGAAATTTAAATTGCCAGGCCTTGCGTGACGAAAGCGGTGACGTCAAAACCACTGCGGCTTACTCAGGAGCGTTCACATCAGATTCTATGGCACTCGGGCAAGGTAGCATGACGTTACAGAATGAAGTGCACCGGCCTTGCGCTATCTAGGAGGCGTTGGCCAAGCACGTCTCAACGCGCTTCCTTGCTCGCGAGGAGAACATAACTTAAAGCACCACTCAGTGGCGTTCAATTCAGCATTAATGATTTGGCATTCACAGCTCATAAGTGCTTAGGTTCCGTCCGATTTTTTTTTTTTTTTTTTTTTTTTTTTTTGCAGCCCACGCACGTCTCATGCTGTGGCGCATATTTTCTCCGCTATGGTTTTGTGCTCATTCAGCCAGCTCGGGCTTCAAATAGCAAGGCGCTGCGCTTTGCGTCATCGTAAAGATTTTTACTCTTGACTTCTTTCTTGCCGTTTTTTTTGTAAATCTCCACGGTTGTTTATTTTCTGTTGCTTCAACCCTTTTCATTCAATTCACCATCTCTGTTTCTCCCACTTTCCTTTTTTTATGACTCCTGGTTGTCTACATCTCAGTTACCCTGTATATTATAATAGTGTCCACCGAAAACCGTCATCTGCTATAGTTTCACCATCAAATGACGCTAGTAAGGTGCTTTAAATAATGTTCCTTCAATGAGATTTACCCGAGTTTGCACTCGTGTCGTCTAGCCGCGTCCTTCGTCCGCGTGTTTCATGAGCAAACAAAGGTATTAATATACTTTGGGTTGCGCACGAATATGCAAAGCTACACCCATGGTCGAATACCTCAACTTGAATTCAACGCATCCTATCGGGTACAAAGGCTCCGTAGCACCGGTACTACATGAGCGTACTTTCTGCCTGTGCTCCACAGCTGAGGCGTGCAACCTCAAACTCCAAAAATTCTGAAACTACTTGGCCAACAACGGATACCCTCATCAACTAATTAGGTGCCAAGAAACAAGCGCTGCTAACCATTCTGCTAGTCCTACCGCTGCAAGTACCGCACGAAAGAAGCGGGCATCGATCTCATACGTCACCGGTGTGAGCAAATCATTCTCAAGAATCGTCAAAGATTATGACGTCCATCTTCCTGCACACTAGCTAATCCACCAGCGTGGCTGAGTTGACGACCGCATTGGAAAAGAAAACTTCCCTGGTGTTGCCTACAGAGTCCTGTGTTAAGGTTGCCAGGCAAGTTATATTGGCGAAACCGGAAATCTAAGGAAAATGACCAACCTTTCCCCTACCGGAAAATGGGGGTAAGCGAAGCTTGTCCTGCGTGCAGCTGATCTTCGTCACGGCTAACTCACGCACAGGTAACGGTGCCGGATTACTTCGGCCTCCCGCTCCCTCAACTCGGGATCGTCTTCGCGTTGCTATCGGATTGCCTCAGCTCGGGTGGCTCTAACGGCTGTATCAGCGCGCCGACTGCGATCCCTTTCACGGGCGAGTTTTCGCCGCCGCTCGTCGAAGGTTGCCCGTTCCTCTGGGGAACGCAGAAAGCATGGCCGACCCATCCGTTTTCCGATATTGAACTGAACGGAAACGAAGCCGGCACAGCGCGCGCGATACCCTTTCCAGCCCTTTTCCTCGCCGGCGGAATAGAAACGACTTTGATTGGCTGCGCGCGTGGCGTGAGCGCGCGCCTATCCAGCTGGAACACATGCTAATGACTCACGTTCCGGCACCGGTGCAGCTGTCAACTCATGAAACCGCCCTTTCCCGCAGCTGCTCTGCTCTTGGAGGAACTGAGTTTTTGTACGTGACCAGGACAGCGCCACTTGTGTGCCAATCAAACTTCGCTTGAAAATGGCTAAAATAGAACCAGAATGACGGGGCCAAGGGACACCGTTTCTCGAATGCCTTGGGTGAACCCCAGGAAAAAAGACCATTAAATTACCTGGAAATCAGCCTCTATCATCGTCAAATAAAATAATTTGTCATCCCAGCTCCTTCTAGAATTATTGCACATGCAGTCTGCTACGCATGCCCTAAATAGAACGAAGGGCCCTCTCCCTGATGTTCAAAGATGTTACGTCCAGTACATTTATAACCGCTGTTTCTGCGCACTTCGTTTTGTCATCAAGGGACTCGTAAGGGCACAGAAATGACAACGTGTGTTTTATTTTGAATTGGCGAGTGTACATTTCCTTCTACTGACACTTGCTCTGCGCGCGCGCATGAGTGTGTGCTTGTGCGTGTGCGCGCGTGTGTGCGCGTACGTATCTTATACATTTCGAGCAATTCATGAAAATATGGAAAGGCTGAGGCAGTACAGGAAGGGCGATATCAAGTGTTGAGATTAGTAGAAGATGATGTCTCACTTGACAAAATTTGCTTTTTTGCGTTCCCGCATATATAAGCGCTATATAAACTTACACCATGACTGTAAACATGTTGGAGCGTATTGTTGAACAGTGACCGCGAAAGTTGATTTTTGCGGTTGCAACTCACCTTGAAAGCCTCATTCGTGGTGTTTAACTGAACAATGTGCACTTTGTAGTCAATTCTGCATCCGTCATTCGTGAAACGAATAGGACCAGTCAGACCTTGGAAGCTCCTCTGAAAGACAAAAGAAAATAGGAAAAAGGTCTATACGAACCCTGTAACTAAAGGATGTCAAACGTGCCAACTAAATGGCGCTTTCACATGTAAAAAACTTATTATGTGGAAGTCGCATCAGAATGATTTCTCTTATACATTCATCCATCATTTGGTGAACAGCGCCCTTGTATGCGAGCGCTGGGTTCCCAAGGTATTTAATCACTCGTGTTTTACGATCTTCTCCTCACATATCTCTTGCCTCATATCGCACTCAAGCACCGCTGCACCTTTTCGTAAGCTTTGATTTCGCGGGTTCGGTGACGATGAATGCCGATGACTGATTATAATGACGACTGATGAGCAAAGCAGCTTAAAGAGTAGGTTTGGCGGCAACAGCAAAATGGACTAAAATATGAGCGTTTGTTTGCATGACGTGGCATCAAATCATTCCGCTCTGTAAAAACGTAATCTCGAAAGGCCGCCACTTGCTTCACGTTTCAGATGTGCGACTTATGATTAAGACGGCGATCTGGCGTAAATGCAACATGGCAAGGTTTCATACACATACTAGAGGGAACAGTGGCGCTAGTGCCTACGGGAGCTGCAAGCAGCTAGGGTAGTTCAGCCAGCGTGAGAATTATGGGCAGCGCATGGATTTGCCTAATCTTCGTCCTTCTGGCTTTCAATGTCTTCGTGACTTCGCAAAGCGATAATTTTTAAGAAAGTACTCCGTTATGAATAATTAAATAAACATTATCAAAATTATCCGACGGCAGGATTCGAACACAGGACATCTAGAGCAGAAGCCAAACGTTGAAACCATTACGCCATTACAAGTAGAATCACTGCAATCAGCAGCGATTATGCGTGTTTGCACAGTTTTATTACGTTTTGCACTAAAATAAGAAAATATTGATTTGAACTTCAGACCTATTTAGGCCCAGATAAAGCGTCATAAACGAAGCTACAACGTCTGAAGCCGCAAGCACGAAGATCACAAAAATTCATGTACTACCCGTCATTCTCATGGTGGTTGAACAATGGCAGTGCCAGAGTTCAATCTACTAATTGTAGGAAACTATATGTGCCAAATAGTACAGTTGTCAAATCTTGTTTCTTTTTATTTGGGGGGAAGGGGGGAGGCGGACCATGTGTAAACCATGTCACATTATTTGACCCCCGTGGTGACTTTAAAGATAGCACTGCACGCTGGGACTTTAGGTTATAGACACATGTAATTATATGAACGAGATGATCGGCATTCTCACTTTGCATCCATGATTCTTGTCTGTTGCACTGTACCTTTTGGCCGCTTAAAATGTATGCTTATTAGTAATGGTGTGCGAATAGTAATTTTTTGAGACCGAATCGAATACGTATCGAATAATGCCAACAGCGAATTCAATCGACTGTCGAATACCTTTAGGACAATTTTCTACTAATTAGCAGGTCTTATCGAAATGTTTATAAAACGATGTTCGCTTCCTAGTATTGATAACGTCAGCAAGCTTCTGTAGTTACATCGCACAGTTATGAAGCGTTCTTTATTTAAGAAGTCGCAGTTTCGCTCGAAAGGTGAAGCATGGATTGCGATAACAAACTAGTGGACAGCTATAGGAAGTAACGATAGTAATCTTGTCGGCCGTATAAACTTGTGAACATAGGCATACTAACTAAATTAACAAGCACGATCGCGCGCGCACAAGCAGACATGAACCCATCTCACTTGATGACCGCGGAAACTCGCTGTCAAAACACCGGAGTCCAGAAGGGCGGCAGCAGCAGCGAGCGCATTCACCTTCACTGCTTGCGGCATCAACGCAAACCACCCAAAGAACACGGCGGACTCGGTGCCCTTCGCAGATGGCTTTCAAGATACAGAGGCCCGGAGTAGAACGCAGCCCCCCTCCCCCCGGGGCCTTGCGCGCGATGGAAAACGGCGCCCTTTCTCCCCGCGTTCCTCCCTTTAGTGCGCGAGACTGAGCCGCGATCGCCTGCCCACCCTCGCCTGCTTTCACTCGCACATACAGCATACACCGCGCGGCGACGATTTTATCCCACTTGGACTTTATACGGAACCTCACGGTGACGGCGACACTGACGGCAGAAATGTACTTGGAGCGTTCATATAATTGCTATCACAATAAAAAGTCGCAGTTTCGCCCGACAGGCGAAGGATCGACTGCGATAGCGAATTAGTAGACAGCTATGCGAAGTAAGGATAGTAGTTTTATCGGCCGTATAAACTTCGTGTGACCTTCGAAGTGACCTTCGTGCTATCTATGGCTTCAACGTAAACTGAGCGGCGAGAACGCAGCACGCACCAAGGTACGAGCCATCTGCAGATCGCTTCCAACTGCAGTACGCATTTGCTGCCGGAGCAGAACGCCCCCTACCTCCCGCGATGTCTCCCCGCTTTCCTCCCTTGCGCGCGCGAGATTGAGCCGTGATTGTCGGTTCCACTTGCGCGCTATCGCGAAATACGCAGTTGCTGCTGAAGTACAACTCGGTCCCGCTCCCTCCCTCCCTCCCTCCCTTCCATCTCCACACAGCCTTTCTCACGACAAAAGACGGCGCGTTCCATCTGAGCTTTCCTTCCTTGCGCGCGGTAGATATAGCTGCAATCGTCTGCTGCCCTCGCGCGCTTTGGCTCGTACGTACAGCCCATAGCGACGGTGTTATCGCCCCTGGACTTTATACGGAACTTGACGGCGACGGCTACGACGACGCCAACGGCAGAAATGCGCGTGGAGTGTCCATAAAATAGTCATCGCAATGAAACACAAATGAAGAATTCGGAAGAATTTAGCCGTTTGTTCGCATACACAGGACTCACCGGATAGTGCGAATGATTGCCACATAGCCGGTAATGTCTGGCTGCCGGAGCCCGCTCAACCGAGCTTTCATGTTTATGCCTGTACTGTGTTCGCGGGAATGAAATTTGTCGTATTTGTTATCAAATTTTATATTTTATTGCGGACAGGTGACACTCTGAAATAATCAAAGACTTGACTATTACAAAAATATTCGTATTTACGAATAGTGACTATTCGATTCACATAGCGAATATAAAAGGACACTATTCGATTTGTTTTTCTAAAGTCTCGCATATTCGTCTCGAAAGTCTCGCATGTTCTTCGAAACTCTCGCAGTACACCAACGTCAGAGAAGTACGACAGTCAGGGCTAAGATTGTCGGCTAGATTACCTTTCCCTAGAGACACGAAGAACTGCCAAACGCAATACTTTTAGGAAATATGCTGTCGAATTCCAACCAATCATGAGTATTGGTGCGTCTCACAGTAAATTGATCAAAAAGAAAAAATGGACTGTACTCGGAAAAAAAAGGGGGGGCGGGAAGGAAAGCTCCTTGCTAAGATAGATGGCTGCACATTTATGGTCACGGTACAGCGCGTTGAGTTTTGTTGGACAGCGCTACACATGCAAAATATGCCTCAAATACCTGACATTTTCAAGCCGTGTTGAAAGCCTTTCTGCGCCATCACTTCGGTGCATTACTTATTCAACCTATGAATATGTAAGAACACTAGTAATGCTTTAGAGCTGAAACTTGGGCATGTTGTTTCTGCGTTACGTGCATTATAAGAATTTCCAGCGAAAGCAACAGGAAAGCAAGCAAGTAGACTGAAAGACAATGGTAACCAGCATCTGTCTGTCGATTTGCTTGGTTTCCTAGCTTTCTTTTTTTTTTTTTTTGTCGCTGGAAATGCTTATAAAGCCCTTAACCAGTACGCAATTCTTGTAACAACTGATTTCAACAACTGAAGAGAAATGTGAGTACGTCATATATATATATATATATATATATATATATATATATATATATATACACCTACCCCTCGAAGATGTTTAGTGATGATCTCGCCAAGTTCCTGCGGAACCGACGGCCGCTCTCCACAGCCTTGGTGCGGCGCGTCCGACTGCGGCACCGCCTGGGCGCCTTCCTCGAGCAGCTCGGCTTCGAGCCGTGGAGGCTGGAGCACCGCCGACGGGCCCCCGTCTCTCCTGGTCGCCGCTGCCAGCGAATCGTCGTCCTCGTGGTCCTCAAAGATGTACGAATACCGGTGCGGCACCACGCTTCGCAGCTTCAGGCCCTTGTACGTCTCCACTATCAGAGACGCCGCATCTTGAATGAGCGCCTCTTCTAGCTGCGTGGAAATCGATACAAACATCTTCCAGCGATCGTTGCAAGAGAACCTTCCTCCTCAAAGGTCGCGCGCTGAACCATGCACATTGTGATGGCTAGTAAACCGCATGCGTACGCTGCCGAACTTGGCAGACGTCCATCTTTTAAAGAAAATTTCACAATATCTCAATGCATGGCAAGCAAGTGATTTCACCGGAGTCGGCTTCCAACCTCACACTAGGCCCTGCTTTTGAACATGCCTCTTATAAACGCTGCGTAGTCTTCCGTTCGTTTTTCCGTCTGTTTGCACTTTTAAGAACTTTAGGTATTTGGCGCTCGTACCCATGTTGCTCTATAGAGGTCACGTGCCTTGCGGCAACCCTTCCCCCCCCCCCCCCCCCACACTCGCGTTCATGATGTTACACCAACTACATCGACGTGACTCGAGTTAAAGTGAAGAGCACGCAAAGGTAGGCTAGAACGCTGCAACAAGCGAGGATGACCCGCACCGTGATTCTTTTCTCCCTGAGCTCCTGTGAGGGATCCATGGACGACTGCTGGGAGACGTCCTCGCTGACGAGCCGCAACGCAGTGATGTTCACTGCTGCAAACTCGGGAATCTTGTCGTAGGTGAGCTCGTTAACAACCTGAAATGAGGCGTGGTAACACGTATACTGTCAGGCAAATGCTGTACTGTCCTCTTCGCTAGACGGCAAAACAAGGGCTGCTAAGACGACGACAAAATTCGTTGAAATCAAAGGGCATAAAAATCGTCACGTTTGTCTTAACAGCTCACGCAGTAGGACACATGGTAGACAACATCGTGACCATAGCGCCTGTAGCAACTGCACATGATGTTCAATAAATGATGCGAGATAAAGGAAAAGGCCACTGAATAACCGAATAAGACACAAACAATAAAAATATCACCCGCCACTAAGTTTAAATAAAGGCACAAAAGTAAGGGGATCACAGAACTATAGCATTACGTATGTCAAGGACGGCCTGTCACACTCTATTCAGAGTCAGAGATCATGCTATACGAGTCACATGTGAACGTCCAATCCAATGAGGATCGCAGATTGCCATCCCATTTGCACGGTCCGGACACTGAAACCTACGTCAGCACAGCAAATAAAAAACGGAAACAAGAAGTAATGCAGTGAGCAGCGCAGCATAAAAGACAGATACTATACTCATGCAGTTGTTTTTGACTTAGAACACTTCTTTTAAAGAAGTCTACAAAATCGACTCGAAATCTGTAAGATGAATTATGCCCCCAGGTAGGCATCATTTGCCAGAACAATCAGTCATTCATTCACTAATAAAGCTATTCACGTTAATTAGCTTTAGTTGCAAACCTTACGGCACATGTTTACTATAAGAACTTCTAGCGAATCGTCATAAAAGTCTAGTTACGTGTTTCTGCACTTCAATATGGCCATGTAGACCGAGATAAATGGCGCAAAATTATTCGCTCCCTTTATCTGATCCCGCACGCAAAAGCGCTGCTGACAGTCCAGCGCCTCTGTGACGTCAAGTGCGGCAAGCTGCCGCCGCGCTTGCCTCTCGCCAGGCGCCGACTCCGATCGGCGACTCCCGATTGGACGCAGAGTGACTTCAGCAGCAGGGACGACACTGGCCGCTTTATCGCTGCATGTGTCCGAGATTCATTTAACGTCGCCCTATACCATGTCGCAAGAGGCTAGCAACGGAGGACCACAAATGGCTGCCAGCCACTGCTACATTATTAGTGGCAAATCAGTTCTGCAGAATCCTGCAAGGTGAAGGAAGTATCATGAAAGGGGGAAAAATTGTGGTTTGACGGTGGTTTAACAGCAACGAAACGAAAATAACGTTCGAACAAATTATTTTTTAGTGGTTGTTTAAACAATCATTACACATGGACACCCCATCATTACACGAAGCAAAGATGCAAGAAAAGTTACCACTAAACCGCGTGATTTCAGTGACTTGTCTCGGTATAAAAAATTCTGCATGTTGTGGATGTTAGCCAAGGATCGCGACTCAGAAGAACGATGGGGATGCCAGAAAGGTATTCGAATGCGTCCACACGAATCAGGTTGTTTCTGAGAATTACGTCTATCCAATGCTTCGACAAGCTTGTTGGCATGCTAAGTCACTGCAATGCAGAGAATAAATTGGAGGACGCTTAAGCTTCGTCCTTAAGAGCGGGACGTGATAGCATCCAAAGATCCCTGACTGCTGCTCACGCTTCCCTGCAACTGCAGCTTATCTAACGTTAACGTTTACCAGGAAACGCTGACGGCGAACGCTTTGCACGAAGGCGAGCTTTCTGGTGGAAACGTGGCCTCTTGCGTCGGCCGATCCCGGAGATAGTGGACAGCCGGAGCGAGAAAATTACATAATTTTTCAGGTTTCTGTCATTGTTTCGCACTTTCAATATTTTAGTCTGAGAAGATTGAACATAAAAGGCATGCGCTGTTGGTGTTTTCTTTCATGACAGTTGTTGTGGTCTGCCCTTTTCGTGGCATATATATATATATATATATATATATATATATATATATATATATATATATATATATATATATATATATATACAGTTCCCACGGGAACGCCGGCGCCGCAAGCCGATACCAGATTTTCTGCCACACGGGGCCCTTAACGCTGTCGCGCTAAAGGTAAGGTTGTTACAGCATGTTCGGCTGGTCCTTTCGGAGCACTCTAGACCACTCTCGCGAGCAGCGTTGCCTTCGGCTGAGTGAAGGAGAGCTTGCGCCTTTCGTTTCGTTGGTTCCTTTCGAGCGCTCTCAGCCGCTCCAAGCCCTGACGTCGAGGTAGTCGTCGAGACTGAGAGCGTTTCTCGCCCCGTCGTTACAACACAGCATCGCTGGTGTTGGCGACGGTCCGCCGTAATCATAGGCCACTGCATGCGGGAGCAGCGCCTGGCTGGAGTCTCAACGGACGTCCCACCGGCGCCTACGGCGTTGTTCCCCGAAGCAGCGCCTGGAGCTTTGGCTATAGGCGAAATCGGAAGTTTGCGGTAGTTGCCTGGTTTATGTCTTCGATTTCCCCCTTCTTAGAGCGAGTCACACGATCGGCTTGCCTGCTTGTCCTCTACCATTAGTGAATCCATTACCATTGGATACCATTAGTGAATCTGCGGCCTCGTTTTCGCCCTCATTATAATACAAAATAAAGAAGGGATGGCACAGCAGCGTGATTTAAGTGGACGCGAGCATGGGCGCCAGAACCCAACGCAGCTATTTCTTAGGGTTCTTGGACTTGTGCAACCTCCAAGGCTCACGTTTCGCCCATTTGCGAGAAGTAACGTGAGCCGTGCAAAACCTCCAATCGAGAGTACCGGATTGACGAGGAAGAAATGGTAGTTCCGGCGACCCATGTAGATGTCTCGCACGTGGTCCACGATGATTCTGCGGGCCACATCGAAGCGGCAGTCGAGCAGCACGTGCTTGCGGCTCTCCCGGTCCGTAGTCTCCAGCATACGGAGGAAATCGTTGGCGTCGCTGCTGTTTGTGATGCGCTTAACGAAGCGCACCGTCACCGGATTACGGTAAGTGTGACTCAGCAGCCGCTGCAGTTTCGAGGGACCTGCGTCAAGAGCAATCAATCACTTACTGTGTCATCCTTCTCGCGTTTTTACAAAGCGCCGCGAACAAGGGGCGTTTGGTCATCGCCTGCAGGACTTGGTAAGAATAATTAGCGTTCCCACATTGCACTTGATCTTCAGCTTTCTCGCCTAATTTCTCGTGGAAGCCAAAGGCGTTTTTCTTAAAATTTATTGTATCATCGTTCCCGCGGCGATTGCGCGCAGTAGCTCCCACACTGTAGGGTAGGTCACACCGCCGGTGCCAGAAGGAGCGCCGACTGCACCATCCAGCATTCGGTGGTTCGGTCGAACGCCCTAGCTCCTCGTGTCTCTTTCGTTATTATTACTATTGCACGCACCTTATGCAAAATGCCTGGCCTATTTATCGGTGATGGCTACTCCTTTACACACCGTTTTAAGGAGGTGTGTTAATACAGGCGCGTTTGCGTTATATAGCATACAATATTCAAAGTAAGCAATATACAGGAAGAAATTGCAAAGCGTTAATCGCCATGCCTTTCTATAGCGCCTTCCTGAGCCGTTTTCGTCTCGTTTATTGCCGCGAGCTGCACGAGTGACGAGTGCTGAGTTTCCGTATTGCTGTTCGGCGGATACCCCTTCGTCTGACTGGTGCGCAAGCGAGCCAAGCGTCACAGCGGGGTACACGGGCGGAGGCGAAACAGCCAAGCATTTTAGTCATTCAGCAAAAGCTCGCGACAGTAGTTATTAAAACACTGCGTTAATGAGTGCGCTTGAGATGCCGAATATTTCAATAAAACGACCAGCTCTCGTTAGCTATACACGCACTTGCACTTTATCCACAGATCTTGACTCTGTAAACCTGCGATGCCGTCTTTATAAACGCCCATGGGTTGCTCACACAAAAAAAAAATGGGCAGTTTCACCCAAAGTTGCGCTGACATAGATAGCAAGGTTTAGCATTGCACTTGGACTCCTCGGACGGTGCTCTAACATTACGAGGGTGCGACACGTTGGCACGACGCAGCGCACAAAGCAACTCGTGCTGGCTAGAAGGAACAGCGCCCTGGCAGCTACCAGGCGTCTCACAACGCAGGCGTCACGAGCCGTGTCACCGGGGGCGCTCGAGGCGTCTCAGCTGGACGGTGCACGAGCTGAGGCGGACGGGAAGCCGCCGACGTGATGTCGGCGCCCAGCAGTTCCTGCCCGTTCCGCTCAGAACAGCGCGCAGCAGCAGCGCAGCAGGAACGCTAGTTCGCCGCCATTCATGGTGTGCGCACAGCGTTCATGCGAGTGCCTGAACGCACAGCGACACCGATTCGATTGAGCATTGCGTTGACGGTGCGTCGACTTCGCTTTGATGTTTTAGCAGCCCAATGCACTCCGGAGATTCTCAAGCCCTCCGCTTGCGAGCCACGCGTAAGCCGTCGAGCGCAACAGCACGACGGCTACGGCACCGACGAAGTTCCTGTGCCTCGCGCGTACGTATAATTGTTGTCGCAATCAAACCAGTTGGAAGACAGCACTGTGTATGTCTCTCTCTCTTACGTGTCTCATTTTACGCGATCTTATTAGATGATAGTGAATAAGGCACTATTACAGCCTGAACTTCCGCTCCACACTGGCCAGCTACATCAGGCACATATTGTAACACCGTGTCTTTTTATGGTCGCCGCCTATCATCACGTGCCTTACAGGCATGCGTTTTGACTATACATGCAATAATACAATAGTAGCGAAAGACCAGAGCTGTCACAGAGTGCGGAAGTACCGTTCTCCGAGTCGTAGATGTAGATGAACCCGGGCCATTGCATGTGATCGACCATCTCTGAGACGGCCGGCAAATAGTCGGGAAGCAGCGAGACGCCCAGGGAGTCAGCTGACGGCAGGTTCAGGTTTCCGCCCACGTTGACACTGCAGTGCTCCTGGTACGAGGTGGCCACGTACGGTACGTTCGTGTTCTTGAACAAGGACTGCAGCGCCAGTGACGAGTGGGACGTGCTCGACACCACCACTGTCGTCACGTTGGTGCGCAGCTGCTCGCACACTGCATCGATGGCAACGGGCAAAGAAGATTAAAAACATGGCTGTGATGCACGACTTTTGGGTAACTTTTCGGAACAGTAACGAAGAACGAAAATTTCCTCCTATCCTCTGTGTGGTGACCTGCAATTGAGCAGATCGCACGCTCAAGTGCGATGCGCAAGGCGCTGGCCAGGTGCTGCGGCCAGCCGGGAAAGAGATGCTCTCCTTGCGACGGCTGGCGCAAAACATTTTGCCGAGGCAGCATTAGAGTAAAAGGCGTCGTATAAGGAAGTTGCCGCCCACAAAATTGTCGGTTGGCAATTGCAATCGCTTTAGACTTGAAAAATGTTTGTCTCGCCCCCCCAAAAATTTCCTAAAATAATATTTCTAGATCACAAGCTGGTGCATACGCGTTATCTAAAATATTTTGATCTAGAGGGCCTTAATGCGCATCTTAGGTCTGGACATCGTCAAAAAATGACTTTTTCCTGATTCGGAAGTGACTCACTGGAAAAGTACTTGATTTCATAGTCTAAGATTATTTTTATCATAAACTACATTAAAGGCAAGAATAGCAAAAAATATTGTCACTGAAAGGTTAACGATGTCTATGCCAGAAGTTTCTGCTTTAGTGGCACGAGCGTAGAGCGTGTTTCTTGCGCCGCACTTCCGGTTCACCTCCTGAAACGACCGGGGTCGAAATTCAAAACAAATCAGAAAACAAGAACAGAAAGAAATAGTACAGTACAAAATTCATGGGTTTCATTGTAGATATGATATCAGAGCATTTTCGTTACAAGTTGAGTTACTGAAGTGTCTGGAATAAATAGAATTAATTAGAACTCACTGATCACCGTACACCAATGCACAGAATCGTAGACATTAGAGACCCGCCACGTGAGCACGAATTTGGCGAAATTCCTGGAAACCCGGAAGTAGAAAGCGGTAGTAATGACGTCACTATTGACATCTGCCCAGTAGAGCGGATGTGACATCACTCCCTACTCTCTCGCTTCTCCTCTCCCAGCGCGCACCTGCTCTCTCGCTCGCAACAGCTGCCCACTCGCGCTCGTTACATGCTCTGACGTCAGCACTGGAGAGGGCGCGCTTCGTGCGGAGCTCGCTAGGGGGCGACGACCCACCAGGTGGCACACGCTGCGCTTCACCTTCCCTCGCTCGACGCCCGCGTATTGTGCCAGGGGAAAGACGTTCGCTGGCTTAACCTAAAGACCACCAACGCCGAGGTGCCACTACGAGACACCCAAGTCAAAGATTAGGGTCGCCTACCATTTTTACTCAGCCAAGTAAACGGGCAAAACTGATAAATGCGGTCGCCTATGACGTCACATTATAGGTCCATGACAGTAAAGTAGATAAGTAAGATATAAAATAAGATTTGTCATTGTTCCTAGTTTTAACCTTGATTTCTTTTTAAATTACCCGCTACCATAAATTTTTTTCGAGAAAAATACTTTCATACAATCATCATCTAGCCCATTTATTTAAGAGAATCGGCGATGGTGACTTTTGGCATCTCGGCGTTTCCTATGGAATGACCTAGCTGCCGCACTAACGAATACTAATCGCCTCGTCAAAACGTTGGCTCCGGCGACCATTCTTCGATCTACTACTGCCGATTACCTAAAGCTCCATAAGTTAGAACCCTAGCTAAAGCTAATCCCCTTTCCCCATCCCCCCTCCCCTAAAAAAAGTTCCCAGTCCCTTTACACCGCTTTATTTTAACAGGATACTGATGCTCTTGCAATTCTATATTTTAGCAAAATTTCCATGATATGCGAAATGGTCTTTGTTGGCCAGTGCAATGGCACCGAACACATGTAAGTCAAACGGAGCGCGCTAAGGGAAACGGCTTGAACAACAATGACGCGGTCGATATGTCTCCATGGTGACCGGCCAGCTGGACGCGGGAGTAAGCAAAGAGAGTGGCGATACGTGCTCGACTTTTACGTGACGAGTGAGCGCGGCCCTGTTGACGCCACGCCCACCCTTTGCTCTCCATCCAGTCGCGTGGCAACGAACGTGTGTGGCGAGCCAACAAAGTGAGAGACAAAAAAATGCGCTTCACAACGCTCAGCTGGCCGTCACATGGGATTGTTGTCAAGCAACAAAAGCGCGATGTAGCCGGTGAAAATGTGTTACGAATGACAAAAATAGTGTTTGCGCCAATGGCCACGCAGGTTTGGTTTCTACAAAGAGTAGTCTCGAAAATATTATTCTCGGTAAATAAGAAAAATGAATACTCATTTGGGCATGAGACTTAGTTACACCACACAAGAGTGCTATTCTGCCTTGGGAAATGGAGAAAACGTAGTTATGGAGCGGTGGTGATGATGTCAGATGATATGGCGCTTATAAAAGCAGGCGCATGATAACAATTTCACGCCCACGAGCCAGGAAGTGCTATTTCATTGACGGAAGCCAGCACGAAAGAGAAAGCTGTAACAGATGTCCTTAAGTAATTAAATGGTAAAGGCGTCACTTGGTTGTGTTAAGTGGCAGCAACCTTCCGATGCTAATTGAGGCACGAGCCACAGGTGCCTACAGAAAACACTAGATGCACATAAAGAAGCATACACACGAGTAGTAACCGGATCACAGCTTACAGAGATCTCAACTAATTGTCAAGCTTCGAAATCTTAAGAAAAACGCTAATTTGGTTGCAATGTTCACGAGGAGAGCTAACTATCTAGGAGTTTGGATTCTGTGGTTTTACGGTCCCAAAACCACGATTTGATTATGAGGCACGCCGTAGTGGGAGACTCCAGACTAATTTTGACCACCTGGGCATCTTTAACGCACCTCCTATTCGCGGGGCATGGGCGCATTTCGCCCCCCATCAAAATGCGGCCGTCGTGGCCGAGCTTTGATCCCGCGACCTCGTGCTTAGCAGCGCAGTACCACAGCCGCTAGCCACCACGGCGGGTTTATCCAGGAGCATGAAACTTGTGTTTACACAAGTTGAAAGCCTGGAATGGAAGATCTTTATGCTTTTTTCTGCTGGTAGAGGTTGCTGCCTGCTCCCTAACAAATGACTGAAACTTTCTATATGACATAACGCGATACTGGTAAGCAATGAATACTGCAACATCACCTGGATCGCATTGATTCCGTAAATAAAGGCAGCATCGGGGTAAACAGGCATTTTCAAATGTCGAATGCATCCCAGCTGGCTTAACTTCAGGAGTTCCTGTGTTTCATTTTATGCTTCCAAGGTATCGAAATGAAGAATATACTTCATCACTGCTTGACACCCAAGTCTACACAGACTTATACGTGGAAACAGATGATTTCCCCCCGCTCTAGACTCATAATCAACAATTCTTTCCTTTAGTTGTGGCTGGCATGGTGTCAAAAACCTGTGCTCTCGTTTACAGTTTTACTGGCATCAAAGTTGTAGCCTCAAATGCTAACACACTACGTTTATCTGATTATCCTTCTTGGGCCTAAATTAATTCAATTTGGCAATAATTACAGAAAGCGTGTATGCATGCATGTCCGCGCATACTACAGTATACAGTCTACTGCTGTGCGCTGTAACTAGGATAAACGGTTTAGGCTTCTGCAATATCCCGTAAGATCCTGTAGCGCAGAATCGCAGTGAACCCGCGTTTGCGGGCAAAAGAGAGGCTTCACTTTAACCATCACCATACAGAGCACTCAAGGAAACGTTCGCAGGTTTAATTTTCACTTGACACTTAGCACAGTTTGAAGAAATGCAATAGCAGCTGCGATGTCAGACTGTTGAGCACTTACGTGTTCTGCTGGTGGAGAAAAGGTCGGTGTCTTCCAGTGTGGCGAAGTTTGTCTTCACCTTGAATTTTATCTCCTGAGCAACGTTGCTGTTGCTGTAGTTGTACATTACTCCTTCATATGCGGACTGTACTATGTTTAAGTCGGGCTTAAGTATAACACCTGAAAAATAAGAGTAACGCCAGATCAACCCTAATTGCGTATTTCAACAGTTTTATTCTCTCTCCATTCATCGCTCACAATGCCCCATCTTTGTGCTATATCGTGCGCTTCGCTAACTCCTCTTGTCTTGTCTAACTTCTCTTTTACAGTCGGTAACCGTTGTGCCCTCTTGGTGGCAGTTGCCAGCTACCTATGCAAACCTAATATTATTAGCAATAAAGCAAAGCCATTTTCTACCCAAACTTTAGTGATCATAACAGTCATAACCGAGAATGCGAATGAGGAATACTGGCATTAAAAGTTCGCCATTGCTGTAAGTTATAATTGCACTTTTATATTTTGTAGTGGTAAAGGCCGTGACAGTAACCTATTTTAGTGTGTTTATGGTATAGAACATAAAGTTTATCAGGCACAGTTAGGCACGAGACATGATTAAAAATATACATAATTAATTATTAAATTAATTTGGCGCGAGGAACACACGTGCTGAGAATTGCTCTTATGATAAGCCCTGCACTTTTTTTTCTGCGTTCTGCTTAGATGCAAGCACAATTTTATATGATGCGCGTGTATGTAATGGTACTATTTCAAGTAAGGGGTTTAAAATGGCTACAATTTGAAAAATTAAATATGGTACCTCATTCGTTTGTGCGTATACCATGGCCAGTATCCACAGGTTATGTTATGTGTGACTGCTAAATAATGAGCGTACAGTTTAGAGACTGGGAATTTGCTACTGAACATATGTAGTTAATGTTAATTGCGTACGGTAGATACTAATTAAGGTGAACATAATTACTAAAACACGAAATGTCTACCGTCACTGCATATTTTGTATATATTGCCAAACTCAACGGGAAATATAAATAGAATCCCCTAGAGCTGATAAGATAATCATTAAGCCTATTTAAAAATGTTTCGCGTTGCGCACGTTGTTAGAAACAGAGAGCACTGCTAACTGAGCTGGTGAACTGGTGGTGCCTAAGCAAATGGGCGTGGCTAGCCGGCTCAAGCAGTGCGTATGCCAACTTGTGCAGTAAAGCGCGGATGATCATTGTGGTGACAGCCGCGTGCTTCCTGTGTTTTCAAGGGTACACGTTATCACACAAAATTGTTGGCGTCATCCTCGTAAAATGTACATGGGTGAACACTCGGATGCATCAGATGATGGACATCGCAGTTAACAAGCCAGTGTATTGCCACCTGTTGACGACATCGCGGATGAAAGTCTAGAGCCAGAAAACAGCAACGGTTCTTCCTATAAAAGTACTAATGTGGCAGGTACAATAATTAAATGGCGTTAACAGGCTCTGAGCTTCACAAACCATGGGTCTCTTCAAAGCCTTAACTGCGTCAAACGAAGCGTCACCGACGAGGGTGCAAAACTGCGGGGCGTACCTATTTTCACAGCTCCGGCAATGCGGACAGATTGTAAGCCAAGGAGGATGGTGACGGAGACGAGCAGCCCCTCCATGCCGGCGCTTCTCGACGCGTGAGTGGCGCCTGGCCTCCCAGAGTTCACGCGCAGGCTATCTGCACAGCGGACGGCCGCCGCTCTCCCGCGCACTTCACTGCTCTTCCATATCGGGCACGAACGGAAAGTCTAATGCGAAAGAATATTTACGCTCCAAGAAACAATGGGCGCAGTTACACCACTGTTTCGGGCGAAAATATACGTAGACACAGGAAAGCCTGCTACATCGACAAGGATCCGGAGCAGGATGCCCCTGAGAAAACTGCCGAATGGATGTGGATGCGGATCCCTAGACAGAGAGCATCGATCCCTTCTGCAGGCTGGGACGACGTGAAGGCGCGAGGTGGGTGACGTCACATATGGCGGGAGGCAGGCGTGGCGCCGCCCTATCGATCGATCTTGGTATTAACGTTGTTCGACCAGAAGAGTGCACACCGCCAGGCCTGCCACCAAAAGGCAGAGGGCGCTGTTGGACGGATCGGTCGTTGCCAGGCTAAGTGGCATGGTTACGATGGGAATTTCGTGCGTCGGAGCGGGCGAGGCACGTTGGGAAACTGGATACGGTCGGGCGTGCGCTGCTCAAATGGTATTGAAAAGTAGCACGAGTGTGGCAGCTGATTGTTTTTGTTCCTAGTCCTTCAGATCGGCTGCCCACCCACTGGAACTAGGGCATAAAAGGGCGCGTGGTGCTATTCTGTGGCAACATATACACGCCGTGTGAATGGAAACTTCACCGCTGTGTTTTCCTTTCCAGTGGCACAGGAGCGACGCACTGCTCTTGAGCATAGTGCAGCCGCACATCCGAATGACAGCACAAGGGAGTCTACGAATGACGTACCACACAATCATCGTTCTTCTTGACTGCGAACACTTACTAGAGGCAGTTATACCATAGCTTCCGACTAAGTACACTGGTTTGCTTCACGACACGCGGTTGTCACGTACTGTTCCGTGCTGACGAGACCTGCTTCTGCCTCCTGTTTCTATGCATGTCTTGGAACACTGCTAAATTAAGACTTTGAAATGAAAAATCAGAAGCATATATATGCTTCTGAATGCATATATATATCTGCGCGCGCAAGCATAGACTTCTCTGAATGAGTCCTTATACAGGGCACTAATTCTAAAGACACCGTACTCTTTGCTGCAAAAGCCATGATGCAAACGAAATATTTCTAGGACACGTCGTTGTTCTCACCTTTTCCCAAGTCACCCGATGATGTTAGTTTACCAATGATCATGCGTTACAAACACAACAACGTTTATTCAATATCTTGCGTCTGATGTCTCCCCTATTTTAATCATACGTGTGTTCTGTCCACACTTCATGCCCGGTGCTGTACTTACTTTGTGCCACCCTTGACGCACAATGAAAATGAGATGACAATGCAGCTGCGTTCTCTTCAGCCTGTGTTCTTCTTCCGTCTTTATACATATATTAGACATATTTATTAAAATATTAAAATAGTGAATTGTAAATAACTATCGAAACACCTGTGACATATAGCGAGACATGGTTGACCAACTTAAGCATCGTGCGTAAAAGGCGCCACGCTCTAGCCATCCTTTCTGCGTAATAGCTTAGTTCACGCCTCTCGGAAAACTTTGGAAAGAGGAAGTGAGACTGAAGCACATCTCTCTCAACTTTATTATAACAATGTTGACACAGAAAAAAGAACATTCAACTGCATTACTTTGACAACAATGCGCAGAACATAGCTTTCTACTTAAACACACAAGCCATAGTAAAACTGTCCCTGAAGTTTGATGTTGTCGATGAACTCCACCCCTTTTGGTCAAAGTTATGCAATCAAGCACCACATTGAATCAACACATGAGGTATTAGTAATCCATGAATTCGAGAAAAAAAATTACATAACTTCATCGTTCACCAGTGGTAGCCTTTATAAGAGCGACAATTCTGAGCAGTTATTTAGAATAAATTACGGCCGCCAAAGACAACCACTTCATTTTTGTAAGGCATTATAACTAGCAGTGATACATTTTAATAGCGAGACATGAATTGGAATTAACATATATTTGGCTGTTCACCTATTTTTGAAAGCTTGCGGGGGTTATGGATCGTCAAGAAATTTTCACAAGCTATGCATTTCTAGTTACATTCATGTACTGGAGCGATGTGTAGACGCCGCTGATTGTTGTAGCCGCAGGGCGGCCATATTGTTCTGCTTGCTGCAGCGTGAGTGAACAGTTCATGAAGCGGCATGCACTTAATGTTTGCAATACAATTTACTTTACCATCCTATAAAGCGGCGAAAATATGGCAGCGGGTCAGTTTGCAAATGCGGAAGCGCAAAACACACACGGACGGAGACGAGACAAGGACGAGCGCTGAACGGCCGACGACATTATGGTGAGTGATTCACGAATATATACGTGCTGTCCGAGCCAGGGGTTATCATCTGCGCACGCGTAAATATGCAAGCTCTTTGTCTGAAAGCGTGGTGGATGCCATGCTGACACATCCCTTCCCAAGTCTAGAAATCCGTCCAGGTTCTGGGATTTCTCGTGTCACACGCGCATTACTGTTCTTAATAACAGCAGCGTTTTCAAGATCAGGCGAATAGCCCTTGCAAGTCAGACAATGACAGGCTTGCAAGGACTGTTCGCCCTACCTTGAAAATAATTCCATTATCAGGAAGAGTAATACACGTGTGACACGAGAAATCCCAGAACCTGAACGGATTTCTAGACTTGGGAAGGGATGTGTCAGCATGGCATCCACCACGCTTTCAGACAAAGAGCTTGCATATTTACGCGTGCGCAGATGATAACCCCTGGCTCGGACAGCACGTATATATTCGTGAATCATTCACCGCAATGTCGTCGGCCGTTCAGCGCTCGTCCTTGTCGTCTGGTCTCCGTCCGCGTCCTTCTTTGCGCGGCGCCGCCTTTTCAAATGTTTACCAACACGCCCAATTCGCCACATCAATGAATCAGTTCCGCGTAAATTCACAATTGAAGAAAGTTTCATGTGAGGGAACAATTGTCACCCACCCGAGAGGCAATGGTCCCAGGTTGGATCCTAGAACCAGGGCAAAATGCTAAACCACAGTTCTTTCCTTCTGAGAAACTTCCATGTGCTTCCTTTGTAGCCTAGTGCTACGCTGCCGGGTGGATGCACATTTTCTCCTTTCACGAGTGAAAATGCGGCAACAACGGCGTTTAGGTATATTTAGAGCACACTAATATGACGTCACACTTGCGATGGAGCAAAGCCCGCTCTACAGCTGAGTATGTATTCGCTTGGGGGGCAGCGTGTGTATGAAAGGTTAAAAATGCAAGCAAGCTGTTATATCAGAATCTACTGATTCATTCCATTTAGCTGCGTCCTGTCCTTAAAAAGCAACCTTAAGCGAAATGTAATCTTGCGTGAAAAAACGACAATTACTCAAGGAGAATGCTTGAAGCGGCGATAAACAACTTCGTGCGCACGGTTCACCAAACTTTGATAACAGGATATCATATGTAACTGGATGCGTTAGCTAAAATGATTTTAGCTGAGGTAATTAGGCATAACAGTTTTTAGGCGCTTATTGATTGATGTACAGATGTCGTCTCAAAGAAACGCAGGGACTACGAGTAATGACAGCGCAAGAAGGCGCAAGGAGACTTAAGAATACGGGGCGACCTCTATGAAATGAAAAATAATTTATCAGGAAGTTACGTACATTTCAAATGAGAATAAGCACTGCTTCCCCGTTCGTCGGCCGCATTGCGCCTTTTCGCGCTTTTAGGACCATTAATGTACACCAGCTCTCCAAGTTCGCCATATGTTTAAGAGATTAGGCGGGACGTCGTAATGGAGAACCCGGATTCACCACAAAGGGTGCTCACCTAGCTGCACATAAACGGTGCACCCGCGAATGTGTTTGCGTTTCACCGCCGCGGAACGCAGCTGTCGCGAGGCGGGCACAAGCCTGAGGCATCGTGGTAGCAGGACGCGCACGAGGCACCGCGGCAGCTGGTGTGCGCCCGAGTGCCATTGTGCATGAGCTGCAGGAGAAGTGCCAACGAACACCCACGTAGTTGGCGTAAAACGGCACTTTGCTGATGAAACTTATAACCCGGAACTGCGCCATGTGTTAACGAGCTCAGGTGAGCCGCTTTCCATACCAACCATGTCACAACGTGTCGCGGAAATGTCTACATATTCCACAATAACAAGGGCCACACACACGCGTCAACAGTGCTGAATGTTGGAGAGCTTTTGTATAACGCGCCTCACAGCTCGCACATTCAAGGAAAAGGAAGCGGCTGTTGGTGAGCGCTGCGCAAGAGTGACAGTTGTGGCGATTCCAGACCACTTGCGAACACGTGCTGCTGCGCGCCGTCTAACAAAGCTCCCGACCAGCTGATCGTCGCCGCCGCTACGAGGAATCGAAAACGGGAAAACAGTGGCAGTGACATGCAAAATTACTACTGGCAAACGTCACAACAGGTAACTGCATTTATATGGTGACATTCTAAACCTATCCACGCCCACTAGGGTTTCTTCAACGTAGGCCACGTGGGCAGTAATTAACAATTATGCATGATGATTTATGTAATAGTGTTTATAACGTTTAATTAATGTAGACGGTGTGGGAGATTTCAGAACAGCCAAAGAACTCGTCATGTTGACTTCGTTAGGCATTCTTCGGAACAACACATACCATCACATACGAACCTTTCTTCGACAACACTTTCCCATAGGTTTGCTGGATCATCGTGTGGCTGCCTCACATAAAACATTTAATGATGCGCCAGCAATTTTAAGGAAAAGCAACGAAACCAACAAGCCAATGTTTGCTATGCGCATGGCTTCCTAGCGAAAAATAAACTTCCTTAGGGCCCAAATACTCTGTCTATATTACTTGTGTAGTATATGCAGAAACCTGGAGGTAAATGAATTCGTCATCAGACCTACTGAATAAGTAAAATACAGCACAAAAAAGCAAGCACACAAACTTCATTTCATTTTCATTTGCTGCGTTATTTCCTCTCGAGTAGCTTGCGTATAACATTGTAATTGCCTTATTTCAGCAAATCACACAAGTAAACCTGTTCCGAAGGCAAGGAAATCGGCGAAACCACAGGGATGTGCAAGTATGTACACGGTGCTTATGGTACAGTCAAAGCAGCAAAGTTTTGAATGGATTTCGGCAGTGAATATCGCAAGACGACGAAGCCCTCAGCTAGGCTGGTCTGAATGCATTTCTGCGATTTGGAGCTGATGTGTCCGCTTCACAGGACAAAGCTCCGTCCGATCTTACGTGACAGAGAGCAAGGCGGCGTGATATGATAAGATGACTAGCGTGCACAATGATGGTTCTTTGTTTCTTTCGACCTGTAATGGTTAAGAGGAAGCTTTAGCTCGGGCCCAACTCCGACGCGGCCTATTCAAATACATGTAAAATGCATAAACACTTTCCGAGATAGCCCCTGGGCCAATTTCAATGAAATTTGTTGCTTCAGAAAGAAAGTTAAATTCTAGTGACTGTTGGAAGCGGAATTTCGAATTAGGGCCGGCATTTTTACAAAAGAATTCTCGAAAATTCGAAAGTTCGAAAAAAAAATAGAAGCACGAAGTTCACAAATTAATAGCTCTGCATCAAGAACAGATATCGGGGTTCTGTAAACGGCATCCATTAGATCATTCAAAGCGAACAAATTCGATATGCCAATTTATATCTTACGGAAATGTGTTACGTTGTGTACAAGGGTTCTGCGAAATCTGCATTTCCATATTATTAAGTTCTTTTCAGACTCATCTGTAACATATCAATTTTGCCCACTTTAGATGCACTATTATATACAGTTCACGGAATTGTGAGACCTATTTTCATTGCTGAGTTACACAGTTGTAACCCTGATAGTTTTCTTTTTCCTGAAGATTTGAGATTTTCGCCAATTTTTTGCAAACATTTGACGACCTAAATAAGAAATTCGAAACAAACAGTGGCTAGATCTTAAGTTTTTTTTTAAACGCAACAAACATCGTCAGATTTCGTGCAGTGGTAGCTGAGAAAAACGATTCTCCTTTTACATGTATTTAGATAGCAGCATCCGAGCTAAAGCTTCCTCTTAAACTTCAGGGTTTGACAATGCCACCGAACAACTACAAATTCATGCAGGGCACCTGTTCGTGTTATTGCAACCTAAATTGGGCCCAATATGGTCCCATCAGCTATTTAAATTGGACATTCCGTTTCTGCCGCTTTGTGGAAAGCAGGGTAACAATCATATCCATCAGTGTTGTCTGTCTTGTTCTAAAACTTGGGCTTTTAACACACTATACTTTAGGCGCTCTTGAATGTAGCAGTATTTTTTTGCTATTCGCAAAGGCCCACATGTTCATTTCTGCGGACTTTGAATATGGGCTGCAGAATCAACAAAGTTTTCCAAGTAAACATATGGATTCCAGAAATAATACTGTAAAATTATGGGCGTAACAAATGAATTAAAGGCAACCAGGCAAGTTCCTTACAGAGCGATTCCAATAAACAGTACGAGTTTGTTGAGTTCCTCTCCTGTGTTGATGCGCTATAGACCGAGCAACCAATAGTTATTTACATTACTAAGAGCTATGCGGATTGTATACGAACACAGGTGGCATGTAAAATGAAGTCGCGATTTGAGCAAAGGTGACAAAGCGTGTGCAACGCTTCAGGCTTGCTCTGGATGAAGGTCGACGAAGGTCCTTAGGCGATCGTCTTTAGCGGTGGGCCCGTCTCCTGCGCAGATCGTTCGGACTTGAGCCGAGCAGCCTGGAAATGAAGCAATGTCCACAGTCACGAGAATCCAAGGGTCTTTCGACGCCGGAATGTTGCAATCTTTAGAACTAGAAAATGTGGAATCCGGTGTTCTTATGTGCTTGTGGGCTAATTACGGGACTAACAGAGAATTACACAATACTAGTTTTCGGCCTATTTTCAGACACTAAATGATTCGCGTAGTAGGTTTCCTCGGTGTATTTTGGGAGCTAAATGAGGAGTTAACATTTAGTAAGGACAGAAGGAAATACTAGGGGTGATGTGCGTACAAAGTAAGTGGTTTATGTGTTAATTACTGCTTTTTCACCGCGTTGAATGTCTACCAGCCGTCTAGGGAGAACTCTATACCTGGCACCGTGTTCACATTTGGTGAAACTGAGCGGCACCACATGTGTGATGTTGCATTAAAAGGCGTTGGTTAACCATGGCCTTAGCAGAAAATAGCTTATGCACATACTCGAAAGCGTTATACAGCGCCAATTTCCCAGTGTCGTGGGAGAATTTAGCGTGGTACCTAGTTCACTACTGGCGAAATAAGAAGGAAAGAGGAGGACATGTTAAGGATGATGTGTGCACGAAGTTTAATGGTTGTGGCTGGATTACGGACCTTGCAGATGCATATAGAATAATACTCGTTCTCTTTCTAATTTAAATCTCTCTATATATAGGCAGTGTAGTGTCGTAGGGAGACACTAGGTGCCCTTAGTTGCGTAATTAACAAAGCCATAACGAGATGGCCCGATTGTTGCCTATATATATATTGTAAGGAAGATAACGAACGTGCGCACTGGGTCAGCAGCATCGGCAGCATCAAGCGCGCAGCAGAAGCTCGAGCTCGGAAACTGCTCGGTGCATCGTAGAACCGGCGGTCGCTACGAACCCTAATAAATCTCCTTTACAATATATATATATATATATATATATATATATATATATATATATATATATATATATATATATCAGTGCTCGTGTGAATAAAGGGTCTTGCGTTTCTGTGTGCTATGGGTTAACGTGATCGCACTGCTGGCCAACACTACAGGTAGTGCGCAGAAGGTGTTTACGGTGTCAACCCTGAGCTCAAGCTGCTTTATAGTTGGTGGAAATAGGGAGTATGCTACGTGTGATGTAGAGGAAAAGTTGAAATCGTGAACACGCTAAGTTTACCAAGTGACGTTTATGGCAGCATTCGCTCACAGCGCTAAATTCTCAGCTTACGGCCGGATATAGCCAATGATGACATTTTACAGTCTGTGCTATCAGCTGGTTAGTATCATGTGGTCACCATTCGAAGGCGGCCTTACACTGTCTTCTGGCATCTCTTCGTCGCGGGTCATGTGAACAACTCGTGTCGGAGATACGAGAAATGCACCATCACATGATCGCGAAAGGACACGGCGTCGTGTTTCAGTGGCTGCCTAGTCATTGCGGTATCTCCGGCAACGACCTCGCTGACGAAGCTGCTAGAAAAGCTCATGAGGGAGCAACCCTTGTTTCAATACCTTTATCGCTGACCGACGCAGCCCAACACTTAGGCAAGCTAGCGCACTCTTTGACATTGGAGAAGTGGCGCACACCTGAATTCACTCACCATCGCTTGCATTCCCTCGATCCCTATATGCAACTGCGGCTGTTACCAGGTCTTCCGCGAAATGAGGAAACAGTGCTGTGCCGCTTACGTTTGGGCGTCGCATTCACAAATGCTTATGCATTTCTGATTGGAATGGCTGATAGCGCCGAGTGCAATGCCTGCGGTGTCGAGGAAACCATAGAACACCTACTGTGCTACTGCCCATCTTATGAAAATGAAAGGCAAGACCTCTGCACAGCTCTCAATCAGCTAGATGGAAAGCCGTTCACCTTGAACAAGATCTTGGGATCATGGCCTCGCATATCACAGCTACAAAAGGCCACAAAAGCACTGCTGCGATATTTGAAAGCGACCGGATTGAGTCAGCGTCTGTGATCCGGACTGAGTGACCGACTGATATCTCCAGTGGACTTTCTCTTTTCTTTTTTTTTAATCTTTCCGTCCCCCTTTCCCTTTCCCCAGTGCAGGGTAGCCAACCGGGCTCAGTCCTGGTTAACCTCCCTACCTTTCATTTATCATTTTCTCTCTCTCTCTCTCCCTCCTGCTACAGTATACCCTAGGACTAACTCTGGTGCTACGTGCAACTTATCTTTATATACATCTAAGAAAACATAGCTGACTGTTCTCCCTCAGTCGCGTACATTACTTTTCCCGAGTTGTCCAGTATCTTTCTGTACAGCGAACACGACTTAACACCTAAGCGGAAACAGACAGCTAACTCACTTCAGCTGTAAAACCCAGTTTTCCTCACCCATGGCCCTCTCTGGCTTCAGTGAAGGCCTTCGCCTTCAGCCTTATCACCCTTCGCGTTCTATAATGTTCCCGCAATGATACATCCTATGCCGTGTAGTCACCTGCATCGCGTAGACTACGTACCGCTTAGTAGTTACCCACAGAAAGCATCTGTAAGTGCCTTAGTTTCACCCTTCATCAACAGATGCAACATCGCTAACATTACGGCCATAAATTATTAATGCCCTCGCGAGTTCAAGAAGAAAAAGGCTGCACACAGCCCTCCGAGACGTACCCAGATGCAAAGTTTGTTGCAGCCTCGCACGAGTAGTTCCACTAAACCAAGACCAGCGCCTTCCAGTATGAACCCGGCCATAGCGAGAGCGACCGGAAGGAAGAGCCGCAGCTTTATCGGCTCGTCCTGCAAAACAAGTGCACGTTACAACGAGGACGAACACGTGTCATCAAAGTGGTGAAAGGAGATCGGCGCAACGAAAGATTAAAGTTGGGCGAGTTAAACCCGGTCGGGGAACTCGCCATCTGATGCCAGTGTTCTCGAAACTGGTGCTCGTTGTCAAAGAAAACGATGTATTCCTAATTATAATCTTTCTAAGGGTGATTAAAATCCCCGAACACATTTCGAATATTACCAATACTAATACGACCAGTACGGGTTACGGGTCCGTTATAGTGATAATGTTAACGGTAACCTTTATTTTTTTTTATGTCATAGTTAGCTTCTTTATATTCGCATCGCAAAAGTCACGCGCAGAACAAAAAATAGCTTCGATATGATACATGGATTGAATAATGTGCGCTCATCCAAAGCGCTATTACGCATCAACTTTACAGAATGTAAAACGCGCCGTCGTAGTCTCCTCACCTCGGGAGGCTTGTTGCATCTGGTCGACCACCACTTCCGTTTGATTTCGTCCAACTCCCCTGTCTCAGACATAGTCGATATGGCACGGTTAAGGGTTTCTCTGCGGAAGATAATGGCGGAAAGTAACAGCTTCAGCCCATGCATTGAAAACCCCAGGGGCTCACGTAAGCGCTGCATGAAGAAAAAGAAAGGAAATGAGGACCGAATGCTTCGCCGAGAACAGCCATCGCTATGTTTCGGCGCAGATGCATTGCCCCCAATGTGGCCGCTCGGCATTGCACTGCCATGTGTGTCACACTGCGTAGCACGGGCGCACGCGTGGGAGCACATGCGAGCGCGCAGGCTTCCTTTGCGACAAAGACGCAGCCACGAAACGAGCAAATTTGTAGCATTTGATCAACCGCTTGACGGAAACTTGGTTTCACATAGATTCCAAGATGCGGGTTGGATCGGCGTAATTTTTCTTTAGAAGAAAATGAAGCGCGGAGGATGGGCGTGACGTGCACGAGCTGACAAAATAAGGTCGAATTTACGCGGAGTGTTGCGCACATTTTTCGGGCACTAAACCAAGAAAAGCGATGCGGCAGGACTTCGGAGATCTAATGCTGTAGATATGTGCGCTACGTCCCGCCGTACTTGTAAGGAGTCGACAAAGAATACTGCGCAGCTATCAGCTAGCATGCTTCGTGCGAAAGTGACCGGCCGAAAAGCGTTCTCCGGAGCCACGCCCACAGCGCTGACCTCAGGGTGGCGTTCTTTTCCACGGCCAGCGCCACGTGCCACGCGCGGTGGCGCGCTCGTATGACCCTGGTGTCGCAGGGTGGCTGGCCGCTCAGGTACTCGGCGGCCAGCGCATCGGCGAAAACGACCAGGTTTCCAGGCGAGCTGCTGCGCACCATCTCCACAGCTTCTCGAAGTGAGGCCACCTCGCGGCCTCCCTGTTCGGTGATGTGGTTGTGGAACCTCTTGGTCATCTCGTCAAGCTTACTCTGCGAGAAAGAGGCACACGGGACACGCTGTTCCTACCAACCGGTGTACGTTTCTGCAAAGTTACTAGAGCGTGCCAGCAAGGGGAAGAAAATGACACAGCGGCCGGCTTTCAAGATGTAGAAACACTTGGTTTGACCAGAATTCTAAGAGCTCGGACTTATATCATATTGATCCGTTTATTGAATTCAAATTTTCATTGTCATTAGACAGAACTATGGAAACCCTCATTCATCGATTAAAGCTAAGCACTACCTACACAAAGCACTTCTTACACAGAATTGGCCGTTCGGAAACCCCCGAATTTGATTGTGGATTTGTAGACGAAGATATATATCACCTCCTTCTAGATTGCCCACATCACGAAACACCGAGATGCCGACTTCAGTCAACCCTACTTAAATTAGACTGCAGACCTTTCAGTTTAAAGAAAGTTTTGGGCCCTTGGCCAACAATGTCCCTGCAGAAGAGCGCTTTAAAAGCACTAAAGACTTTTCTTGAAGACAGCGGCATTGTTGGACGTTATTAACACTTTTATTGTTCCTTTCATTTCAATGTCGCTGTATATATGCATGTGTTTGTGAATTATGTTATGTTGACTGTTGTGACTATATGTGATAATGGAATATATGTGATAATGAACCACCCGCTGACTAGAGACTGTGTTATTATACGACAACATCGTTTGTATTTTTGAGACATTTATCTACATAACAGTAGAGACATTTACCTTGTATATTGTATGTACCATGTGTTTGTTACGTCATACTCTTCCTGTGAAATTGTTGCGTGATAAGTCCCGGTGTTTGTGTGAAAAGATTATTTGATATGTAGTCTTGAACCCTATATGTTGTATGATGGAACCATTCAAGAGATAAGGAGTAGCCGGCGCCTTAAATTGTGCGGCAACATCTCCTTATATCATATCAATAAAAAGAAGTCCATTCCGTAGAATTTCTGTCTCACGGCTTTATGGTACCAGCTGCGCCAGCTGTTCTCACGTTACCTTTTAGAAATCATGACGTTTGATTGTAACGGACAGTGCATCTCATCGATATTAATTCTTCCTTGGAATAACGACTACAGAAACACGTGCAATGCTTTAAAACTATGTTTATCGATGATGCCCTCAGCCGAACACCACTTATTGAGTGGTTCTGGCTGTTCCGAGAGGAGAAGTGATCATAAAATACCATCTTCACTTCGGCCTACCTTCAATCAGTCGCACTTGCTGTTATGAAGGTTGCTCGATGCTACGGTTATCCCAGCACTGCAAACAAGTTATTACGAGTCTCAAGTGAGAGACGTGGTTCGGGCGTCACTTCGAGGGGCAGCTTGCTCACGCCGCCGGAGCGTCTCAAAACGGGGTATAACTGACCTACGCTACCGAGACGCCAGTTGGCTAAGTGGAGCTACGCCCTCATCCGTGTCCATCGCCGAGTGTTTCTTGCTCGAGAGGAGCTGAGGTCGGGAGGTACGACTCAGGTAGCGAATTGCTATTCAAATCACTCATTCCCAGCAACGACCATGTATGTACATTTCGTCGATAACGACGCGCTCACCATAAGGTATCTCCTAGTGGCTGCTGTCGGCACCCACATATGCTTGAGTTGTGTGCTGTCCAGTTGATCCCAGGACTCAATCTCATGCCTCGGCCTCAGGTACCAGGCCAGCTCGGTCGTGTAGGCGGAGAAAACCAGCACCAAGAAGATCCACCAGAAGCTGCCCACGATGCGGCCAGAGACAGACCTGTCGCCAGGTGCAACGCACTTGCTTCACTACACGAGATTAGCGATGTCAAACAGTGCAAAAAGGTGGCACCAGTGCTCATATGTAATATGCTAAATGTAGCGCTGGTGTGAAAATAAAAACTCGTGATTACGTTTCGTTGCTTGTTTTCGCGCTGTATTTCTGAATATACTCGGTAACCGCCAGACACTACTGCAAGCAGGCTTAGAGAGAATACACTGCAGTAGTGGAGGACAGCACCTGCAGAAAGCCTAATGTACGGCAAGCACTTGGAACCGCCCCAAGGAGCTTTATTGTATGATGTGTGAACTGTGTTGTCATCCGGTGCAATAAATGATCTTAGATAATTAGGTACAGCACAGCTTGTTTGTCAAAGTGACACTGGGGGGAATGCTACTCTAGATTCGTCAATTTCACTTTTGTGAACAGAAGTGTCAGAGTTAACGTGAGCAAGCCCTGGTAAGCCACAAAGGACAAAGGACTTGTTTGTCAAAGTGACATTGGGGTAACGCTACTCTAGATTCATCAATTTCACTTTTGTGAATAGAAGTGTCAGAGTTAACGTGAGCAAGCCCTGGTAAGCCAGAAAGGACAAAGGAAAAGGAAACAGGTTTCAAGTTCTTGCATTAGATCTCGTTGTGGCATGAGATTTTGGCTGCGCCTGCTCGGTACTCGTTAATGGTTTACGAATAAAGATTACATTCCATGCAATATGAATAAAAAGCTCGAACTCGTGAGTCCCAAAACATGCTGACACACTTAGAAATGCGTGACGTCCGACTAACGCAGTCACATGGCGGGAGCGGCAAAATTCAAGAGTCAGAACTTTTCATTTTTCTTCCCCATCACCCACCCTTTTTCCACCAAGTAAACCGAATTGAAGTCTTCAACATAGCCTTTCCATGACTAAACAACTAACCCACAATTGTTCTTTAGTGTCTCTTTAATGCTTGTGTTGCAGTTGGCATCAATGTAGCTTGTTCACTATAATTTTTTTCCGTATTGTTATAGCAAAAGGATTACCGCCGTTCGCGGTACGTAGCATGTGCACAGTAAGCACTGCACTTGAAAAACTGAGCGTTATTCTCCTTTCCCGCCGCCCCATTTCGTGGCTTAACAATGGCTCTTGTGACGTAACCGGCGCAAAGAAGAGGAACGTCGTAGCTAACCAACCAAATATCAGGGGTGCAGAAACGGGGAACAAATGTGGAGCTCCGACTGTTGCGGGCGCTGCCACGCGTACCTGGCCTTGAAGTTTGCGCACGACGTGTTGGGCCCGCTGTAACTGGTGGGACGGGGCTTGTCGGCATCTGAGGAGGCCCCGGCCTGAAGCTCTAGGCAACAGTGCACGACGCTTTTCAGGGAGACCAGGCTTATCACGCCAAGTACCACGTACACAGCCACTACTGAGGCACCGAAGCCCGCCCACAGGCGCCAATCGAAGGCGGCTATGAAAGTGCGCAGGCCCACGCCCTTGAGCGCCGTCCTTCTCACCACTGCCGCTAGGCCAGTGTTGAGAACGGGAAGCGTCATGTCCACGTCGTACCAGCGGTGAGATCCGACCGCCATGTCACCTACGGCGACGTCGGCCTCCTGTAAGTTCAGCCAGAGTCGCACACTCGTAACGACCTTTGAATTGTTCGCTAGAAAGGGGATTCGTTCAAAAACGGAATAAATAAAAGAGTGCCCTTGTATCATAACTAACACCTTCACACTTACACCTCAATGCAAAACCAATATGAAAACACTTTGGTTCCAGAACTACAAGCAGCCGATGAGTAAAGTGTCACCGACCACATTGCTGTGGAGCAGGTAGAACGACAGGGATACAGGAAGCCACATTCGACGGAAACGCAGTGGACGAAGCCACCAGGACCAACTCCTAAGGTGTCGACGCCTTGAAACGCTATAAGCTTTCACGTCAGAAATTACCCGTGAAAAACGTAATATCATAGTTCATACAGCATGCTCTTTCTGTGGTGCCAGATGATAAAGAAGGCCGGCTTCGCAATTTATTTATATGAAATCTTCAAGGAGGATGCTTTAACGATATTTCTTAAATAAGAATAATGCAGTGTGTTGGCTAGTGTGCCTTTCTGTGTCCCTGCTGTTCTGCCTGCGCTACATCAAAGCAGAAGATGTCATGGCCAAGAGTCCCATATACCTACACTCGTCACCAACCAGCATAGTGAAAACCGCATCACGCACACAAACTATGGTGTCAAAAATAACTCTTACTGTTAATAACCTGCGAAATCCAACTGTGTGTTAGGCCCATACTTCATCCTCTTCGGCCACATATTTCATCGTTGCAAGGGGTCACCGTTCATTGCTCAGTTTCATCCTCTTAAGAGACGGGACGCCCACGTACCTCTACGCACCATCATTAATGCCTCTGAGATGTGTTTGCCACTGAATATCTTTTGTGCCAGTTTATGGATTATCAGTTACTGAATCAAGTGGTATCAGTCCAGTGACCGCACAGAGGAAGAAACGTAATCAAATCCTAAAGCATTTCACACTGTGGACTGCAATGCAGTCGGACGAGCAACCCCACAGTATTTGTCAGTGCTCGCTTCTGCTGTGCCGAGTCGAGGCTGAAAACAGGGTCACAGTGCCAGTGCTGGGCCTATATCTCCTGCTCAGCGTTAGATGGTGTGCACGTAATTACCCCGTTGAGGATCTCGGTGATCATGCCTTCCCAGGAGCTCTTCCAGCTAGCCATCTGGGATCCCTGCTTGACAACGTGAATGGCGTATCTGATGCCGGTGATGCGGCTGATTGCCTCCATAAGGTCCTTGTTGAACCCTTCGTATTCTGGTTCACCCCGGTCAGTCTCGATGGGCCGAGTCTTCCGCATCAGAAATGGCTCTGCCTGGATGGGAAGGGAAATGAAATTGGGCACTCGAACCACGTGTCTCCCACTGCCCACCACGGGCACTTATTTTAACATCTGGCTACCTCAGGAGCGCCGATCAACAAGGGCTTTTGTTCACTGTAATATTTGACATTTATAAAAGATTTAAGTCCTTTATAATCGGGAAAAAGTAATTCAGCCGCACACTTTCATTAACCGTATTGATTCATATTCTGGAAGCCGTGTCTTTGCTATCGATAATACGTAGCCTAAGAAAGGAGAAGTGGTGGTGCTGACTAGTTGCAGACAAGCACTCTATACTTCGACGCGTCCGACGTAGAGACATGCGAAAATCTCTCGTACCGATCGCTGGACAATAACGCCCCTCAATACAACTTTGCATTTTGTACGCCATCGCGGCTGAAGAACGTTATGAGTCAGTCGCGGGACGTGCTCATTGCCGAAAACTGCGGCGCGTTTTTTTATCGTGGTGCGCCATTATGCCTTCTCTTATAAAGCTTCGCTAACATCGATTCCCACAGAGCGTGAGATCTGCAATTTATTTATTTATTTATTTATTTATTTATTTATTTATTTATTTATTTATTTATTTATTTATTTATTTATTTATTTATTTGCACACCGACCGATCTTATTACAGCTACAACTCAGTTGTCAGGTTACAGCGGCAATATCTGCTGTCAGTGGCCTCACCAGAGTCATTGCAACCCTGTGCACGTAGTCCTTGTCGTATTTCGTGGTCACTTCCTCTTGTCCTCCAATCGACATAAAGCCCCGGCTCGACCAAGTCCCAGTCTGCGAAAAAAAAAGTCACTCAAGAAGGCAAATTACGCTCTCTGTCCGAGATGATATCTCATACTCGCTGTGACTGCTTGCTGTGGACTGCAACACGCGTGTTTTTTGCATGTATACGAGTATATACTGAGAGTTAAAATTCAGCCTCAATAATGACAACAATCATTGTCCACTTACGGTTGCTTCGTTGTCTCTCAAAGAAGAGAAAAAGAAACGGGGGAGCAGTTTCACTTTCCGCGAGACACTACCTAATGTGGAGAAGCGAGAAGCTGCAGGGAGCGACGGAGTCTGTTGGAGGTGAGACATGCGTCGTCCAGTCGTCGCAATGCATTGGAGAGCGCTTGTCTTTGTGATTGAAATTGAGGAAAGTGGAACAATAAATGCTCGATGGTTTTCTTCGCTGCCTCACATATCGCACGCAGCACTGTCTCTCATTATACATGTGGAACGACATGTGGAATGTGGAACATTTAGAAACAAAATTATCTACACTGTACGCCGGCTGGAAAAGTGGTGTCATAAAAATTATATAAGCGGAAACCCTGCTATGGCTCAGTTTATAGTTTATTCTCCTCAAAGAACTATGACAGCTAGTTTAGACATACGGATAATCAACGTTGAAATTAAGCAAATAGGTTGTGCTAAGTTTCTAAGAGTAATTGTAGGCTGCAGTCTAAAATTTTATGCTCACGTTGATTCGAGTGTTAAGAAAATTGGCTTAGGCATAAGATCTTTAGATAAAACACGTTCAGCTTTTAGCATTATTACACTTCTGTGAGAATTTACCATGCTTTCATTCCCACAAGGACATTAAATATTGTATCAGTGTTTGAGGAAATACTTATTATACTCACATGTCTGACTTCGTTAGTATCCAAAAACGGGCATTGAAAATTATGACATTTACATCCGATCTTTAATCATCTAAGCCCCTATTTCTAAAATTGGGTGTACTTCCTGTTGTTTCCACATATGAAGCTATTCTGATGGTCCTGTTGTATAAAGTCATCGACCGTCAAGTTTCCATCGATGCTTTTCCAATTCACCGATTCACAAATAAAAATCCAACTAGGTTTGTTTTGTCTAATAACTTTCTCCTACCAAAAGTCGCTACAAATTACGGTAAACAAACTGCCTGTTTCAGTGCTATCTTCATTTGGAGCAATCTAAAAGCTGATTTAAGTATGTTGCCATTTAGCCGTTTTAAATCGTCTTCGGAAACGTATTTGCTTTCGTCACTTTAATTGGTTTATTTATCAGTTTTGCGTTGTCTGTACTGATGTCCTTCTATGTTCTTTTTAATCATTTATTATACCTTTGTCAATTCATTCTTGTGCTTACTGAAATAATTTTGTCCAGTTCTGATCGGAGGCCTTCCCACAGTACTTTTGGGCCTCCTCCTGACGATAAATCATCTTCATGTATGTATTGTATTTTGCATTTGTGATAATAATCTTCAAACTCGAAAAAAATGTAACGTAAGCCTTTGTGAAGGCCACTCCCAACCAAAGCCGGCAGAGGAGTGAAGCCTCTCGTCAATGAAACCCTGTTAGGAATGGCCGTACGGGGTGACAACGTGCCAGCTATTTCAGCCCGCTGCACGTGTTCCAATCCAACCGGACAGGGCGCACTTCAGAGAACTGCGAAAAACCGGCAGCCACGTGGCGCGGGGTCAGCTCAGGAATGTGCTACCCGGCGTGCCACCCGGGACGGAGCAGAGTTCTACGAAGCCCCTCTGACGTTGGCTCCGGACCTTTACACCTGTGTGTGTGTGCGGCACTGAAACCTGTGCAACACGTGTATGTGAGCCCGCCTCCTCCAAAAGGGCGGGTCATCTTCAATGACGTCGAACTATGACGTCGAGCGGAGAGGATATAAGCAGCGATTGTCGGCTGCTAGTGAGTGCTCGTTGTCGTGCTAGAAATGTACTAGTGAGCTGCGTGCTCGTTGTCATGCTCGAAATGTACTCGTGAGCTGTGTGCTCGTAAGCTGTTTGGTGTATGTTGGTCTTGCGGGCTCCATATGGGAGTCACGCTGGACTGTCGATGTATGTCTTGTCTACGATGTAAATAATGTAAATAAATCATGTTCACCTAGTTCCTCCCAAGTTCATCCCTACAACTACGACTGCCAAATCTTACATCTGAATGGCAGCGGTGAGATCGGCCTACAGCTCGTAGATCGTCCGACGACTCTAACAAATGGTGGCAGCGGCGAGATCGTCCGACGAATCTAATAACCCGCGTGGAGGTCGGCGCTGCAGGCAAGCGTTTGATCCGCGCAGCCTCGTGCGCCTTGCATTGTGGCTGCACACTCTGCGCTGCTTCGGAGCAGCGTGTGTGGCCCCTTGTGGTCAGACGCAGGCTATTCGACAATTATCCCTCATGGTTTCTGTGCAATACTTTTTCCTCAAATTTGTCGGAATCTCTTGTTCAGTGTTCAGTGTACTTGTAGCATATTACAGCTCACCTTAAGCCACTGGTTTTTCCCGTTGACTTGAATCACGTCGACCGTGAAATTGACGCGGCAACCTCTCTCGTCGAATTCGACCCTCCCTGTCTTTCCGTCAAATACAACCTGAAACAAAGCAGAAAAAATTAAATTCTCACAGCTCGTACTACCTAGAATACGCATATTCTATCGTTAGGCATTCTATCAATAAGACACGCGCTATCACGCGTGTTCATTACAGTTAATAATTATCAGCTGGCGCACCATAACCACGGACTAATTTAAGAGCGGTTTTAGAGCTATAAATGCGCTGATCACGCGCATTCGCGATTTGACGTAACTTTCGTTTCTTTCACTTGTGGACATCAAATTCTTCTCAGAGGCCATAAAACCACAGCCGGTCGAACGATAGACGCAACGGTAGCGTTCGGGTGAGAAGCGCATCGAACAAGAAACAAGGGAACTATACCAACAACTTGTTTTATTCGGTTTAGCTTTAAATAATCGGGTGTTGTTTTTGATTTCGCCACATACATAATCTCGGCTACTGAATCGGAACAGCTAGCCTAAACAAGAAACAAACGGCGATCGAGGTTACGGTTAGTTGTGTAAATAAAATATGTATTCGCGCCACCGTGTAAAACAACGCCCTGCACGCAGAGCTTAAGACGAAGCCTAGCACTGCAAGGCACTCGCGCGGTCGCAGTCGTTTAAATTCCCTCATTTCGGTCGTCATTTGTGTTCTAAGTTTTCGTTCCCATTATTTTTGTGTCATTCTGCACTAAAGCATGCTATGGATCCTCAATTATTACGCGACCAAATCAGTATCTTGATAAGTGAAAAAACAAATGGTTTGGAGACTACCATAAGATACGAAACTTCTCGCCTTCCAAGCAAAGGTACAGTGAGGAAACATGGAAGATATAAAGGCATTCTTGCGCACTAAACGTGCATTTCAGATTTTTGTAACAAGTACCCAGATTTCGCACTCGGCTGTCAGACAGGGAAACAACACGAAAAAGAATAATGTATGAGGCTCGCGAAACACTTACTCCGTGCCTGTTTTGGTGCCTGTGGGTATGTGGCTCAACCCGCTACGGGGAATCGGCCATGAGTCGAGCGGCGCTAGATAAAGAGGTAAGAAAGCTTAAATGAAGTTTTGTAAATTAAGAATGTCTTGCTTTGTATTTGGGATATCTTCATCTTCCTTCTTTCTTCATGAAAACAGTGTTTCTTCTAATAGTGTTCAGCATTCGTACCGCTTAACAACACCCCCCTTAAGCGTAGTCCTCATAGACAGTTAACAAATGCTGCCGTGGAGAAAGTCATTGAGAAGCAACATCATTGCTGCGTAACTTCGTGCTGCCATACAAAGGAAATATGTGGCAAGAGCAAGATTTTCATGTATATGGAGTAGGCACGTGTAAACAGGGGAAACAGAAGGGGAGGTTGCAGACGTGAATTTGGATGAGATTTTAGGAACGATCATAGCGGGCAAAGAGAGCACTTCGTCCTATAGAATAAACTGAGTGCAAAATATGTGCAAAGGACCTGAATAAAATAGGATGAGCAAATGAAAAGTAAGTAGGGCAAGGTGTCAGTTGCACAGTACTCAAGTCACGACACTGGCGACCATCGCAAGGATTTCCTGCAGGACTTTTGAGCTCCTTGCGGCATGAGAGTCAAGTGAACAGGGGCCCTATAACGTAAAACTATTCCAACATATTTTTATTCCAATCTCCTGACATCACATTTGCGTAACCGCCGACGCAAGCATCAGGCGGTGACCCCCACGGTTGTCTGAACAGACCAATCAAACGCTCTCCTCGTTTATAGAAGGTCACTTTTGTTTGCTTTAAAAACGAATAACGTTGCCTACACTGAGCGGCTTGCCTTATCTAATTGGCTGACAAGAGGCGAAGAGCACGCTCAAGTGGATAGGGATTCGATGGGGCTGAGCCAGTGCACTGAGCATCGATAACCTGATGAAGAGGGTGCTGTCAGCATCTGCGATTGGTCCGTTTTCCCTTACTTAGCTTGCGGTGGCTGGTCCAAAATCGCGGCCGCATGCAACAGAAGGTTAAGAACGTCGCCAAAACGGATCTTCAGCAAAGAGTTTGCAGAGCGAGGTAGTAAACGTTCCGAAAGGGCTCGAAAACGTTACACAGCCGCGCCAAAAGTTTTATTGTACGCAAATAAGCCCAAGCTATCCGGCAGGTGCGAGTAGCCAGTGCCTGAGCGATCGGCGGCAGCCATATTTTATTACTTTCGGAACGGATCAGCCTGGGGCTATTCAGAAGAAAATTCAGTTTTGTTCGGCATAATAGCGCGTCTTTAACGCGTACACGTCACTTTGACGCGGTGAGTTTTTGCGGTTTTGTGTCGTCGCTTGACAGGCAGGTGAAGTAGCTGCAGCCCGAAAGCTTTTGACCAATAGCCGAGGGCTAATGGCGAATAGGCGTCGAATGAGAAATAACTATTTTTATTTCGTTCGGTCCAATCTTGCATAATCAGTGTGTACACGTCATATCAGATGGGGAGCTATCACAAGTTTCGTGACATCGCGTGACAAACAGGTGAAGGGGGGGTGGCCCAAACAAGTTTTGACCAATCCCGAAGCGCTGATTGCAGAATTGGAATAGAAAAGTTTGGAATAGCTTTACGTTATAGCGCCCGAGAACGTGAAACGCGTGCAACGTAGTTCTGACCTCATTTCGCCTGTGTAATGCACTGTTGCCGGAAATAGGCTGGCTTTCAATCTGCGTTCTATGTACACACGGCAATAAGCTCTAGAAGCGTTTCACGTGATTGCAGCTTAAAAGAGTCAGTTACAGAAAGTGCATTTCATCCGTTGTATAACACCACAGCGAATGTGCGCATTAAAACTAGCCCTGTGGCCTCCGTATTAAAGAGAAGCGTCGGAAATGGGGATCCGGAGCAGACGTTCCAAGCATAGCAAAGCCGCATACGGGCTTTTGCGACAAACGCTGCGCTCGAAGGTCGACGTTATTTTCCTCGTCCATTTTAACGGCGTCCAGGAATTCGAAAGGCGGTCGCGTAGCTTACGCCCTTGAGGTACGAGTCGACCACTCGGCCCTGCTGCTGGGTGAGGTAGGCGATTCGACCACACTGGGGGGTGGCCGCACCAGGGGCCACTCGCACGCGGTCCTCGAAGAGGTCACCGTTGCGGGCGGGGGGCTCCTCCCGCAGGGTCCGGTACGCGCCGATCAGCAGCTGCGCCGCGTCCGCGATGGCCGCTTCTTCGGCCTGCGACCAGCCGAGCGACAAGCGCTGACACGCTCGCCTTTGTTCGGCGGGTGGGAGGGTTGTGACTTATGCGTAATTTAAACCCAGACGAAGACGTAAAAACGAGCTGCGTCATTTTTTGTAACGTCTTTAGACTCCCTCTGCGAGTTGAATTTCTGCACTTAGCTTGGGAGTTACAAGCGGCTGTCTCAGAGCCTCTTCGTGTCTACGCAGCGGCTATGTTGACTGCGCTACACACAATTCCGCAACAAGTAGAGTCTACTACAAGGCAAAAGGACGGCGAATGGTACATAGGTTCAAGCCTGTCAAATTCGCTCAAAATCAGGGCGGCACATAGCAGGAATTTGTACGTAAGCAGACGGAAACGCATTCAGCAGTAGAATACGCCTATTTACCCTCGTCTCTATCTCGGTGGTGAATTATTTATGCCAATTAAACCAGGCAAACGACTGCTAATGGAATGTTTGTCGTTCATTTTATTACTGATGCAGATCATCTTCTTGCATAAAAAATTGTAATTACCTAATATATTAAAATTGTTCATTATTTCTTCTATGTGACTGGGGTAACTGTCGTCTGCTTTCTTTTTTTTTTTGCTGAAATATAACACCAACTTTTTCTTGCTTTTGTCGTAAGATAAGCATATTCACCCCAACAATATGCTCAGCGATCTCGTACCTGCTTTTATCGCCGGAACTTTAGCAAGTGCTATATTTTACGATTACCACCGCAAGAGCAAAAAATTGACTAAAGCGGCACTTCCTAGCCCGTCGCCAAACAATAATTTGAATTCCAAGGTATGGCATCGAATAATGAAATAACTTACCGTTGTTCTGTAATTGTAGGTTTGCGTCAATTCCTCGGTGTTTTGGAACCTGAACGCTGTGATGTTGATAGCAGCGAATTCAGTGACTCCTTCAAGGTACCGGTGGCTTACAACCTGTGATAAACAAAGAAAATAACAGCAGGGGAATCTGTATTTTTTTATTGTTTGTTTGTAATAGCCGTCACCAGGAAATTTTCTCCAGTAACACCGCGTTATAAAATAAATACCCTCATTTGGTTTCCAACAGTGCTATTTATTTTTTTATTTATTTATTTATTTATTTATTTATTTATTTATTTACTCAGCACTTTGAATGTTTGACAGACACCTCTGTTTACATTTCATGCTTTCATTTTTATTATAGTTCCTTAGTCGGCTTCCTCTCTATCGTGCCTATACAGTATGCTGTCTCTCCACCTGTGACATCAGGTTTAACACTTTTACTTTTCTCTGTTCCCGTTCATGCCGTTAACGCAGTAATTACTAATAAGTATCGCGGCTAATTTTCTCCCCTTTGAGTCAATGTTTTTTTTTTTAATTTTACCAATATTTCGCGATGTGTTCCCAATGTACTGTCATGAGAATGTAAAGGGACACACAGTACTTGGGAAGAATCGTCAAATCTGGGCGATCAACGAGCTCTCCTGAAGCGTTTGAGAGCATATTTTTTGCAACATTATATCGAACAGATGAGCATGTCTAATAATATCCGGCATGCTGTTTTAGACGGAAAATTATTTTTACGTGATCTACTGCTTCCTCGTCTGGCGATAACGAAAAGAAAGCGAGCTGGGCGTTTTGCGACACCATCATCACCCCGAATTTTCATGCTACCTAAATTTATGCGCTCTTTGAACAATTCTGCAAACCTTCAATGCCGTTGTCATCCTGGCCTATTTATTGCCGGCTAAAAATGAAATATCTATGGTGCGAAGTATTGTTTTTAAATATTATTGCATTCGTTAAACATGTACGTGGCAATCTATTCAGTGTGTAATCTGATGTGGGGCGATTAGAAAACTACATAAACAACCACATAGCAAAATTAGAGTCGTATCCCCCATAGGATCACTTCCACGCCTAGGGTCCCAGACGTGTCGCTCGACCATCTCAGATATTGGTTTTAAAGAATCGTGGCTACTTACTACATTGTTCAGAGTTATTTCCTAAAGTGTTTTTGCTGAAAGAAAAACAATTTCCTGTCACGTCACATGCTTTCAAAGCTTGATTAGCACGCAAAACATGGTGTAAGAAATTTTATAAAAATGATTTTAATGCCTTCACAACTTCGCGTGCTGAACCAACAAGGATTCATCTTCAATACATAAGGTACTCATCGGCATATTAGGTCAGATATAGTGCCTAAGGAGTCCCGAATTGTGGCAAACATTTACCAGATTAACCGCTTTTTTTTTTATTTGGCCCTTTGCCACGCTCCGAGCAGTTGTTTGCTACCACTTCCCCCAAAGCGCAGTAGCTGTTTTGTCTCAGACAGTCGGCCCGCGCACTTTGATAGTGTAAAGCCACCTTCCGCAGAGCGTGAGGGCCCAATTTTATTGCCCAGTCCTAATATTTATTACACAATTTGTCTTTGTGTTGTCTTCGTGTCATGCCTCCCAGAGTGGGCAAGGAGCCATTAGGCGCGGCGAGAGCTTTGGAGGGCACTTTTTTATCGCATCCTATCATTTTTCGTAGATTCCTACTCACACTTCTGCCGCAGAAACTTCAAAACATGCGCCTGATGGCGCGCGTGCGAGGAAACTAGTATGCGTGGGGTATTAATCCTGATTAGAGAAGTGTGTAGGAATGAAGGAAGGGAAACAAGAGGCGTAAAGGCGTAGAGGCGTAAAGGCGTAGAGACGTAACTCAAGGCGTAAAGGCGTGACGCTTTTTCTGGGAGGACGGCAATTATCTCGTCCCGGAAACGCACGTCTGAACGTTTCTCAACGTTGATAGGTCGATCATAACAGCGGTCACTGTGGACCTCATGTCATAGCAATAACGCTGCCTGCTTCGATGCTGCTGACGGCATTTGTGTCTTCTTCTTGATGCCTAGAATGGTAAGGTATACTCGAGGTGAATGCAGAGACCACAGTAGAAACGAAGGACATGCTGCTGGGACTTAATAGGATGGTAGCGATGCTCCGTGAGTAGTCACGAGACGGCTAAAACTCGTGTGCGGCCTGGTTGTTGGCAGGCAAGCAAGATAATGAAAGGGTGCCCTTGCGACATTTCGAATGTGCCTTCTTAGAGTGTAGACGGCAATGTATGTTGCTATAGGGTCGTTACGCGCTATGACAGTTGTGGCTGCTGTGGATGCACATTTAGGGAGGCACGTCCATAGAACTTGGGCTCGTAATCCCTGGAGTGCAGGAAGGTTAGTTTCACTGCTGCATGGGCAAGCCGTATCTCAGGAAGCCCATAAATAATGCATGGTACAGCATCGATTGCACAGATGCGCCCCATGACTTTCCGCCGACAAATTTGAATACATGGGCTATTGCAGTCAACCTCTTTTTCGTATATGAACTATGTGGCGTCCAAGACAAACCATGGTCGATGATGACTCCGACTAAACGGTGCTTCGTTTCGTAAGCAATTTCTTGCCCATTTATGCATATAACATACGGAGTCATTCCCCTGCGTGTAAATACGACTAATCGGCACTTTTCTTGGCAATGATCCAACAAGGACCAAAAGTGCTACGTCGAAGCGCGTGGGACTTAGCACTCCACCTTGCGGCACACCTTTGCTGGTTAGATGGTGGAATCTCATGTCATCCTCTGTAAGCGCGAAGAAGGATCTATCCCCAAAACACCTGCGAATCCAGCGCAGTGGACGGCCACCGGTGCCCACATCAGTCAAAGCATCGAGGATCACTCGGTGTGGTACATTATCATATGCGTCTTTCACATCAAGAAACATCACCACCGTTAATCATTTCATGCGCCTTTGATGTTGAATAAATGTTACCAAGGGCACTGTAACGTAAAACCATTCTGAACATTTTCTATTACAATTCTGCAATCAGCGCTCCACGATTGGTCAAAAACTTTTTTAGACCACCCCCTCTTCACCTGTCTGTCGCGCGACCTCACGAAAATCACGATAGCTCGCCATCTGATATGACGTGCACACACTGATTGTGCATGATTTGACCGAACAAAAGAAAAATAGTTATTTCTGATTCGACGCCTATTCGCCATTAGCCCTCGGCTATTGGTCAAAAGTTTTCGGGCTGCACCCACTTCACCTGCATGTCACGCAACGTCACAAAACCGCCAAAAACTTACCGCGCCAAAGGCATGTGTACGCGTTAAAGATGCAATAATATGCCGAACAAAACTGAATTTTCTTCTGAATAGCGGCAGGCTGCCCCGTTCCGAAAGGAATAAAAGATGGCTGCCGTCGATGGCTCACGCACTTGGCTACTCGCATCTGCCAGAGAGCACGGGTTTATTTGCGTATAACAAAACTTCTTGCGTAGCCGTGTAACGTTTTCGCACCCTTTCGGCACGTTTACGAACTCGTTCTGCGAACTCTTCTTTGCGGAAGATTCGTTTTAGCGTCATTCTTAAGCTTCATTTGCATGCCGCCGCGATTTTCGACCAGCCGCCGCAAGCTAAGTCAGGGGAAGCGAACCAATCGCAGGCGCAGACACCACCCTCTTCGTCCGCCTATCGATTTTCAGTGCAGTGGCTCGGCCCCATCGAATCCCTCTCGAATTGAGCGTGCTTTTCGCCTCTTGTCAGCCAATTAGATAAGACAAGCCGCTCAGTGTAGGCAATGTTATTCGTTTCTCAAGCAAACGAAAGTGACCTCCTAGGAACGAGCGTTTGATTGGTCTGTTTAGACTACCCTGCGGGCGACCGCCCCATGCTTGCATCGGCGGTTACGCAAAGTTGACGTCAGGAGATTGGATAGAAACAAACCGGAATAATCTTACGTTATAGGGCCTCAAATCAAGCACGTTATCGATGGGTAACCGACCTTGCCGAAAACCCGCCATTACATTCGGATATACCTCATTATGTTCTATGTACCATTCAAGGCGCGTCGACACCATCATTTCCATTAGTTTTCCAGCGCAACTGGCAAGAGAAGTTGGACGGTACGATGCCAAGTCTAATGGAGATTTAGAACTCTTAAGTAAAGGTATTAGGCGGCAGACCTTCCACTCACAAGGAATCAATTGTTCGCACCAGGATTCATTGTATCTATTCAGCAGTACACTGCGGGTTTCTTGGCCAATGTTTCCAAGTGCCTTGTATGCGACTCCGTCGGGCCCAGGTGGTGATGTCTCCCTACAAGTCGCCAGCGCCGCTTCCATCTCCTCCATAGAGAATATGAGATCTATTCGGAAGTCCTGGGAAGCCGAACCATCGCGTGGTGTTGATACAGGCAGTGACGGCAATCCAGCAATCCTTGCGCAGAAGCCCTCAGCAACATTGATCTCATGTTGTCCTTGATACAGAGCAAGATACTTAAAGGGTGGTGCCGTTGCGGAGACAATCGTAGGCCGCGCAGAGTTCTCCATATTTGGGACAGATGCTTACGAGGATCCAAAAATTAGCAAAAGGATTTCCACTTTTGAGATTGTGAAGTATCGATGCGGTGCTGGATTTTCTTTTGTATCCGCCTCGCCTCCCACAGATGGTGAATACATTTGGTGCGCCTGTATCTTCTTTCTGCTAGTCGGCGAATCACTCGAATCCTTTCCAATTCGCCTTCGCATTTTGTATACTTTGGAACAGGCATAAAAGTGAACATAGCCAATTGGAGTGCATTTCGAATCTGAATCTCCAGGAATGAAGAAGTGTGACCTTTTTGGCATTCGTCTTGCATACGCAACCTGAACTTCGTCCAGTTTGTTCTACGGAGACAGTAATAGAAACTTGGCCACCAACTTGATCTTCAGATAGGTAGGAACGTTATCACTTCCATGGGTTTTTATGTCTGAGGACCACTTTACACTGCTTCGAAGACACCGAAGTACCAAAGTCAAGTCCAGACAACTGTTGTAGGTCAGTAAATATGTCCGGCTGCCGTCATTCAGACAACAAAGCTCTTGGTCCGATGCATATGCTATTAGTTTTCTTCCCTTGGAGTCCATCTTCAAACTCCCCCAGAGCGGATTGTGTGCGTTCAAACCTCCACTAAGAATCCAAAGGCCAGGTGTTGCGGTAACAAAGCACCCAGTCGCTACATGTCAAAACGACTGGTTGGAGAAATATATGCCGCGACAAGAGTGAATGTGCGCCTCTGTGTTTTCACAGTTAAACACACGTATTGGTCGTCGTCATGAGGCAAAACTGAATGTAGCACGTAAGTGAGTTCACACCGAACGCAAACGACGACCTTGTTGAGGACCCTATACGTTGTGGATGAGAAAGCTTGATAGCCCGACAGCCGGATTGTAGTTTGAAGGTTGGTTCGCAGACGCTGATGATGGGAAATTTGTTCGAGAAAATGAAAGGTCGAAAATCCGAAATTCTTGATTTGAGGCCTCGAGCATTCCACTGAAAAAGTTATGCTTCCTTGACATTTTTACGGAATGACACTGGTAAATGAGCCATGATGTTATTCAAGACTTGCAGGTACTAGATTCGTGACGCTCAGTACCTGCAGTGTGCGGCGAGCATTCGGGATGTTCAAGTTTGTCAGTAATGTTTGCATAACATTCATGAGTGACCTCAGCATAGCGAGCACTTGCAAGTCCTGGCCTTCTGTGCGGACTGCCACAGGGCCTGCTGCAGGGCCTGCTGTAAGGCCATTCGTAGTTGGTGGACGAGTCGTCTCTCGTGGTTCTGCGAGTTGACGTGGCTTCAGTAGAGATGGCCATACTTCACACCAGCGACGGTGGGAGTCCCTCTCTCATCTGCACTGGTAATGCATGACGTCAGCGGTTGACGACCAGTCTTCGCCGGATTGTGCAATTCCTTAGAATTATCAGTGTGTTTTCTCGACTTGCGGTTCCGGGAACGTCGGCGTCTCACTTTAGTAGCCGCTTCTTTATGTATCGAATGGTCTCTAACCATCTGCCTCAAGGTCCTCTGTTCATTTTTCTCGAACGGGCAATCTTTCGAAGTCGCATCGTGTGCACCCTTGCAGTTTGAGCACTTGAGCTCTGTTGCACAAGTGTCAGAACTATGTGACTCGGAACACCGTGGGCATAAGCCTGGGTTCTTACAGACACCAATCACGTGTCTGATTCTCTGACAATTCCGACAGTGTAGGGGCCTCGGCGCGAAAGGTCGTACAATATGAGGAAAATGGCCGACCTCCACGTGCGATGGTAGGCAATCACCTTTGAAGAGGGGCTTCACGCAAGTTGATTTGCCAATACGTCGAGCTTGTATTATAGCAATGATATCTGTCCTTATTTTGATCAAAACAGGCAGATCACTGTCACAGATTGAGACATCGATGTTGTAAACCACGCGTGCAGTGGTTTTCAAGCTCTGAGGAATGTGACAGAGCACTTTGATGTCATCTAGTTGCGTAATATTCATCAACGGATCCAAATCACTTCGGTTAGTAATATCGATAGCGAGGACGTTCTTGCGGTTATTAATTCTGACCTCTTCTATCTCGTCTGGAGCGAGAGCCTCCAGATAAACAGAGAGGGCCTTTCTATTGAATCAGTTGAGGTTGTCCGTAGTCGTCGCGGGAACAAAGAGAATCCTATGCTCCGGAGCTCTCGGCGTGAGAGTCGCAGTCGACTTACTTGTTGCAGAGGTCACGCTGACATTTCGTCTTTCCGCTTTCCGGCGTGCGTAGACCTCGAAGCCTTCATCCCATCAAGTCGCGTCGACCGAGCTACAGTACAGCTCAGTGTCGTCGCTGCCAGCTTCGCTCTGAAGGCAGTTCCTCTTCCTTCGAGTAGCTCCCTCAGATGCTGGCAGTTTGGGACGGTGCTCGACTGAATCCACTTCCATCGCCGAAAAAGGAAGCGGCGTCTCCCAGCAGAAACCGGTGAAAATCTACAATATTCCAGTGAGGACAAAACAGTTATGTGTACAACAAACACTTTGTAGTCTTCCAAAAATAAAGTCGTATGTACAAATTATGCATAAATCAGCACCGGCTACTTCTTCAGCACGCAGTTGAAAGCAGAAGCTGATTAGAAAGCGCGCTAATCGCAAGGCGAATAGCTCTCTTTTTGTAGTAAGCCACATCAAGGTGTTCCTAACTAACAATGGAACTATGCAGTATCACTGACAACTCTGATATAGAATCAGACGACGTCTGTGGCGGGCTGCCGTTGGATGTCCGTCTTGGTCCAATGCTGTGATGCATGGCGCGATAGTCGATGCACCTTCAGCATCACGTGTACTTACGGTAAACAGAAAGAATCAAATACAAGTGTCTCAGTGGCGTAAATTTTGGGCGCATTTACAGGCGTTAATTTTGAGCCGAAGTGGCGGGACTAACATTGTACTCGGCGAAGAAAGAATAGAGTGTCGCAGTAAAAAACTTCACTTTGGCAAAACTGGTTTTAAATGATCTTTCTATGAATAAATCAAACACTAATTTGCATATCAGTAGTAAAGCTGGAGTTGGAGCTGATTAATTAAAGAAAATTTGCGGCAGTATAGACAAAATCGGAAGGGCCTGCACTGCACGCAATATAGGCATGGTGGCGCTGATTATGAAGTCATCTTGCATTTGACATTAGAGTCAATTTAACTCACCCAAGCCGCGGGTGTTCGCCTAATTGTCCATACACAAAGTTTGAACGCTTTGATCGCAGCCGCGCACTGCAGAATTCCCGGCACTGCTTCGTAGCTTTCTCCTCCCTTATCAGGAATATATACTACATGAATGAAGTCGAGACTTTGACGGAAGCCCCGACTGGTTGCTTATAACCTTCAAGAAGGTTAGCATTGTCATTGCCTCACATGGCAGGTCACATCGTGGCAGAAGTGTTAAACGTTAACTTAATTATCTGAATTAACTATGCCAGAACCACAGTCGCACTTTGCGGCATTCCGTAGCGGCGGAATGAGGTTTAACTTTGACCCACTGGGGTTCTTTAACGAGCATCTAAATCCAAGTACCTGAGCGTTTTTGCATTTCGCTGTCGTCGAAATGTGGCTGCCATGGTCGGTATCCAACACGCGATCTCGAGCAATGCCACAACCGAAAAACTACCACGGTGGCGGACGCGACCACCGTGGTACATTCGACGACTGTTCTTTAAAAGCCGACGCGCTTGACCCGCTGATCAGATTTCCGATGATCGCTGACCGTGTTCGCCGCTATCGTTGTGCTATAAGTGTAGCCTGTTTTTGTGGGCACAGGTTCGCCCAATAAAACAGGCTACACTTATAGCACAATGATAGCGGCGAACACGGTCGGCGATCGTCGGAAATCTGATCAGCGGGTCAAGCGCGTCGGCTTTTAAAGAACAGTCGTCGAATGTTCCAGACTAATCGTTCGGACCCGCGTGCCTTCCACAAAGCTCTACACCATTCGCATCAGGTGATGAAATCAGATAACATAAGGTTCGGCGACAACAGACAGCGGATAGAAGCATCGATAACTTTCCAGAAACTTCGGATACATGCAGGCGCGTCCCACGCTGTGCGATTACATTTGTTAGGCGGCGAAACGTGGTCGCCCGATAAAGATAAATACACGTGTCAGGAATAAATACTACATGAATGAAGTCGAGACTTTGACGGAAGCCCCGACTGGTTGCTTATAACCTCCAAGAAGGTTAGCATTGTCATTGCCTCACATGGCAGGTCACATCGTGGCAGAAGTGTTAAACGTTAACTTAATTATCTGAATTAACTATGCCAGAACCACAGTCGCATTTTGCGGCATTCCGTAGCGGCGGAATGAGGTTTAACTTTGACCCACTGGGGTTCTTTAACGAGCATCTATATCCAAGTACCTGAGCGTTTTTGCATTTCGCTGTCGTCGAAATGTGGCTGCCATGGTCGGTATCCAACACGCGATCTCGAGCAATGCCACAACCGAAAAACTACCACGGTGGCGGACGCGACCGCTTCTGTATATTGTCTCCTAGAGAGTCTATACGCTGCTGCGGCTTTGCATCCGCACGCCGTGCGTCAGTTGGCCGCTCGGCAAATGGGGCTTATTTTCAGAAACAGCAGAAACATACGGCCCTGTATCTTGAACTTAAATTTATCCAGTTTGCCGGCAACCGGTTGTCGTCTCTAGCAGTACCGTTTTCTCGCCCTCTCTAGTCGGCTTTTCCGTTCCCGCCCTTTCCCACGTGTGTGGGAACTGCGAGGAAAGAAGGGCTCCGTCGGTTCTACCAATTCTCTGCCTCCTCGAACTACTCTCTTTCTGGGCTGTTGCACGATAGTAAAAAATTGGAGGACGCTTAAGCTTCGCCTTCAAGAGTGGAACGCGATAGCGTTATCGCATCCCGTTCGCACCGCCTACTCAAACGCGCTACGCCAGCCAAACATCGCGATCGGCACTGATAGCCGGGCCCCGACGCGCCATGAAGGCGGACGCGATCATGGGGCGAGTGGCGCGCCGCGTGTCGGGGCAGTGCCGTACATTGCGAGGAGGGGGTCTTCTGTGTTTGCCGCAAGATGGCTCTGCGTGTGTGCAGCGTGCAGAAGAAACATAGCGGAAACGTACTTCGCTACTCGTGAAACTGCGACTTCTGTAAGTTACATGGTCATAATTACCGATATACACCGCAGTATAACTTTCTACGGCACGTTTCTAAGGCAACACCGCATTCACTAGAGGCGATTTTGTCCAGTTTTGGAGGAACGAACTCGTGGCTGAGTGGTAGCGTCTCCGTCTCACACTCCGGAGACCCTGGTTCGATTCCCACCAGCCCATCTTGCAAGATGTTTTTTATTTATGAAGTGCCTTCTGGGATTTATCGCTCACGTCCAACGCCGCTGACGCCGACACCGACGCCGACGACATCGGCTTTTCTGCGACCCGAGCTCCTTAACGCTGCCGCGTAAGCACTGAAGTTTCTGCAATGGCTTCGCGAGTGACCAATGGACAATTACAGCTGCAACGATTATATTGTGCCGACGCTAAAGGAGCTCCAGAGGGCATTGGGACGACCGTCGATGGAAAGGTCCAAACGTGTTTCTCGCGTCGCCTTTCGCATCTGCCCCGCTCCTGCGATGTAAATATCCGCTCTGAACTACCTCCCGCCGTGGCGTGCAAGACAGCAGCAGTGGAAAATTTGAAGGAAGGGGCGAAGAAAGCTTCGCTTTAAAAAATCAACCGACCTCTTGGCTTTCTGTGCACTGCGGGAGGAACGACAATAAGACAACACAAAGAGAAATTTCATAATAAATATTAGGGCTGGGCAACACAGTCGAGCGCTCAGGTGCTGGGGAAGCTGGCGTTACACTACCAACGTGCACGGGCCGACTCTCTCTGACGCAAGACAGCCTCTGCGCTTTGCGGTGAAGTTGTAGCAAGGATCTATGCCGAGCATGGCACTGGAACTAATTCAAAAGTTTATATCTCGCTTGAAGCACAAAGCACAATAAGAGAATAGTGCAAATCGAGCACCAATAATCAAGCCTATATAATGCACGTTGTGCCATATGGTTTAGGACTAGTGTGCCCATAGAAATTTTTATCGGCGAGGAAGAACGTAGCCTCGAACGAGAGCCGCCGCACCACTCTCCTCCTCGCAGTGGTATGTGTGGATCGCTGTTTCTCCCATCGGCAGCTTGGAACGGCAGCGGTGTTATTCATAATTACTGCGATTGTAACATGTTTATTGTGTGATTGCTGCTATGTTAGATGACTCAAGTTCTACGGGCTACCCTTTTGCTCCATTCGGCTGTAAAAGTTTCTTTCGGAAGTGAATGTGAAGGGAATTTACAGCCGTGGCGACTCCGTGGACTCCCCCGCTGCGCTTACAGACAAGCGAGGGCTTTGTATTGCGCGCATAAACAGGAAGGGGTTAAAGCCATCGATATGGTCCCGTGTTTGTTCAGAAGATTTTTGTTCCCAGTGAGCTCACCGCGACGAAAGCGGCCCCCATGATCTAACTGTAATATGAACTAAAGGCGCGTACTCGAGTCAGTCAACTATTGCCAATGAATTAAGTCACCGTGCGTTCGCAATAACGTTCATCTGTTCAAACGTGTTCTAAGATGATCGTGCTTGGCAACGAACGTTATGGTGGAAGTTGATCGGTGACGCGTTATGAAAGCAGAATGCCTGCTGTGGAAGAAAATGAACGCGCGTTCTTTTTCGTTCTGCAACCGAAGGCGTGCGCCGGCTGCCCCTGACTCTCCACTGCTTCCGCATCTCACCGGCAAGCCGACGCATCGTGCGCTGTACGACTTCAGAGAATAAAGTTGCTTTTGAAGAAATGAGTTCGTTTTTTCGGCTCTTTCGGAGTCGGCCTTTGCGCAGGCACCGCTCGAGACCTAAGCGTGCGTGTATTCATTCAACGCGTGGCGTGCGCCTGTTTGATCGTTGCATGTTCGGGGCCATTGTTACCAGGCCGTTTTATCGAGTATTTCGTGTTAACCACCCTCCCGATCGTGTTATCTTTAAGTTCTTTAATTCGCGAAGCTCATTGCCCAAGGGCCAAGAAACCAGCACTTAGAAAGCCGTATTGGGGAAATCTTAGGCGCATGAAAACTACTGAAAGTTGTTTCCTCGTAGCTTCGCTAATTAGCTGGTTTGGAATGCACGTTAGTACGGCATACCGCATGGCACACGGAGACGCCTCTTATTGTTGTCACCTGAGTGATACCTTAATGGAGTTCATGGATACACATACAACAATAACACGTTGCACGTATGTTACGTACTTTGACAATGTTCACACTTGACTCGCCTCCCATTTCGCCCACGGCCAGAGTTCGGGCAGTGCCTCTGTGACCGTCGCCGTTTGGTATTGCGGTTATATCGAAGCTCAAAGCTTAGTAACGACGCGTTAAGAAGTTTCCCACTCGCAAGAACTTGTTGAGATCTCTCAGAAAAACGTGAAACTTTGCAGCTCGTCGTCAACAGCCCGTTAACTCTGCACCCTTCAGTGTGATCCCACGTACCAGCATGGCAGCTTAATGTGCCAGACGATAGACGTCGCTGTTGTCATAAAGGGAGCCGCCATCGATGAAATGGGTTATATGGCACACTCTCTATATATTTTTGCACAGAGTCTGCTTATATGGCGCGCTCTGTGAATCAGCCAGTACTGACGTCACAGGGAAGGTACCATATATTTTACCAGGGGGCGCCACACCAATTTTTCATTTTCGTCATTTTCTGGCTTACAAAAACTCAATTCTCGCTACGGTTGAAGAATTAGTTATTACACGAGCCTAACCTTTCAATCTAGCTCGATTTAATATTTCCGTTTAGTGGCTCTTCAAGATACAAATGGCAACTGTCGCATCGGATACAATTAATAGGTTAGTATTTTTATATGTGGCTCATATACTTTTCACCTCGGTATCTTGCATGTGTATCGTCATCATGATACGATTTCAAAGCAGCTTTTCTCATCCCTGACCTCACGCAGCTTAAATAAAGTGCTTCATTGCAGAGAACAGATCCCACATTTATCTATAAGTTGTTTCACGCGGTTTATGCACCAAGGAAAGCCTTCAAAATAAAGGAAATGTAGTTTGCTTACAACCTTGTTTTTATTCATACATTCAGTCAGTTTATTCGGCATTACGTCACACGGTGCCAAAAGAACAGACCTTCCTTAAGGTGCCGAGAGAGAAACTCAAAAACCAAATGTGACATCATACAGAAAAAAAGTTTGAACACGTGGATCTTGCCTCTTATTTAGTTTTAATTATCTTAGAAGCTCTTATTTTTAACATACAGCCTGATCGCTTTTTTAACCCCATTTATAAAGAAAATGTTTTGCATTGGATTTAAAATTCAGAGTCATTTTTTTAATATCATATAGTTCCGCCATAAAGGCGAAGTAATGAATGTGACAGCAGTATCCTAGAATATGGCACGAAGTGTTAAGACTCAGTGGCTGTAGTGGCAGTATGAATTGGTCAACGTAAGCTGACTAAGTAAAAACGAGGTCTTGTGCTAGGGGTCCTCTGTCTGAATACTGCCATCGGACAGTTTCATTGATGTTTATTTATTAAAGCCAACGTCTTTCTTGGCGGCTTTACCACCTTCTTTGCGTGTCGGGTATGTTTCAAACCTCTTTCCTTTGCCCATCCCGTAGGCAGTGCACAGCCGCGCCAATAAAATTCCATAATTTTCAAGTTTGAGCTATGTTGCTGTTACGCACTTTTAGTACTTAGGCCTAAGAATATTTAAGATAAAAGGCATGCGCTGTCAGTGTTTTGTTTCATGAGATTTCTTTGCGGGCTAACATTCTCAAAATCTGAGGAATAATTTGGTCAAGGATGTAAAACCTGGTATGAGCAACATTAGAGATAAAATGGTGTGGCAATATAATCTGCATATGCCACAAGATATGGCATATAACATACATATACCTAAATACATACGGAACCTCACGGCGACGCCGACAGCTACGACGACGGCAAAAGTTCGCTTGAATTGTCCATATTAGTGCTATCGCAATAATATTTTGGCCACCCTATTTCACAGCTTTGATATTTGAACACATTTAATTTCACAATAAGTTCTGCCTGAAATTTTCTTACAATTAGGAGATAATAAACAGTGACAACAAAAATATTGAGCTCTAGTTTGGCATTGCTCATTGTAGTTGAATAACGACATGTGTTTTTCGAAATGCACTTTAGTAGATACTGAAGTATTATCATGTAAACATGAGTTGGTTCTATATTGTGTCTTAATAGGCCGTAATGACTGCAGACGTCTTTCTACATTGACGGCATCATTGTCTCTGGCTCAGGTGTAATTATTACATTCGGGCTCCTGAAGTGAATGCAAATCTCACCACGACATTGACGAAGGTTGACGAAGGCCAAAAGGGCTTGGCCGAAGGCTGATTAGCGTACAGTCGTATTTTCGACTTGGTGTAATGTGTATGTTCCAGACAGACACGGTGTGCGCTGGTTTCATGAAATTTTCCAGCGTAGCTGAAAAGACCTTTAAGGAAAACGCCACGAGCAGAGGTGGTTGCACTCACGGGCCTCGCGAGCACGTAGTGATAGTTCCTCCGGCCCATGTAGATGTCTCTCACGTGCCGGATGACGATGTCCTTGGCGAGCTGGTGGTCACAGTCGAGCACGACCAACTTACGAGCGTGCGGGTTGGCGCGCTCCATGCCGGATAGGATGGCGTGCGCAGCCTCCGAGCCTCCGTCACGTGACACTCGCAACGCCCGCGTGATGCCGAGCCGCTGGCGGCCTTCCGGCGGCTGCAGCAGCCGTCCCAGAGTGGCCAGCGCTGCGGTTCGGCACAGAACGCTTGTGCTGTGCTGCGCGAACTCGCGACACTTGCGGAGAGAATGCTTACCACCCGGGTAAACTATACAGACCGGCCCGGATTATTTATTTTTAACCAAGGCTATATACCATACAGCGGCCACACAAGCTTTGATGAAGTCGGCGTACGCTTGAGATCAAGGGGCCATGACGAAGCATCGACACTCGCTATGCCACTACCGGTAAAACAGCACGCGGAATACGGAAATAAACGCGTGCTTTCGACCAGACATCACTCAACCCGTCCACTTTGACTGTTCTACGTCTGACTGATTGTCCGTGAAAATTCTGATTTTAATCTTGTCAAATAGATACGGCATTTGCCTAGAGCCAAAGCAACCACTAAAGCTTCTTTCTCTGCAGTTAAATAACCTCGGTGCACTGCAGTGCACAGTGCACTGCAGTGCCTCGTAGAGAAAAAGACAAACAGATTGATTTAAAAGATACAATGTGTGCGAATAATAGCCGATGCATTTTAACGGTTCGCAGTTTTCTTGAGGTCTCTAATATGTTACCTAACACAGCCAGTGCCGTGGTAGAAGGCACCTCCGCATGGTCCGAACGGTAATGTAAAATCATTTTTGTGGAGAATACTGCAAAAACAAAGACGTTGGTATGTGTTCGCTGTGCTCCCATTGGCATTAAAAAAATTAAATTATGGGGTTTTACGTGCCAAAACCACTTTCTGATTATGAGGCACGCCGTAGTGGGGGACTCCGAAAATTTCGACCACCTGGGGTTCTTTAACGTGCACCTAAATCTAAGTATACGGGTGTTTTCGCATTTCGCCCCCATCGAAATGCGGCCGCCGAGGCCGGGATTCGATCCCGCGACCTCGTGCTCAGCAGCCTAACACCATAGCCACTGAGCAACCACGGCGGGTCCCATTGGCATTCGGTTGGCACAAACCAAGTGCCCTTTTTTTTCTCTTCGCTGATACTGGCGTGAATGCACCTATTTTTCACACCATAGCCAGAAATAAATGCTCGATAATGTCCAGCTAACACCCCCCCCCCCCCCCCTATCACAAGAAATTAAGATATCTGTACGTCGTATGAGACGGACAACAATAGCAACTATAAATGCCTACCAATTCGCTCCGCTTTCTGTCGTCGAAGCGTCATGTACTAGCAACAATGACAATGACTAGAAGTGTTGCAGTAGGACACAACTTGGTAGGTCGATTCCCATGCTGGTAATGTGTGTGACAGCGGCACGTTCCCTTCCCATTCGGAATACTAGCTATAGGAGACACAAAAGCTAATTATTTTTTACCCTATGCTGGGGCAACAAAGGTGAATTATTAGGCCTAGGTAAAGGAATACATTACTACTCCAATATGTACGACGCACACATTTGCCCAAACACGGCGCTTTTATAGGAACATTACGCAAGGGCACGACATAATTGTGTGAAAATACGGCGATTGCTCCTGTCGCGTAATATTTCCGTTTATATATGAATAACTGCCGTTAACCGGTCCTGGCAATAGAAAAGCTTATTACTTTTTATGTTTCAACACGAGTGAAAACACTGCGCTAGCCGAGGGCACGGCGCAGCCGAGTGTGTGTGTGTGTGTGTGTGTGTGTGTGTGTGTGTGTGTGTGTGTGTGTGTGTGTGTGTGTGTGTGTGTGTGTGTGTGTGTGTGTGTGTGTGTGTGTGTGTGTGTGTGTGTGTGCGTGCGTGCGTGCGTGCGTGCGTGCGTGCGTGAGTGCGTGCGTGCGTGCGTGCGTGCGTGCGTGCGTGCGTGCGTGCGTGCGTGCGTGCGTGCGTGCGTGCGTGATACCCACGACGGTGATTGGCCAATTATATTTGTATCTAAAAAAATGATCCCTTCTTCCTGCTTCACAGCCTCCACAAACAACTTGTTTGGTTTTGTTTTCTGCTTACATAAAAACATATGTGACTCAATTATATTATAGTATAATGCTGGGTAAACTATACAGACCGGAGAGGCACTGACCAAGTCAGGCACTCACTCACCTGGAGAGGCGAAGCAGAAGAGTGGGTCTAAAAATTAATCTGCAGAAAACTAAAGTAATGTTTAACAGTCTCGGAAGAGAACAGCAGTTCACGATAGGTAGCGATGCACTGGAAGTGGTAAGGGAATACATCTACTTAGGGCAGGTAGTGACCGCGGATCCGGATCATGAGACTGAAATAATCAGAAGAATAATAATGGGTTGGGGCGCATTTGGCAGACATTCTCAGATCATGAACAGCAGATTGCCATTATCCCTCAAGAGAAAAGTGTATAACAGCTGTGTCTTACCATTACTCGAAAAGACCGCCAGGGGGCCGAGGAGCACAGTCGTACCTCACATGGGCTCCTGCTTTTCTCGCTATTTTGTGTGGAACATTGCTTGGAAACAGCGAATTTGGTAACCTCGGATTCCTGAAGTTGCAAGGCATCGTTTGACACCAGCCACGACGCAGTGAGTAGACTCTTACTCGAATAATCGAACCCTGAACATTCTGTGACCGTGCGCTCCAAGATAACCCTAACGCCGGGGCACCCGTGGCACGAGCGGCAGACCAGCGGCTCGCGCCTGCAGGCCCGCGGTGCACGAGCACGGCGCTCTCGCAGTAAAAGTGAATCACGCAGAACCAGCATCTGAGGCGAAGCGCGCCCGCTTTTCTGGAAACAGATGGCGAACGCTTTACAAGAGCCGACAACGGCGCGAATGGAGGTGACCGCGGCTAACTCCGACACCACACCACAGTGGACATATGACGCGAACAGCGGCAAAACGACGGGTAAAGCCCACATCGAGTGGCTACAAGTTTGTCGCAAAGGCAGATCAGCAAAAGAAGACAATAAATCTGCCGAGGAAAGAGCCATAGAAGTCCTGAAACCAGACCCCAAACCTCAAGCACAAGCTCTGCCGCAGCGTCAACGCATGCTGAGGATGCGACCCTTCCCTACTGATGACTTCAAAATCGTCTTCCGCCCTCAAGCAGGACTGGACCTCTCGAAGCACACACTCATCGCAGTGACACATGCCATCGGAAGATCCAGCGGTTTGGTCCAGCAAGACTTTCACGATAACGTCCGTGTACAAGTGCAGAAACTGGAGAACGTGATCATCGCGAGCACGGCAAGTACGGAACGAGCTTCTAAATTGCAGCACATCAACACCATACAACTCGGCGGAACCGTCTATCAAGTAAATCCCCACATTCGACACCCAGACGATGTGTGCCGCGGAGTTATATACGGCCTCGAACCGGGTACAAGTCCCGCGGAGATTGCTGCCGGCCTTCGAGTGGACTCAAGATACACGGTTCTCGGCGCGCGAATGCTAGGATCTTCAACAGCCGCGGTTATCACCTTCGACGGACAGCACGTCCCTTATTACGTAACGTACCAGAGCGGTGACTACAGATGCAAGCCCTACCGAAAATCCGTCCAATACTGCAGAACCTGCGGCGCCATCGGACACCGACAGGATATCTGTCCTCAGCCGAGAGCCAACTTCTGCTACACATGCGGGCGCGATGGAGTCACGGAAGAACATGATTGTCACCCGAAGTGCAAGATTTGCGGCGGAGACCACGAAACGGCAGGCAAGGAATGTAAGAAGAAGCTCCGTAATAACCCGCCTCCCTACCAAGTAAGAAGACAGCAGCTTGACAACGCTCGCGCCCGAGAGAATCACTGGAGCTCGAGCTCCGAAGACTTCCCCGCGCTGGTTACCACCTCGGACAGCTCACGGGGGCCCTCGCCTCGACAAAAACCTGGCCGGAGACGCTCTCGCTCTATCCTAAGATCGGGCTCTACATCCCGCTCTCGGTCACGGTCTCGGTCACGGTCTCGCTCCGTTAGGCGAATCACTTACGTCGCCGCGGCGAACGGAAGCAGCGCCTCGAATTCCTCACGCAACCCGAGCACTTCGGGCGAGACAGCGACGATACGGACTCTTGAACATAAAGTACAGGATCTACGGAGGACGATACAACAACCGGTAGCCGAGTGCAACACGCCAGAACTCGAGGAAAAAGTAGCGATGAGAGTAGAAGAAAGCATACTAAAACAGGTAGAAGCTAGAATAATGAAGCGGGTAGACGAACGGCTGCAAGCACATGAAGCGAAGATTCTTGACCTTGTTGAACGACGCCTTCAAGTCTTCGAGGAAACCCTCACTACAAAACTTCTCGCATCAGCAGACAGAACCATACAGACAGTGGTAACTAAAATCATGGAAAAGGTAGAGCCACTAACCCGTACGGTCACCACACTCGACGCCAAACTGGATGGCTTCATGGCACAACAACACAACTTCATGACATATGCTTACAAGAATTTCGTGACTCATGAACATCTGGCGGAGCAGTTAGGAACCAAGCGCAAAGGACGAAAGACAGCACGAGTGGAATCCGCGGAGGATTCTAGCTCGACAACACCAAACCACCTACTCCAGGTGGAGGACAACCACCAACATGGCGGCTCCCAAACGTAGACATACTGAGCCACTTCCCACCCTCCGCATTTGGCACTGGAATTGCAGATCATATAGACCCCGCTCGGCCAACCTTCAAGAATATCTCAAAGCAAACAGTCCGGACATAATTGCGCTACAGGAAACCAACACCAAGAAAATAAAGCTTCCCGGCTACAACACTATGGCACACACTGCCCGCACCGCAATTCTTGTCAAGAAGACACTAACCGCACAGCCTCACGAAATTGAAGACACTGAAATTGAACACACCATAGTGGAGGTGTTGCCGACTCGCAAGAATCAACAGAGCCTATACCTGGTCAACCTTTACAGCCCGCCGCGGGAGCAGCTACTCCACTACGACCACTTCGTCCGGGACCTTCGCAAGAACGTTAATGGCAACCGGCTTGTTGTGGTAGGGGACTTTAACGCCCCACACGCCGCCTGGGGCTACCCCAATACCACCAAGAAAGGGGCACGGGTTCACGATGCCGCACAGCAGCACGGTCTTACGTTATGGAATGACCTGCTCCAACCCACCCGAGTGGGCAACAGCGTGTCGAGGGACACCAATCCTGATCTCACGTTCACTCGAGACGTGCGAAAGGCCACGTGGACCCGACTTCCGGACACGCTAGGGAGCGATCACCACATAATTCAAATCGAGGTTGAACAATCCCACCGCGCGCCCAAGACAGGAAAGGCACGACTCACCGACTGGAACGCGTATAGGAATGAGCTTGACAACGATTCGGACATCAAAAACATTGAAGCCTGGCTGAACGGTATCGTAGGGGCGGCTGACGGCCACACCAGGACGATTCAACTAGACGAGGACAATCCGGCGGTCGATAATCACCTGCTGCACTTATGGGAGGCTCGGCGATCGCTCCTCAAACGTTGGCGACGCCAAAAGCTCAACCGCAAGCTCCAGCGCCGAATCGCCCTGTTAAGCATGCAGGCACAGGAGTACGCTGAACAGCTAGCGAGTCAGAACTGGCGATCCTTCTGCGACCAACTTCAAGGGACCCTCAGCACAAAGAAGACTTGGCATATACTTCGAGCCCTGGTCGACGACACCCACACCAAAACCCAACAAAGACATACGATTCACCGACTAATCCACAACTATGGCGGCACAGAGGATCAGCTCCTCCAAGAACTTCAGACGAAGCTATACGGCTCAGCTAACCCACAAACAACTGCCACCAACCTTTCCACCCCCAGGGAGTACCAAGGAGCGCCGAACGAAGAGCTAGATCGGCCTTTCACACAGGCAGAGTTACAGGCGGCTCTTTCTAGGCTAACACGCAATACGAGCCCGGGCAAAGACAGAGTCACCAACAAGCACCTTCGACAGCTACCCCCTCGGGCGCTGACGGCTCTCCTTCGGTACTATAACGACTGCTGGATAAAGGGCGACCTACCAACAGCCTGGAAACACTCGGAGGTAACCATGGTACCCAAGCCAAACAAACCCATCTCCATCGCAAATCTCCGCCCCATCTCACTTACATCCTGCGCCGGGAAACTGCTTGAACACATGGTCAACGAGAGGCTCACCACATATCTCGAGGAAAACGATCGCTATCCGGACACCATGTTCGGCTTCCGCCAGATGCTTTCCACGCAGGACGTCCTCTTCCAGCTAAAGGAAGATATTCTTGACCATTTGAGCAAACACAGCAAGTCTTCCATTCTAGCTCTAGACGTAAAGGGCGCCTTTGATAACGTGAGCCATGAAGCCATTCTCCGTAACCTAGAAGATATCGGCTGCGGTGCCAAAACATACGCCTACATGAGCGCTTTCCTCACCAACCGTACGGCCACGGTGGGGATTGCCAACCTCCGGAGCAAGGCATTTCACCTACCTAACAGGGGTACGCCACAAGGTTCGGTAGTCTCGCCACTCCTCTTCAACGTGGCCCTCCTCAAACTTCCCCGCCTCCTAGACACCGTCCCAGGGATATTCCATGCTCTATATGCAGATGATATCACACTGTGGACGAGAGGCACGAGCACGGGGGAACAGGAGACCCGTCTTCAGGAGGCGGTCAACATCATCGAACGATACCTCAACACCTGCGGCCTCCACTGTGCCCCGGAGAAATCCGAGCTGTTAGTACTCGGGGCACGCACCCGGGGCCGGCCCCCAAGCCACGACGCACCGGACCCACAAGTCCTTCTTCAGGGAGTCCCGATACCGAAGGTCGACTCACTTCGAATTCTCGGAGTCCATATACACAAGGACGGGTCCGGCTCCGCCACACTCCCTAGGCTACACAACACCGTGGCACAGCTTACTCATCTGATACGACGGGTGGCCAATCGCCGCAATGGCCTCAAAGAGCACGAAACTTTGCAAATGGTACAAGCCCTCCTTTACAGCCGCATTACATACGGAACTCCTTACCTCAACCTGAAGACAGCCGAGAAACAAAAGCTAAACCTTCTCATACGAAAGGCCACGAAGCTCGCCCTAGGACTACCGACAACCGCCTCCACTGACCGATTGCTTCGCATGGGAGTTCACAACTCCTGGGAAGAACTTGCGGAAGCGCACCTCATCAACCAGATCGAGAGACTCAAGCTAACAACCACAGGCCGAGCAGTCCTCCGACGCACAGGTTACGTAACCAACCCAGAACACGATGACGAATGCAAGGAAAAGATCACGCCGAAGCTCCGGGAATGTCTACAAGTTCTTCAGATACCTCGAAACATGCATCCAGAACACCATCGAGGCAGACGGCTCGCCAGGGTAAATGCCATCAGACGCAAGCACCGTAACGACCCGCAGGCGCGCTACGTGGACGCAGCCAAGTATCCGGGCCGAAATGCCTTCGCCATCAGCGTCACAGACCACAAGGGTACGACACTGGCGTTGGCGACCATTCTCGCCAAACGCGCCGACACAGCTGAGGAGGCCGCTATAGCACTCGCCACCCACACAAGTGAGCATGCCATAGTGGTCTTCACCGACTCTCAAGCAGCAGCACGTAACTACATGAAGGGCAGGATCTCTATAAAAGCGATCAACATACTGAAACGTGGCGACACTCCTCCCCCCTACACCTGCATCATGTGGGTTCCGGGACATGAGGGACTCGAGGGGAATGAAGCGGCACACGCCGCGGCCCGCGCAAGCGTCAACCGGGCCTCCCCGCATGAGAATCTAGGCATGTCCCACCCACCCAAATCAGCGGAGGAAACAGAAACAATACCGCTAACTTATCAAGCACTACTGCAGCACTATCGCCTTGGACGCAGGGTATACCCTCCACCACATCCACAACTAACGAGAAACGAAGGCACTGACTACAGGCGACTCCAGAGCAATACCTTCACCCATGGAAGCTTACTGCATCATTTCCACCCGACGCTATACAGCTACACCTGTCCACACTGCAACGTGCCAGACAGCCTGGCACACCTCCTACTGCAATGCAAGAGAACCCGAGAAACCACCACAGCGGCACCACTAGTAGCCCCAGCAGACGCAGACCAAAACTTCCTCGCTGAAACGTGGGAGGCTGCGATCTCCAAGCCTGACCTGGTCGACCAGCGCGAACTAGTCGCCCGGGCCCGGAGGGCGATCCAAGCCAGAGGGTTCCTGGAATAAGGGACCCTCCCACCTCGACTGCCAAGTCACTGCTTAAAATAAAGGTTTCATTCTCTCTCTCTCTTACCATTACTCACCTACGGGGCAGAAACCTGGAGGCTTACGAAAAGGGTTGTACTTAAATTGAGGACAACGCAACGAGCTATGGAAAGAAGAATGATGAGTGTAACGTTAAGGGATAAGAAAAGAGCAGATTGGGTGAGAGAACAAACACGAGTTAATGACATCTTAGTTGAAATCAAGAAAAAGAAATGGGTGTGGGCAGGCCATGTAATGAGGAGGGAAGATAACCGATGGTCATTAGGGGTTAAGGATTCCAAGGGAAGGGAAGCGTAGCAGGGGGCGGCAGAAAATTAGGTGGGCGGATGAGATTAAGAAGTTTGTAGGGACGACATGGCCACAATTAGTACATGACCGGGGCAGTTGGAGAAGTATGGGAGAGGCCTTTGCCCTGCAGTGGGCGTAACCAGGCTGATGATGATGATAATGCTTAACATAATTGTTCTTATTATTGTTGGCATTTTGATACTTCATTTTAAGTAAGTGCCTCTAGACGCAACCACCATTCGAAAATTACATGTAGAAAGTATATGTAAAGAAATTTAATGCCTCGAAACGTACGCGCAGAAATTTTGGTTGCGGAAAGAACCACAAAAAAAAATTGTAGATTGTGCTGAATATGTAATTTATTGCCTACCGTAGACATGTGGTTGCACCTATGTTGAGAAAACCGGCCGTCGCCTTGATGACCGATTGCGCGAGCCCGGTTATGTCAACAACGTGGTCGGTGGCTTTCTTGCAGTGCATTGTAAGAGTTGTGGCTGTGTTCCGTTGTCTGACACTTGCAGAATTCTTGGCAGAAATATGAATCAGCTTGCAAGAGAGATTATCAAAGCGTAAGAAACAGAAAATATGCGTGAAATACGCGTAAGCATGCCGTCCATCGCGCTGACAATCAAATAATTTGCATGTCTGAGCATGCCAGCCTCGATTGTGTAGAGTTGTTTACTCGCAATGCCTTGGAGTTCTGCCACCTGATATGCTCAGATTAGGTGGTGTATAAAAGCAGCGTCGGGATCAAAGATAACATGTTGGAAGTAGCACCTGTATGTGTGTATGTGTGCCTTTCTTTGTCCTTGTTTTCCTTGCGCTGGCAGAGTTCGTAAAAAAAAAAAAAAAGATATGCGAAGCTAGCATATACACTGAAAAAGTGCACGCTAATTTCTTCAGTTTAGCCACGACACGCGAATTGTCCGCCGACATGTAGTATATAATTGTATGGGTGATAAGATGGATTTACTTGGCAATGTTCAATAGAAACGCTGCAATATTACTTTTTGTGTTGGCCAACATGTTACTAAGATATCTAGTCTTACACCCCATCAGCTGTGGACTGAAACGAAATAAGGCAAAAGCACGATGACTGCTGATGAGCGTAACATTCGGACATTAAAAGTTAGTCTCGGCAAAGGAGCGTAATAATATTACGGTACACACAACGCTTTTTCCACCCTGTAGCGTTCTGCACGTGAGCTAGCACTGTTTGAAGAGACTGTGCGCAGTTGTGAACGTGCGAAAACAAACTGCTGTCGTTTTGTGCATGTGCTGCCCCTTTAACGTTGATGTGGCCTGTGGGCTAAACCTGGATAAGCAAATCAATGATCTTTTTCTTCCCAAAGCGACAAAGGTGGATCCATTAAACAGGAACACTATTGTTACGCTAAAAAATGTTGGAAGTTGTCTACCCTTTACCATGGTCTGAGTCGTATAAGAAGACGGCCGAGCGGAAGTTCCACGCGCGGGCAAGGTCAAGCACGGCTGCCGACAGGTCGGGCATCATGCTGACCCCGAGAGGCGCGGCCGGCTCGGGCTGCCCCCGCGGCGAGGAGGCCTCGTCGTCGCGCGCCGTCTCGTTGGCCGCCGCGTCGTTTTCGGGGGCGCAGCTTTCGCCGGGTGCGACGCGTGGCACGTTCGTGGTGGCGAAGAGCGAACGCACTGCTGCGTCCGAAAGCCCCGACGTCGGGATCAGCACAGTCGTCACTCCAGCAGTTAGCTGTCGGCACACTGGGGAGCAGGAGGAAAAGAAGAGGCCGGCTTCGCATCACGTATAGACAATGGCCCAAGTAATCCACTTTGCGTTGAAACGCTAGCGTGGGACTCAGACTGGCCGGGGAATAGTCGGGCGGCATGAAGGTGACAGAGAAAATGAGGCGGCATGATAGGAAAATGATACAGAAACGGACAACGCCGAGCCCGCAAATGCGCTCACGTTCGTGTGTCACTGTGAAGAGGTCGTCGCCGTGGTCGACTGTAGCCGCGTACGTGCTGAACTCGATGCCCAGGCGCTTGGCAGTCTGGCTCGTGTTGAAGCTGCTCATGGCCCACTCGAATTCGCGCCATGCGTCTCTATGCTTGGGCTCAAGCAGCACGCCTGCGGAGGGCACAAAGAAGCCACGTATTGGACCTTGCAAGTTATTCGGCAAGTGTTCTGAATGCGGCTACACAACTCAAAATCAGCGAGAGCCAGAACAAACTTCTCCGGAAGCCACACAGGCAACCCTTTAGCGAGTAATACTGCACGCTTTGCTGCAGGCAACCTTTGTTTGGTCTCACCAAACTCTATGATATTGTCTACACGTCTTGCAAGGTCACCTCGGTCTTCGGAAAACAAAAGGCGGTGCTGTTTATAGTTATAAAATAGAACGCCTACTCACAGCGTAGGTGGTTCTGAAGACAAGCCACTTTCACGCCATTCTTAGCGATGTTTTCCTAGTTGTTCTAATTGAGGTTCTTATAAAACCAGAGAAGGCACTACTCCAGGTGCGCCTCTCTTAGCTCCGGCAAACTCTGCAAGTATAGACAAGCTACAGCTGGAATGTAGAGGCGTAGTATTTCCATGTCACCGACAAAGAGCCGCGATCCAAATGGTCGCTGTTTCTGAACTTTTAATGCCTTGAGACGCCGCTGAAACTATGCCGAAATGCTCTAGGCGTGTCCTGAAAATTTAATGCCGCGTTTCTCCACCTACATATCGTTATCTTAGGATTTATTAACGTTATTTCATAGAAATTACTGAAGAAAAAACTCATTATTATTCAATTCTTTTACGCAAATGAAATGAAAAGATTCACCGTCGATTATATAGTCCCTAATGCGAAATTCCAGCGCAGATTTATACGCGTTTTCATTTCGCGCTATATTGGCTGGCGCTGACAATCTTTCTCGTGTGGCATGTTGCAAACGGAGCGAAGTGGCGCGACTACCTCGCTAATCGGGATATTGTGAGAGGCAGTGCGTGGGTGACGCGTGGGCACGATTAACAGCAACCGCCGCAAACAAACCTGCGCTCACACAACGTAAGCTGAGAGAGAGAGAGAGAGAGAGAGAGAACAACTTTAGTGAAAATGCCTGCAGAATCGGTTAGGCTCCCTCCACGCAGGGAGGACAAGCTTTTACCGCGACGCGGCCACTACGTCAGTCTCGTGCATTGTGCTCCTCGAGGTCTTGGTTCCTCGCTACTTCCGCGGATCCGAGAGGGCCACCGCCCCCTTCCTCGGGGTGCTGCCCCCTTCTCCTCGGTTTCGCGAGGTCACTGCCTCTCTAGAGCTGCCGAGACCTGCTGGACGGCCTTGAGTTGTGTATCTTGGTGTTGTGCACTACAGTGTTGTGTGACTCTAGAACGGCAGTGAAGAACTACGCCAAGGGTAGGGTATGTAGTGAGGCTGCGCGCATACTGCGCAAGGCCGAAGACATCGGACGCAAAAGCGCTGTGGTGATCAAGTGGTTTCCGGCCCACATGGGCAGTGACGTGTCGGAACGCGGGAACACGAACCACAACGAGACGGCCAACTCGGCCGCGCGAGGACTAGCCAACCGCGCAGCTGCAAGCACGGCCGACTCGGAGTGTTGGTCGCGGTGCAGTGCCAAGGACAAGATGACCACCTTCAACGAAATAGTGAAGTGGTACAGACTTAACAGACAGACTATGCCGCCACCTCACCCGGGGCTTACCCGGAAGGAGGCGGTGTTATACAGGCAATTACAGACGGGGTCCCTGCTTACCCCGGTGCTAGCTAAGCACGTGTGTCCGAGCGTGTACGCGAGTGACATGTGTAGACTGTGCGCTAAGGAGAGAGCCACCGCGCATCACATCCTTTGGGACTGTAGTATAAATCCACGAGAAGCCAGCGAGAAAACGACGATCCCGCCGCAGCTAGAGGCTAACGAGGAGCTATGACCAAGATACACAACGTAAGCTGAAGTAAGAAAAATTACGAGTTTCTTTTAGGCGAATTTAGCTGCAACAAATGAATCAACAGCCATCGGCAAGAAGTAAGAAATGCGGAAATAGAAGTGGATAACATTTTTCAAAACCGCTTTGCTTCCTTCGGAATTCTGCCATAAAGTTTAACATACTGCGAAATTTTCGCAAACATACAACTAAGCACCACGCTACTCTTGGAGGTGCCAGTAATATAACTTATTCCATCTCGTTGCAGGTATACGAATTCCTCGAGTGGCGCAGTGAATAGCGAAAGTTATACTGCAGCTCTTTTTTGCATTGCTCCTATGTCTTTAATAGAGAAGACGAACGGAGAGAACAGTCTAGATATGCACCCAGAAAGCGGACTGGATTCTCACTGAGCCTGTTCACTACAAACAATTCTTACCGCTATGCCGAAAGTGCAAGGCGGTGAGAACTGCGAGCACAAATTAGGATATCTGCCTCCTGCGATTCTTTCTGTCTATCTCTCGTGCCCCTCTTCTCTCAAAAGGCGCTACTAAACCGGTGCATCCGCGCTTAAAGAATGCTTGTCAAGTACGTCTAACGTACTTATTTGATCTCCACGGCGCTCTTTCTTGTTCTTCTTGTGTATGAACAATGCGGAAAGCATTTTACTGCGAGCGAACATGAAAGAGACGTAGATGCAACGGTGCGCGCCCTCTTTTACTGGTCTGCTCTCACTAAATTTTTCCCAATTAGGCTTACCAACACGTGCAACATACGGCTGTATAACACATTTCGCATTCTACATGGTGTGCTAAGATAGCAAATTTCAGCAACAGCCGTAGATGCGAAGTTGATCATCAATAGCATGTGCCGACCATCATTGCGCACTTGATATTGTGCTAAACATTAGTGCGGCGACTTGTTCTAAACATTCCTTTGCGATTGTTAGCTAGTAGTATCCTCGTAACAGTTAGCATAGACGCCCTCATGTGACAGCATAACCTAGGGACCACAGGCGTGGTTGTCGTCAGAAAACTGCTACAGTTGCGACAGAAGCTAACAGCTACATTGAACGATATCGAATAACTTGATTCCATTATCAGTGCTCAAAAGCAATGCTGCCAAGGCTTAGATTCTTCGTCCTCTCATAAACCTTTTTTTTTCACTACCGGTAGCTTAAATATCGCTTTCCTCTATGCAATTCGTTGCCCAAAGTTCGAGAAGCACTCCTCAAGGTAGCGGCGCGTTCTTCTTACTGCGCTGCTTTTCTTTCGCATATTTGCAGATTGCTTCACACCTGGAATGCCAGCTTGAAGTTCTTTACAGGCACAACCATGCTGGATTTCCTTCCCTCGAAGACGAAAGCAACGGCTAGAAGACCAATCGCACTCGTGGACAGCTGCCTTTGTTAGCATGATATGCTGCCACTGTACTCAAAGAGGAATAGCAACGCGGCTGAAACGCCCGGCTCATATGCAAATGTACTGCAACGTTTTTACTTGAAATATACGATGAGCTATTGACTGTCAATGAAATTGCGCGACTTCAGCTAAAAAAAGAATATGAGAGCTTTTCTTGTTAGGCTATGAGTTTATATGACTGACTGCAGAGAAATTCTTTGCATTTAATTTTTGTTACAAGTGTAAACAGCTGCCCATGGAGATTGTGAGCAGTTTCGATGAAGCAGTCAGTAGCAAACGACGACATCCTTGCAAGGTAACCTCGCTCCGCGGCCACTGAAGTTCATTGATTGTTATGAAGTGTAACATAGGTGAAAAAATACTTCTCCAAATTCGCTTGCCTAATACTCGCGTCAATCTGCGCTGGTGAGAGCCAAGTGTAGTTTAATAACACCACCCTGTTTGCAGCAGTACACGCTCGGTTGAACGACGCGGCTGATGTTGCCGCACTAAAAGCAGCACAACTCTGTTGTGGCTTGAGCCCAGTGACGGGAGAGTGAGAGGGCACCACTCACCAATTCTGACGGCTTGGCAGACGCCTTGCCAAAGGACGAGCCATGCAATCGAGAGGAGCCACGCTCGGCCGAGACCCCGCTCGGTGCCCACTGCGGTGGCGGCCGTCGTCCTCATCGTTACACTCTATCCCGAACGATCCCGCACAGCTGACGAGCCCAGCCAACTACGTCGTCGTGAGCCGCGAGGCTACTCGCAGACAGAGTCGCGGCGGCGCGGTTTGGACTGCACTGCGTCGTTCCCAGCCACGGATGTGCCGAGCGCGGCCTCGCTCCGCCGACCGCGATGCTGCGAGGCGGAAGATGCGACCTCCATTTCTGGGACCCGTTCGGGAGCAGTGTTTTGGCTTCCCCTCTCTCCCTGGGATCCGGATGCTGCGTCCCTCTCTTTCCCTGGCGTTCCTCGCTTGCTCTTCGGGCCTTAATGACGTCAGAGGCCCGGGCAGCGCGCACCTGTCGCCCTCTGCAGAGAGCCTGACAAAACTAGGGCGGACGTTCGCGTGCTGCGCGGAGGGCGCCGCGCGAGGCTTCGGTGCCACCGAGCGCAGCGCCCTGATAGGCAGCCGCCGTGACGGCGCACGGAGCCGCTCGCACGCGTCCGCGTTCGTGTCGTGTTTTTTCTCCTTTTCCCGGTGTTGCGCACAGAACAGCTGGCCCCGACTCGCGTCGTCATGGGAACGGACTGTGGCACAAAAGGATATGCTTTGTCACGTGGGTAATGCGTGATGAATAAACACAAACCTGAGCTTCGCACGAGTGGTGCCGGCCAGCAACGGCAGCTGTCTGAAGCGTACTGTCACATGTTGCTTGCGTGCATGGAGTGATTATTTCTAATGTGCGTTGTGTTCGCGTGAAACCTTTGCTTATAGCATAGCTTGTAAGACTTACAACAGGGTCTAAGCTAAAAGTGTTTTTTTTTTCTTCTTAAATACTGTTTACTATTGTTCGGCCGTCTACCACTGTACATTAATATGTTTCGTTACGCATAAGCAACATATATAAGCACAAATTTTGTTTACTCCCCGCTGTAAGCTCTGATTAGATTGGCAGCATCCCTAAGGAAAAATAAAATAAAATATATACAGCATCAGGATTCGATGCGTACAATTCTAGCGCAAGGCATATTGTAAATACGGGTCGAGCTTTCTTGTTGCGGCAATGCTGGAGCTACTGTTCTTATTAAGTACGCAACGCGTCTGTCTTCCTCCGCTTTCCTCGTTTGCTCACGTCGCCTCTACGTTAGACGGGCAGGTGTGTTTAATCGAATGGCAACTGTCATCTGGTCGCTTTCAAATCTGTGTCACTGCATGCAATGTGCGACGTTAATACGGCGTATTGCACGATGCACCTATAGTCTTACTGACACAAGGAAGACGACGACAGAACATAAAGCGACAGGACAAGCTTTATTCCGTCATTTGTTACTAAAGCACGCGTACAAATTTGCCCTAATTTCACTTCCTGTGTACCTATGTCGCCACCACTACGACGAAACCCCGCTTCGGGGTCAGTCTCTGTTGCCAAGAGATAAACCAACCATTTCCCTACTTGTTTTCTCAACCTATATTCAGAAGCGAACGACAATTTATGCAAGGTGGTCGCTTTTGTAGCAAGCCTTCAAGCTACAATGGTCTTTACGTCCTTTTCCTCATCTTCAAAACGCAGCTTATTCCATCATTTTCACCTTATTTTAATTATTCGATCATTTCACCTTCCCGTGTTTCCCATTGCGTAGACATTTGGCGACACCAAAGTAAAAAGCGAGAGCAAGAACAACCAAAGACAACGACGCTGCCATGTCTACGAGAAGAATCCGGCTGTCGTACCAAGCAGCGAGGCCACTATTCACAAAAACCTATTGCGCTATAATTGTTCGTAAGAGTAAATTCGCGCCAACCCTGACGCTGGACACGCCATTAGCGAAGACTGCCAGTGAATGAAAAAATGTTCTTACGAACGAAAACCTTCGTGTATTCGACCCCAGAGTGTTTCGCACAAACGGATTTTCTGAGTCAACGGGTATGCATCGCTTCGGCTTGAGGCGAGACTATCAAAATATTTTGAATCATTTTAGCACCATTTAAACGTAGTATGCTACACTCTTCCAGCAGTGCCAGTGATAATTGGTTTTCTTTTTTTTTTATGCTATATACCTTTGAGGAAGAGCAACTTACAACGCGGTAAACTTTTCCGTATGTAAAATAATGGAGATGACACACAATTCACCGACCCACGCCGCTCACTCTGGCGGAAGCTGCAGCACAGAAGCTCCCTGCCAAACAAGGAAGAACCAGCGCAGGTTAATTATTTATTATCTCTGTGTCGTCTCTCATCGAGCATCCACAGAGATTACTGAGGTAACTACAGTGCTCGGATATCAATGCAGAAATTCCGAAGCTTGGTTTAAAAATATGTCACATCGTCTGCGCGTCAACGGTGTATTATTTATTAATTTATTTTTGTTTTCAGCTCATATATACATTTAACAGCAAAGGAAAATGAGGAGCAGGGTGGCAACTGCCACCAGAAGGGGCCCAACGCCTGCCTACTCTTCAGAAGGGAGGTGACAGCAACACAGAAATGGAAGATAGGAAGGAGGGCAGGAAAGAGGAAAGGAAGAGCAACAGGATCGACAAATCTAAAAGAATAAAGTGGAACACACAGCACAGATAACACACAGTAGGGCCGCTGACTGAAGGTCACGCAACTAAAGAATGGTACATAGAAGAAATAGTATCGACGCTACAAACGTGAAGCTAAGTTCGTTAACTGCATGTAGAAAAGCAAGTAGAGCACGATGAGCCTGATCACGTCTAGACGCACAACCACTAGGGTAAAAACATTGAGTGTAATATCTACAAAATGACGCATCCTATAAAGCTGTTCTTATGTTGAAGAACAGATTTAGCAAACCTCGCGCCCAGTGGTGTAAGGTCTGCTAAACACCGCCCATTTCAATGCAAACGAATAGCCGAATGCTTCTAGTTAGCAATTCGCTATATATAAAGAATGGTGCGCTTGAAGGCATACGTCCAGTTGCAGCGAGGACATCATTTGTTGTTCGATTGCATAAATCTCTATAGACATAGAGAGCCATTAACTGGCACATCCGTAGTAGAAGCATCAGTGGCCGATTCGTAATGTGCCTGCTGCCTCCAACGGCGCCCGGCGTGCACCGCCATCCTCCTCTCCCGCGCGACGGGCCGCGAGCCTCAAAGAGCCCCGACAGAGGGCGTTCGGCGACGAACGCGCCTCGATAAACGCGCCCCGAAACTCGGCTGCGCGCGCGGCTTTTGCATCGGTGTCTTCGTATCGGCCGTGGATTACTGACTACCACCAACCAGCACGACAAAGGCTAAAGAGCCAAAGAAGCCTGTTCACGGTATAGCTACAGATGGGAATGGAGGCAGCGACCCGAACAACGCAACTGAAAGGCTTTTAGATGGTGCAGAGGATCGAGCATGCAACGCAGAACACGGTACGAAGTGTAGACGACAGGCACAGCCATGACTAACCACGAGGTCAGTCAGCGCTATGTGTTTTGTCTATACACTTCGTCACAAATTCTGGACTGTTCGATCCCTTTCAACATGTGTGCCAACTAGCCCAGTTCAGCACGCTCACGCACTCGCCTCGGCCCATACTGCCTGCTTAGTATGCCGCGGTATAGGTAACCAGGGAAACTCAGACGTGGTAGGCTCATACTATTCTTCAGATGTCTAAATAGCATGCTTTCCGAATCACAGACAAATTTGCTCATCACACTTTCTTTTTATATGCTACCTTGGAGATATCGCCGTGAATTGGTGCCGGCTACTCCTTTTTACATAGAGATTTAAAGAAAGAATATATCATAATAAAACAATAATAAAATCATAATAAGACAAAGTCCAATCACATAAGTACACTAATGACTAACTAAAACTGAAAGTCAACTCAGAAATACAGCAACACAAAGTCCAGTCACATTGGTGCACTAAAGTAAACAAAAAAGTCCCGTTGCATAACTAGACTAGTTTAAAACTTCTTGCGGGGCGAGTTGTTGCATGGCTATGTTAGGGAGAGTCGCACTTATAAGGATGAACGAACACAGGAAAGAAACGTGGTAGACGCAAAGAGCGCAAACTATCAACGCGCAGCGGAGCATGCATTGTCAGTTCGGAAAACAGAAGGAGCACACTTGCCCGCTCATTGCATTGCATGTAAATAATGTAGACCACAGTTGAACAACATTAGTATTCTACGCAGAAGCAAGAACAACATAGCGCGTGAGCTTTTAGAAGCTTTTCACATCAAGGAAAATGGCGGTGACTGCGTAGGTGACACTTCTGTCACTTTATATTATGAGGGAAACGATTTTCTGCGCAGCTTTTGTTGACATGAGGCAGGCTTGATTTGCCATCTCCCCTCCCCCCTTCCTTTTTTTGTCTCGCGTGAACACTGCCTATATAAGCAGCTTTGAAACGAATAAAACCAGCTGATAGCTTGCGCTCTTTCCGTCTACGTCGTTTCTTTCCTGCATTCGTACTTTTATACGCGCAACTCTTCCTAACATAACTATATTAAAATCAGGGTGCATAAGCACGGATTATATTAAAATGAAAGTACGTGAACCCAGGCATTAAACTGGCTATATTCGTATAAAAAAAAAGAAACCATACAATGAACTTATCACATTTAAACACTCTACTCAATAGTCTCCGAGAATATTGCTCGCTTCTAGAATTTTTCGAAGGGCCAGTACGGCTAGCGTTTGCAAAGAGTATGTTGGCCAATCACCTAAGATTTGCCTGAGGCTGACGGGCCTGCGGTCTAATGCCACTAAATCAGGTGATAAGCGTTGTCTGAGTGTGTCGTGTCGCGGACATTCTACCAGAAGATGTTCTACATCCTCATTCGCGTGGCCACAAGTGCATTCCACACCATCAACTCTTGAAATTTTATGCATAAAGCGTTTTGTGTACGCGGTACCGAGCGGCAGACGGTGAATGAGCGTTTAAGAGGTTCCGGTTGTATCTAATGTGGACGGTATTTTAAATTGAAGCGATGGGTCCATGTGAAATAAATCTGAAGATTTCGAGTTTTGATAAAACCGTGTCGCTTTGCAACAACGAGCTGAGATCTGTCTTAGTATGTGCCGGAATTCGTCTTGCGTTAAAGGGAGACCATGTGCGGCGTTATTAAAATGCGCTTGTCCAGCTGCCTTATCACCTGCAACATTCCCATGGATATTGCAGTGTCCAGGTATCCATTGGAATATTATTGTGCGATTCCCTTCACTCGCTTTTCTGAGGTCCTTTAGTGTGTCGTGAACTAACGCCATGTTTTGCGAGTTCTTGATGTCAGCATGAAATAAAGACAAAGCTGCTGGCGAGTCACAAGGCATGACGCATGGTTCCCCTTTTAACACTGAGATTATGTATAATAACAAAGACAATATTGCAAAAAGCTCTCTTGTTGTTGTTGACGTCTGTGTTTGGTTCCATTCTGGAATGACAAAGACCACTGTAGGAGAATTTGTTTGGCAAGAACCATCTGTATACGCTTGAATATAGCCATGGTATCGAAAGTATATCTGGTATAACGCTAGTTGTTGTGCTGCTAGCATAAACACATCTCGCTTGCGAATAATTCCTTCAACCAAAATTAGATTTTTGGAGCAACGAGTCGCCATGAAGAGTAGCAGATATCTGAGAACCGAAATTCGTGATGTAGTAGTAGATTTTTGTGCACCTGAATCACCGAATTGATGATCGCCCTGTCTCTCTCAATGAGTGAAATTGCTAATGGGTGACTTTTGTGCTGCACAGAAATGCGAAAGTGGTCTCGACAGATTTCAACCGTCCTCATAATAGGATATGGAGGATGGAGTGTTTCTGCAATTACTAAGGAACTTGAGGTTGCTCGAGGAACGCCTAAGCATACTATAAGGCGTCTATCTATCAGTCCTTGAGGTCTCTCTTCATATGGACGGGAGATTCCATGCATAACAGGTTAATAATATGCTGTCTTTTGCTTTATAAGTGCATTATGTACTTTTAGTATGGATGAAATCTAACCTCCCCGTGTTGTGCCTGCTACACAGCGAAGAACATTAATTATGGAGTTTAGTTGTTCTTCGAGGGCTTTAATGTGAGAATTCCAAGAAAATTATCTGTCTAGTACAACCCCCGGAAATTTGCGTTATTTCACTATGTGTAAAGCTTGTCCATCAAGACGCAGCTGAACATTCTTTAGATCTCCTCTGGTGAAAGGCAGTACAGCCGTCTTACTGTAAGACAGTTCCATTCCTCTTTCCTTTATGAACTTGTCCACATTATTTAGGCCTTCCTGCAAAGTTGATTGAACAAGGCTGGTACTTGAACCAGAGGCCTAAATACAATCACCGTCTGCATATATAGAGTAGTGTAATGCCGGTGGAAATCTCCATGGTAAATCCGCCATCACATAATTAAAAAGAAACGGAATTAAAAATAAGATCATAAGAGGAACTTGTTCTTCACTTGTAAATAGTCATCTGCCATTCATGAAGTTGTATATCCGCTGTAGCATCCTTCAAGAGACTCCCAGTTCTAGCAGGCCGCACAATAAATGAGCATAGCTGATTGTGTCGAAGGATCGTTTTCTCCTAGCTCGTTCCCCTAGCTCATTCATGTTCAACATAGGTAACGATATCCAAAATCGCATCCATGGCGCCTCGCCGCCTTAGAAACCATGTCATCTATTTGGGAAGTGCTTCTGTTTGCTCACACCACCATTGTAGTCTAGCATCAATCATTCTCTCCATGACCTTGCATAAACAGCACGTCCGACTCACATGCTGAAAATACTCAACAGAAAGAGGGCTTTTGCCAGGCTTCAGTATGGGTATCACACGTGCCATTTTTCAAGAGTCAGGGACAGACTCCTTTTTCCACAAGTCATTGAGCAATTGACGAAACAGTTCTGCGGATACACGGAAGGTGGAGAGAAGTTAATTAATAAAGGGAAAATGAGACGTCCATCCCCTCGTAGAAGTTGCTACAAAGGAACCCAATACGGATTCCTCGAAAGAAAAGCCTCGCAGGTGAAGAAAAAATCGTCCTGGTCCGGGACTCGAAGCCGGGACCACCGCCTTACCGGGGCAGCCGCTCTACCATCTGAGCCAACGCGGCGGCTAGCAGATGACAGGGCGAAGTCGAACTTGTCAACAACTTGAAGCGAAGGCAAGAGCTTAACGAAACATTTCTGCGGATACCGGCAAGGTGGAGAGAAGTATTTAATAAAGGGAAAATGAGACGTCCACCCCATCGTAGCAATTGCTACAAAGTAAACCCATACGGGTTCCTCGAAAGAAAAGCCTCGCAGTTGTTTCGTTGTTTCAGTTGCTTCGAGTTGTTGACAAGTTCGACTTTGCCCTGCCATCTGCTAAGCGCCAGGTTAACTCGGACGGTAGAGCGACTGCCCCGGAAAGGCGGTGGTCCGGGGTTCGAGTCCCGGACCAGGACAAATATTTCATCAGCTATGAGGCCGCTTAATGCACTAATAGTAAACCATACTCGTCGAACTGGTGTCAGGGGAGGCAGCGCGTCGAAAAATTCACATCTTTCTTTCCTTAATTTTTGTAGTCGTATCCACATGACTGAGTGGATTTGCTGCAAATTTCTATACGCGTCTATAGTTCCACTGCGGCGATAAGCTTTTTCTGCTCTTCTTCTTGCAGCTCTGAAATGTTGACATTCTCCACCAACTGATGTCTACTCGTCAGTAATGAGCACATGTTTCGTACACATTTTCATTGTTTCGTGTATCACTGATTGGGCTTCTCTAGGTCAGCTTCATAATCCACTCGAATGGACAACTGTTGACGAAAGAGCTGCCAGTTTGTTATATCCACGTATCTTCGTTTCGCAGTACTTTTTAATCGCGGACGGGATATAAGAATTGGGATGTGATCGCTTCCACGTGTCTCTGCGCCTGTTGTCCACCCAGCATCGGTAACAAGGTCATTAGAGCACAGTGTTACGTCTATGCAACTGGTGTAGTGATGTCCACGCATAAATGTCACGAATACATCATTCGATACTGAAAGATTGCATCTTTCCGTGGGCATCCAGGCATCCCAGTGCTTACTCTTACGGGCATCCGAGTGCTTACTCCCCCATGTTACTTTGGCAATGGCCATCTCATTGATCGGCCAGGAAGACCAGTGCACCTTCATCGATGAGTTCGAGAGGAGCCGGAGTTGCGGTTACGGGACCGAGATACGGCTACTCATAGGAGGAACCTGCTGGGTGTACTGTAACGGGGCAGCTGAAAAATGGAAGTTCCACAATACAGAAGTAATACGGCTACACTAAACTGAAAAATAGTGGTCAGCACAAAGAAAAAGACATTTTGCGTTACCGAAGTAAACTTTTCTTATATTTTTCTTTATATCGAAAGTTTTCAGCAAACATAACATGATCCTGTTTCTCTTTCTTTTTTAATAATCTTGGTCTACGCTTTTCCTACTTGTGTTTCGCCCAACCTTCACTTATCATGTAACCGCACTATCTCGCCCAAATGTCAACCTCGCAACATTCCTCAAGACAATAAAAACAAATTCTTTCTCTAGGCTTTTCCATTTCTCTGTGTTTTACGTGGCAATATTTTACGTAGCTTGCACTATTGTGCAGACACATGAATTTAGGCTAAAGGAGCATCAGCGTCTAAACATTCCTGGAGGTATCGAGAGTGTTATATAAGATTTCGTTAAACATATTGAAAAAACATAAATGCATTAAAATAAGCCTCCAATTACAAAGCCTATGTCTTCGTCTCCCCTGATAGTTTTCTGTCCTTCAGGAATTTTTCTGTTTCAAAGCTGATCGTGGAAGCTAAGCTCTGCTGACGCCAGCTAATTCAAATACAAAATATCACTTGCTAAGGGCATACAGTGTGGTGCCATCTCCTGAACACCTGAACTGCTGCACGGCAGCCACCTTCATCCAAATTCCATGTCCCTCTTCCAAATGTTACAACGAATTCTCAGCGTCGGCCCCACAGCCCGGCCCAGTCATGCCTATAGAGTTTTTTTCTATTTGGATGCTCCGAGATGCGGCCTGCTCTATTCGCATCTGTAGCTCCGAGTCTCCGCATTACTCATCAATCGCAATACGTTGTCTCGCTTATGTGACGAAAGTTTCCATGTTCAGTGTGAGCCACATGCATATCGTAACGTACTTGTGGCGTCAGTTTCATTTTTCTGCAGAAGAAGGCAATTTCGATAAAGCTAACCACTCAATGACTACAACCGCAATTTACAGAACTGGTCATTCAACCTACAACACACATCAACTTCTGCTGGGGCAGTAACATATGTTTTGAAAACAGTGCCCGTGATATGAAAACATATCCCAAGCAACATCGTAGCCCCTATCCTCGGCCTGAAAACCCCACAGTTGGTTTCTTTGCGCATTAGTCGCAAGTTCCGTGCCTCTGAAGCAGCTTGCATAAGCTCATATCAGCAGTCACTTGCACAACTGCAGAAATCGATAGCGAACGTAGGCCCGTGCTGTAACCTATATGTACAGGTAGGACTTACAGAACACATAGTGAGTATTAACCTTCCTACTGTATATCAGGTCTGATTTGAACACGTACCTGTCTGAGGAGCTGTTATTTCATATACGCGTGTGTAACGCTGAAACCAAAAGGGGAAAACACCACAAGCAGTGTGTTTTTGTACCCAAAAAAGAAACGCAACATGCGTATAAGTTTATTTCACTTTAGTGTAGTAACTAACTTTTAGGCGTTTCTTCTCAGCTCACGCTGTACTTCTACAGATACAAGCAGCCGCTTCTAAATGTTCGTGCAGTGGGGTAGCTTGGCGTGTTCGCTTTCCATCAACAAGAGTCGCAGAAAGGTGGAAATCTGGGCGAGCTGGAATTGATGCATTCTTTGGATCAGCGCGGAAAATGACGGCTACACAAAAAGGAAAGAACACAGGACTAGCGCTGGCGAACAAGAGTCGATCAGTCAGAGTACCGAATTCTCGCTTTGAAACCTTATAACGAATTATTATAAAATATAAGTTATCCATGTAATTCGTTCCAAATCGATGCGCCTCACAAACTCACCGACTTCAATTCTTGCCGTAAAGTAATTAGCAAGAAGCTAATTAAAGAGAGAGTGAACTTTAATGAGCACCAGCAGTTCAGTCGGCTGGGCCTAGGCCTCCCACGATGGAACGTCGAGGTCTTGCCTCTTCGCCGCTTCGTTGGCCTGCTGGGTCGCCCAGAGTTGGTCGTCGAGATGGGAGCTGCGCAGGGCGGCGTGCCATCTCGACGAGAGGGTCACGGGATTAAGGTCTTGGTATTGATGTTTGCACTCCCATAGCATGTGGGGGAGTGTTGCCGATTCAGTTTTACAGACCTTGCACGTCTGGCTCGGGTAGATGTCGGGGTATATAGTGTGATAGCGTGTGAAGGAGGGGTATGTATTCGTCTGTAACAGGCGAAGGGTGGTTGCCTGTGCCCTGTTTAACTTGCGGTGAGGAGTGGGGAAGGTTCTTCTTGCGAGGTAAAATGACTTTACAAGGTCGTTGTATATTGTAAGGCGGTCGCGTCCTGCGGGTGAACCTGCACAGTCTCCGGCACGGTTGACTAGTCCTCGTGCTACGGAGTGTGTAACCTCGTTGAAGTTGGTGAGGTGCGGGTGGACAACGCCGGCGTGTGCTGGGATCCAGACGAGGGTGATTTGATTTTCAGACGAATGCGGGGCTTGTCGTAAGATACGGAGTGATTGATGAGAAATACGACCTTTGATGTAGTTGTTGACTGCTGCGCGAGAATCCCTCAGTATGGTGTGACAGGCTGGGTCAAGAGTGGCCAGGGCGATGGCCACTTCCTCGGCCGTCTCGGCCGTCTCGGCATTTTTGGTAATGATGCTGGCAGCATGTCGGAGCAAGCCGCCTGCTGTGGTAACCGCCGCAAAGCGCCGTCCATCTTGGTACTCAGCTGCGTCGACGAAGGTGACGCCCGCGGTGTTGGCGTAAGCTTTGATGAGGGAAGTAGCTCGTGCCTTCCTGCGTTCTTTGTTGTAGTCTGGGTGCATGTCTTTCGGAATAGGGTCGGCATGTATCCATTGCTGAATGTCGCGTGGTATTGGGTGTTTGTCTCCATGTTGACGGTGGTAGGTGATATTAAGCTTGTTTAGAATGCTGCGGCCCGTTTCCGTGAGAGTAAGCCGCTCTAGTTGAGATCGACGTTGGGCCTCGATTAACTCGTCTAGCGTGTTGTGGATACCTAATTGTAGTAGAAGTTCCATGCTGGTGTGGTCGGGTAGTCCTAAGGCCTGCTTATAGGCTCCTCTAATGATGATGTCCAGTTTAGTCTTTTCAGGTTTGTACCAGTTGAGAAAGGGTGCAACATAAGTAATGTGACAGACGATAAAAGATTGGACAAGGCGGATGAGGCTTTCTTCCTTCATACCCCCTCGCCGGTTCGTCACTCGTTTCAGCAGTCTGGATGTATTGGCGGTCTGTCGAAGGATCTTTGAGATAGCCGTAGAGTTAGCTCCGTTGGCTTCTATGGTCATACTAAGAACGCGGATGCAAGGGACCACGGGTATAGGTCTGCTATCCCTCAGGTTGGGCTCTATTTCCTCGTATTGGCGTTTAGTCGTGGAGCCCCACGGGGGGCGTCCACGGAGTGTGGGGCGGTATACGAGAAGCTCCGACTTTTCAGGGGAACAGCGGAGTCCCGTGCCTTCAAGATAATTTTCTACGACGTCAATGGCGTCTTGTAGGGCAGTTTCGATTTGGCCGTCACTGCCCTTTGCAGCCCAGATTGTAATGTCGTCGGCGTATATGGTGTGTTCAATGCCGTCGAGTTTTTGTAGTTCTTGTGCTAATCCGAGCATAACCAGATAAAACAGTATTGGGGAAATGACAGAGCCTTGCGGTGTGCCCGTGCTGCCGAGGGAGAGTTCCTCCGATCGAATGTCTCCGACCGACAGGAAGGCCTTCCGATTGGATAGAAAGTCGCTTACGTAGTTGTAAGTGCGTTCTCCAAGGTTGAGCTAGGAGATGCGCTCGAGGATGGTGGAGTGCCTTATATTATCGAAGTCGCGCTCGAGGTCGAGGCCCAAGATCGCCTTCTTGTGACGGGATTTGCCATCTAGGTTTTGATGCTGAAGTTGGAGCATAGCGTCTTGGGTGGAAAGATGCTGTCTAAAGCTAATTATCGAGTGGGGGTAAGCACACGTGTCTTCGAGGTGAGTGTTTACACGGGTTAGGAGTGCGTGCTCCATGACCTTGCCTACACATGAAGTTAGCGATATGGGCCGGAGATTGGCGAGGCTAGATGGCTTACCGGGTTTGGGGATGAGAATTACATTGGCCGTTTTCCACGTCGGGGGAATGGATCCCTGGCGCAAGCAGTTGTTGATGTATTCGGTGAGTTGATGCACCGAGGGGTCATCTAGATTTCTTAGTGTTTTATTCGTAACACCATCTGGGCCTGGCGCCGAACGGCTGTTCAGCTTATGCAGGGCAGCATGAATCTCTGCCACGCTGAAATCTTCATCAAGGGCAGGGTTGGAGGTCCCTGTGTATGGGCCGTGAGGTTGAGTGGGCCTTTTGACATAAGCTATCGTTAACGTGGTCCTGGCCATGCGTCTTGCTTTCTGTGAATAAAAGCTTGGTGAGGCGATCTTGTTGATATGAGCGGGTGGTGGTGCTATCAATCAAATGTTTGAGGATTTTCCACGAGCGGGGGTGGTGGAGTTGCCCATCTAGAGAGTGACAGAGCTCTTAGAACGCTTAGAGCTCTTAGAGCACTTAGAACGCGGCAGTGTGCTTCAATTTCCTTCTTGAGAAGTGCGACCTTCCGTCTGAGTCTTTTATTGAGCCGTTGTCCCTTCCATCTAGAGAGGATGGATGATTTGGCCTCGATAAGGTGGGCGAGTCTACTGTCCATGCGCTCAGTCGGGGCGTGTGTTGTGATAATGCGGGTGGCCGATTTAGTATCAGACAGTAGATCGCATGACCATGATTCTATGTCGGTAATGGGAGTGTCCGTTGTTGCTGTTACACGGCGTTTACGGAACGCATCCCAGTCCGTCCAAGTAAAGTCCCTTGTTCTTCTCATAACGGCTGTTAGGTGTGGGAGAGTAATTTCGATGATAGAGTGATCACTCCCGAGGTCGTGTTGGGTGTTGCGCCAATGGGCGTTGTCTGCGTTTTTGGTGAAAGTGAGGTCTGGCGTCGTGTCTCGTTCAGTAGAAGTGCCGAGGCGAGTGGGGAAGGCTGGGTCAGTAATGAGTGTAAGCCCGAGATCATGGGAGTCTTGCCATAAGTTACGACCTGCACCAGAGCTGTGTCTGTAATCCCATCCTATGTGCGGGAGATTGAAGTCACCTCCGATGATAAGGGGGCTGCTGCCTGCGATGTTAAGGGCCTTTTTGAAGAGGGTTAGAAATTGGCTATGGCGTTGAGACGGATTATTGTAGATATTGAGGATAAATATTCCTTCCTTTCATCTTCTGTGCGGGATGAGCTCAATGAAGAGGTGTTCGGTGCGCCGATCGTTGAGATCATGTTCGATTGCGGTAATTCTTTTTCGAACGAGTGTGGAGACTCCGTGTGGAGCGTTGTTCGCAGTGAAAGAGTGATATCCTGGAAGGCTGACCGGAGTATTGTGCGTTTCCTGGAGCAAGATTACGTCGGGTTGACGTGAAGTAGTACGGAGGTGTTGACGGAGAACAGGTTGTTTATGGAGGTAGCCTCGGCAGTTCCACTGCCACAATGTTGTGTCAGATTTAGTGTGGGCCATGATGAAGGATAGGGGATGCCACAGGTGGCAGGGTGGCGGCGACGGTTCCTGTGGTGTCCATGGCTACGGTTTGAGCGCTGGAAGCGGTTTGTGTGAAAAGGGTTTGAATATTAGCTTCCATGGCGGTGACTCTGTGCATAAGGGCGATTAGAGAATTCTGTAAAGTTTCCACCGTGATTTGGAGTGTTACGAGCATATGCTTGACTTCGGAGCGTACTTGGCCCTGAGCTCCTTCTTGGAGGGCTCGCTTTTTTGGGGCTGGTCTTGAGAGTTCTTCGGTTTGGCTGTTGGTAGCGGGTTCTGGGGTGTTAGGTGTGGGTTGTGTTTTGGGTTGTTTGAGGCTGTGAACCTCCTGAGTAAGCTTTTGGATTAAATCACGCATAACTGCGTTTTCTTTCTTAAGGTGTTCTATGTCTGTGTTGTCTGTGTTGGGTTTAGGCAGTGGGGGGGATTTTACGTGACCCTCTCGCGAGACGCCCGTCAGGGCCTCTGCGAAGCTCACCTTTTCTGAGGTATATCTGGCTCCTGGAGTCGACGTGGATATTGATCTGGACCGACCTCGGTCGGACCTCGGTCTGGAGAGGGAGCGGGACCGGGACCGGTGCTTGGTCTCCATGGACGGGAAATCTTCTGATTGAAGGGCTGAATGTTGTGCTACTCGGCGTTCTCCGAGGCGTCTTCGTATAACGTACGGTGTTTTGTATCTGGCAGTACAAGCTTTGTCCGCTTTGGGGTGTGGTCCACCACACAACATGCACTTGGGTGTACACTGATGATCTTGATCTGGGTTGCGAGCTCCGCAGCCCCGGCAGATCTTGTTATTAGGGAACGGGCAAACGTCCATGTGGTGCCCGAGACGGCCGCAGTGGTAACAGATATCGATCTGCTTGCGGTACAGGGAGCATGGGATTAGTGTTGCGCCATACTGAACCATTTTTGGTACGTCAGGTCCGTCGAAGGCAATGACGATGTTTGCGGCCAGGGCTAGAGGATTACGATCATTTATGATGTTAGCATCGACTTGTCTGGCGTCATCGGTGAGAGAGATGCCTCTGATGACTCCTTTGGTGATATTATCTGGGGTGGCTTCGTACGCGCTGACCTCGTGGGTTACCCCGTTGACTAGGATGGACTTGATTCTTACGTACCGATCCGCATTTTGCGGGCTGGGCGTGCTGATCACCATGATGTTTTGCTGGTTGTTCGAGCATATTGTGTCGTTTTGACTGGCTTCTGAGCTAAGTTGCGCTGCTTGAAGAATAGCTGCAGTCACTGTAGGGCTGCCGACCTTGGAAATATTGAGTGCTCCTTTGGGTCTGACGATGATCTTGATCTCATTTGCTGGTAGTGGGAGCATGCGCCCGGCCTTGAGAACCTGAGTTCTAACTTGCTGCCTGGGTCTATAGCGAGATCGAGAGTCTTGCGTCCTAGGTTGTTGGTCTTGGGATAGTTTTCGGCCCCGCTGCTCGTCTGGGTGACGGGCGGTACACCGACGGGAACGGGCGGTACACCAGCCCATCTCGGCGGTTAACTCTTCTGGGGAAATATCTTTGCCACATACTTGGACTTCCGTGCTTCACAGATTTGGCCAGGGGCTTGTGCGTCGTAGCAGAGCTCGCACGGACACGCGCGGGAACGTGCCAGGTAGCCTGGTAGGCCGAGCACCTGGCGCACGCGCTTAGCCTTAGCGCGGCGATGGCGTGATCGTAACACAAAAGTGGTCGCAGACCCGGAAAAATAAATGTCCCACCTGATAACTTGGTATCTACAGAGTCCTGGTGGCCTCACGGTTCGAATGGTACAAAATTAGGGCTGGTATGCACAGAAAATCGCGGCGAAAACATTTCGAGAAGATGGAGCCGATGTAAACGCAAGCTATGGACGCTGCACTTCTTCCTTTCAGAAGCTAATTAGTGAAATTTTATTGATTAGCCAATTGTGCATTTTCATTTCTCGTAGAATAGGGGTGTGCCTCTTCGAGTAATCTAGCACAAGAATTAGAATTGTGCTTTTTTCTCAAAGAAAAATACCCTATATGTGAACGTGCGTAGGCGTGTATGTGCACGCGCATGCGCAGTACAGGCCGTACACATGCAGGAAGTTACCCACTTCCACTCATGTTTGCATACGTAAGAACATTTACTAATGTGTGTGCTAGCATGAACGCATCTGGGGTGCTATAACGTAAACCTATTCCAGACTGGTTCTATTCCATTTCTGCAATCAGCCCTCCACGATTATACAGGTATATTTCGGGCCACCCCGACTTTTCCTGTTTGTTAAGCGACATGGCTTCAGCCGTGAAAATTCCCCATCTCATATGACGTGTACACACTGATTATGCGTGATTAGACCGTACAAAAGAAACAATTTTTTTCCCCGATTCTACACCTTTCTCAAGATTAGCCTTCCGCGATTGGTTAAAATGTTTTCATGCTCAGGTCACTTCGCCTGTCTGTCACCAGACATCACAAAACCACGAGAACTAACGTGAAAGTGACGCGTACACAGTAAAGAAGCATTAATATGACGAACAAAACTGATTTATTTATAATCTTTTTTAACAGCCGGAGACTACCCTGTTCTGAAAAGAATAGATGATGTTTGCCCACCGATCACTCTGGCACTGGATGCTCGGCGCTGCCGATGAGAATGGATCTATATTCGTATAATAAAGGAAATGGAGAGGCAGGATAAAGTTGTCGAGCTTTTTGGCACGTATACGACGTCGCTTGCCAGCTCGTCTTCACTGAGGAGCCGTTCTACCGGCATCTTTTACCTTCCGTTAAACGCAACCTCAATTTTCGAGAAGCCACGGCAGGCTAAGCAAGGAGAAGCGGGATAATCACTGACGCAGGTACCACCCTTCTCGTCCGGTTATTTATTTCGACTGCCCTAGCTCGATCCCACCGAAACCCGCTCCCCTTTTGTGTACTCCTTGCCTCTTGTAAGCCAATTATGTAGAGTAAACATTTCTAGGTAGGCAACGCTATTCTTCTGAAGGCAACCGAAAGTGACCTCCTACAAGTGAGAAGAGCGTTTGATTGGGCGTTCAAACAATGATTCGGGTCACCGCGCGATGCTTGCGTCGGCGATTACGTAAATTTGATGTCAGGACATTGGTATCAAACGGATTGAAATATTTTTACGTTATAGGGCCCTTGCTTTGTTCTTCTCCGCCATGTTGCAGATGGCCGGTGCGCCACCAATGCAAAATATGCAGATCCCGCGCACTGTAGGAATGTTATGCGAAGCATTTGGCAGGTAGCTCCTTTGACAGGGGCCATTCCTTATTGTTTAGGATTCCGCAATGCCTTACCAGACGGATCAACGTGTTTGTGCAGATATAATACTGTGTGTGGCGCAAACGTGTGTATACACGTCGTCATCTTAATATACTGCCGTCGTATATGAAGGCAGTACCAAGATGACGACGGTGAAGACGGTCATATGACGGCGGCGGCGTAACTTCTACACCGGCCGTTCGGTGCGAGCTTAGGACAAGCCTGTTATTGAGCATTGGACGGGCATAAGAGACATAAACCCAAATTGGTACGTCATCTGCAGTTAGTGGCGTACAACCGTACGTACCTATAAAGGCCTATGTGTTGTGATGTCGTGGTATTCATTATAACACCGCTGACATTTGTATTCCAACGAAGAAACGTTAGAGCCTGTTCGACATGGCCGTACAATGAAGGGAGCACATGAAGGTGGCACAATTTCGCATAGCTTCTATGCGTATCGTTAGCTGTTACGAGGATAGGACTGGAGATCTGGGCAGATCCCGAAAGCCGTGCCGTCAGACACAGCGTCTGGAAGCGCTGGCTCTCACGAGAGAAGAACGCGAGAAACTGGCACGTGGCGTATGCGCCAAGCGTCTCAAATCGCTCTATCTCAGTATATTTGCAGCACTGTGGAAGCTACAGGACATTTTAGCCAATAGGAAGGCTGAACACCCCTCAAAATGTGTTCATCCGCTCCTCGTCATCTGCTCAGTGTCTACTCTCCCATCCTGCACGGTTGGTGGATTGACGCGACAAATGTTTTTGCATTGTAACCCTAAGCTGCGTTTGGTTGAATGTGACAGCCGGGCCCTGGTCATCCATATGCCACGAAACATGAATTCGCACCGCTATCCGGGTCGACGTAAGGCGCGGGCTGATTACTACGCCCGACGTTACCAAAATCGCGAAGACGTCCTTTATGTCGACGCCGCGGTCGGTCCGCTCAAAGGAACGGTCACGGCCGCTGCCATGAAGGAGGACGGACGCATTAACATCTCTGCCTCGATTACAAAAGCGCGCACCGATGTGGCTGAGGGGGTCGCATTAGCCCTAGCAGTGGCGCATGTGGCTGCGGATTCTGCCATTACAGAAATCTGCACCGATTCCCAAAGTGCATACCGTTACTTCCTTCAAGGCGTAGCACCTAAGACGGTCACACACATTTTGCAAAACATTCCTTCGCTTCCCCACAAGGTGACTATCACGTGGGTGCCTGGGCGAGTGTGTCCCCGGGAACGAGCGCGTTAATGCGCATGTCCGAAGTCTTTCCCACCGGACCCTGGACGACCACTCACCCAACCCCATGGAAAAACCAGGAGAGGGGATCTGTACCTACCACCAGATTACCACGTATTACGGGGATGGTAGACGAGATTTACCTCCCCTTCACCATTCCCTTACCACCCATCAGAGTTCAATCTGGCACCAGATACAGACCAAAGCATTTATTTCTCCCTATCTGGCACATTTATTTTACCCTGGTCTCCATAATCCACAATGTACCACCTGCCGAGCGCCCCGGGCAGATCTTTTCCACTGTTTCTGGAGCTGCCCCACGCCCATGGCGGTAGAGCCTATTCCCAACCCTTCCTTTTCCTCGTGGGAGGCCGCTCTTCGGGTCACTTGCTCGGATGACCAGCTCTGGCTGGTGGACCGTGCTTTTCTAGAGATGTCGGCCAGGGGCCTCCCGGACGTCTAGGGGCCCACCCACATTCAAATAGATCCAATGAAGTTTTATCCATCCATCCTACGCTTTCTCTGCAGTTCCTTGCGGCTTCCTTAGCCAGTAGTAATGGCGAACGCCAGTATAAATGCCACGTCGTATGATCGGCGTCTATTTGGCTTTTGCTTGCCGCCGTCACCACGTACCATACTAGAGCGCAGTAGTAAATTAACGATGCATCGAACAAATAGCCCTTAATAGTGTACCGCATCGTGAACACATCACCAGCGCTAATGCTGTGGAGTCATATTACAGCTGAAACAAACAACTCATCTAAATAATAACGACAAAACATATCTGGTGTTTTGAGCTCAGCTTGCGAATACACACAGCGATTACTGATTTTACCATTTATTTCTTGCTGTCGTGGCAGAAAGGCAACAACAAGTGCAAATTTCGATCGAAGCGTGTGGATTGGGCTGCATGGTGTTGTGCCATTACCACCAGCCCGGATTCCGAATCTACAAGATGCAGAATTTATCCTGCGAGCGCCCTTTGGACAAACCCGGGGCTGCGCCGAAAGGCACAGCGCCCTAATTCTCTCTTGACAAGTCAAGATGCTGAGCCGTCAGGCAGCGGTGTCCTGCGGAGAAGTATCGGCGAGCAACATGTCCAAACGTGCCACCAAGTGCCAGACAGCCCGGCGCCGCACCTCCTTTTCCTGGAGGTCACCGCGCGCGCGAACTTTGAACCGGGTGGCCAGCGTGGTCGCTGGTTGGACCTCTCGGACGACCGTCGAGTGCTGGCTTTGTATTGGGCCGTTTGAGTGACAATGGTTTCTCGGGGCTTATAAGCCGCGAGAAGCATGTGCTTGCTGCGGACGCGTCCGCACCGGCTCCCGCTTTCTCGCCAATTTAAATGTGCCTTTTGCCCAGTTTTGTGCCTTTTCTACTCGGAATCGGATTCTTGAAGTTCTCTTCTACCTAGGGAGACCACATTTCGGCAAGTGCGTGACCTCTGGACTTTTTTACGAGTGATTTCATCTCTCGCCGCCCCCCCTCGGGCTCTAAGCCTAACGGCGAGTACGGCCGCCGCCATTAACGCCCGTCTCGACTCCGACCAAGCCGCCGCCGACCTCAGACGTCCCCGCGCCCACCCCGGCTGTGGTGGCCTCCAGCGATCACAACAAACGAGCCTTCCACCCAAGAACGACCCTACAGCGATGGCATACGAAGTCAATGGCCAAGACATGAGCGCGGAAGACTTCACCGCAGACGCAGGGTGGACTATCGTTGCTCCGCGCCCGTCAGTAATCAAGACTGCGTTGAGCCAGCCCAACCTGGTTAACCACCAGCGAAAGGGGGGAAATACGAACGCAACTGTCTCAACAGCCAGAAAGTCCTTGATCAAAGCAAGCAGGATGCCCGCGCTGCCCCAAGATGACATCAAGATCGTGATTCGCATACGTGGCGGTATCAACATAGCCAAGGTAGGCCAACTTACGGTCACCAAAGCAATTTGCATGGCTGCTTGCATCGAACCTACCGAGCGAAGCGAGGACACGATATGCCCCAATTTGAAGCAGAACATCATGGTGGTCAGCACACCGTCCGAAGCGAACGCAGCAAAATACCTCAGAATCCGCAGCATTTCCATAGGAGAGCAAACGTTTGAAACCACTGCATATAGAACGGCGCCGCACGAAACGTGCAAAGGCGTTATAAGAGGGGTTCCGCTCGATGAGACGCAGGACTGCATAAACCGCAAGATCGTCAACCCACGCAACCCGCTCGCTCTGGCGGCAAAGAGAATCAAGGAAACTGGCACGGTCATCATCGCCTTCGACGGCTTTCGAGTCCCGAACTATGTCAGATACGACAACGCCCTGATCAAGTGTTCCCTTTACCGCAAGCAGATCGCCATGTGCCATGTGTGCGGCAGACTCGGCCATCGTGCCGACGTATGCCCCTCGCCCGACGACGCAATTTGCAAAGGCTGTGGACTAGCTAACCCTAATGCAGATCATGTGTGCACCTCGATCAAATGTGCGCTCTGCGAGGGAAATCACGTCACGGCAAGCAAGGAATGCACGAACCGCTTCCAACTCCCCTACGTCGTCCGAAGAAGACGAGTTGAAAGAAGAACCGCAGCAAACGCAAGCAAAAGCACCACGAGATCAGGACCAATCGCCCTGAGTCAGCACGACTTTCCGCCGCTCAAGGACGCCGAGTGTAGCGCCATCAACGACAACGTGGCCGCCAACGCAGATGCTCTCTTGTCCGGTGAGCGGGGCCGCTCGAGATCGAGGAACCGATCGCGAGGACGCTCCAGGAACCCGAGCCAGCGATCCTCGTCAAGGATCCGATTCGCCCCCAGCCCACGAGTTGGCGGTGATGACCGGTTGACGTGGGCCCAACGAGTTCAGCAGCACCAACAACAGGAGCGACAAGAACAGCAGCAGCAACAGCAGGCCGCCTACCAGGTGAGTCCGATGGCACGGCCAGAGCAAGTAGAAATAGCAAATACGATTAAAAGACTAGAACACGAAAACAAAGAGTTAAGGCAAACAATCACACAACTTGTCGAGGAAATCAGACAACTCAAAACGCCACCACCCCCCGATTCTAATCAAACCGAAGTCACATCAGAACCCATGGTAGTGGAAGTACCGGTCGCGGAATCCACGCGCAATCCGCATAAGAGAAAAGCCGTGACAAACACACATCCATCGAGCACGGACAACGACATTAGGGAAATCAAGGAACTGCTCAGCGGGCTTGCAACTACCGTCCGGTCACTGAAGGAAGGGCAAGACAAACTTGCGACGACAGTAGGGACCCTCAAGGAAGGTTACGACAGGATAACGCTACAGATCAACCACATGATGGAGACGATTAACATCCATGGTAAGAGGCTCAACGCGCTAGAAATGGCAGACCACCCGTCGGTGACGTCACAGCCTACTATCACCAAGCTACCTCGGGCGTTGTCGCCAGATACACACAGCAACAACGTGGCCTCACAAAGGCCACCCAACGCCAACAACAAAGATGGCTGTGCAAACTGAAACGTTTCGCCTTTGGCAATGGAATTGTAGGGGCTACGTCCGCAAAAAGGCCCCCCTGCAACAATATATTCGAGCCAAAAAATACAAACCCCAAGTCATTCTCCTACAAGAGACAAATACCGCTACACCCTCGCTACCCGGCTATGACGTGACCGCAACGACACCGCAACACAAATGTAGAGGCATCGCCACATTGGTCAGCAACAAGCTAGCCCACACGACACACAACGTTAATCGCGACCGCAGCAATTGCGAATTCATTCTCACGGAAGTCTTCCCTAGAGCCAAAAACGCCAAGAGCATATTCATCCTAAACGTTTACAGCAGCCCCAAGCACAGAGCACAAAAATTTAAGCAAATACTACAGCTCGCCCGCAACCGTGCCGGCGACAACCCCGTGATCGTGGCCGGGGACTTCAACGCCCCTAACACGGCCTGGGGATACGTCGCCAGCAGAGCCAAGGGCAAGGACTTACTAAACGACGCCGATGAACTTGACCTAACGCTCATCACGAACGCCGAGTACCCCACAAGAACGGGTAATTCTGTCAACCGCGACACAACGCCAGATCTCACTTTCGTCCGCAACGTTCCAAATTATCAGTGGAACAACCTCTTCGAGGATCTGGGCAGCGATCATCACATTGTTGAGACAGCGATTGACACCCCATCCAGAGAACCCAGAAAAATGACGTACGTCGACTGGGACAAGTTCCGCGAGTTCAGACACGAACGCCGAACAGGCAAAGAATCAATGGAACAATGGACGTCGCAACTAAAGGCCGACATTAAGGCGGCCACGAAGGAAATAGCGACAGATCTCCCCGTTCAAAGCATGGACAGCCGACTGGCTCACATGCTTGAAGCCAAACAATCGCTCACCAGGAGATGGAAAGAACAAAGACACAATCGACGGCTCAGGAAAAGAATTTCTTCCCTCAATCGGCTGATTGCAGAATATTGCGCGCAACTATCTAACCAGCAATGGAATGAGGTGTGCGACGCCGCGGACGGCCGCATCAACAGCGGGACGACGTGGCACCTGCTCAAACATCTTTTAGATAGAACCAAAACTAAAGCGGACCAGGGTCGTACACTGAACAAGATCATGCACAAGGAACTCAAAATTACCACAGAAAATGAGCTCATTGACCGTCTAGCCGACAAGTACCTCCCGCTGGCCAAAAATGCTAGAGGCACGACCGCCGATGCATATCGCGGCAAAGCCAACCCAGAGCTAGATCAGGACTTCTCAACCGAAGAGATACGCACGGCGCTTCAGAACCTAAACAGCAAGTCAGCGCCGGGGCCGGACGGCGTAACTAACAAGGCACTTAGAAACCTCGACGAAACCTCAATCGAAACCCTCACAGAGGAAATCAACAAAATTTGGAGGAATGGAGCACTACCAGAAGACTGGAAAACGGCCCTTATCGTGCTCATCCCAAAGCCTGGCAAGGCGCCCAACATCAATAACCTCAGACCTATCTCGCTGACGTCTTGCGTCGGCAAGGTAGCCGAGCACGCGGTCCTAAACAGGCTCTCCAAACATCTCGAAGATAAAGATGTTTACCCCGCAGCAATGATCGGCTTTAGACCAGGGCTATCCACCCAAGACGCCATGAAGCTCCTCAAGCATCAGATCATTGACGCAGACACGAGAGACGCGAGAGTAATCCTAGGGCTAGACCTCGAAAAGGCATTCGATAATTTATCACATGACTACATACTCGACACGATCTCCAACCTCGACCTCGGCACGAGACTCTACGCTTATACAAAATCGTTCCTGAGCGACAGAACGGCCACCCTCCGTCTAGGGGAAATCAAGTCGCAGAAATACAAACTCGGAGGCAGGGGCACCCCGCAAGGTTCTGTCATCTCTCCGACGCTTTTTAACCTTGCGCTAGCCGGCCTAGGCAAGAAACTCGATCAAATAGAGAACGTCAAATACACGATATACGCCGATGACGTGACGCTCTGGGTCCCCGGAGGTAGCCTGGGATCAATTGAAAGCGCTCTGCAGGAAGCGATCGACGTGATCGAGGAATACCTCGCTCCCACCGGCCTGCGATGTTCGCCTGCGAAGTCGGAGCTACTCGTCTACAAACCGTCGAGGAGCGGTCCCAAACCAAAGAACGAAATCAGAGACACACACGTCATTACTCTCAGAACAAAAGACGGAGGAACCATTCCACACGTCAGCAAAATCAGAGTCCTTGGGATGTTCATTGAGAGCAACGGCTCTAATGCCGCGACAGTGGAGAAGATCGTGACAAAGTCGAATAATGCCTTGAATCTCATACGACGCGTAGCCAACAGACAACACGGCCTTAAGGAAGAAAATCTCCTCCAGCTAACACATGCCTTTGCGCTATGCCACTTCACCTACGAGGCGGCCATGCACAGATGGAAGGTAGCGGAGAAGGACAAACTCAATGTACAACTGAGGAAGCTAGTCAAACTGGCGCTGGGAATCCCCAAGAATACCGAGACAGAGCTCCTGCTGCAACTGGGGGCACACAACACACTAGAAGAAATCGCCGAAGCTCAAGAACGGGCTCAATGGACAAGACTCTCTGGAACCAAACCGGGTAGAGAAATCCTAGCCAAACTAGGTCATGACACCACAGTAATCGAGAATCTATATCAAAGCGTTCCGACGGACACACGCAACTCCTACACGGTTCGCCCACTGCCACGGAACATGAACCCCGCGCACCATCAACCCAGAAGGCTGGCACGCGGATCGTTCATCCTGCGCGAAATACGTGATAAGAAGATCCTAGCCTGTTTCGTTGACGCGGCACAGTACCCGACCAGGAAGGCCTTCGTTGCCACCACGATCAATAAGCAAGGTCAAGTCAGAAACGCTCTCACAGTCAAGACCCACAAGTCCGAGATAGCAGAACAGGTTGCCATCGCACTCGCGCTCACAGACCCGACCATCACCCACGTCTACAGCGATTCACGCTCGGCCGTCAAAGCCTTTCAGAAAGGAGCAGTTGCAAGCCAAGCACTACAAATAATAAATAGATCCGCACCGCTGCAGCATCACACCATCTGCTGGTTCCCGGCACACCTCGGAGAGATCGAGGACGCCCCTCGCAATCTTAATGAGATGGCTCACAGGAGCGCGCGAGACCTAACCCTCCGCGACGCCACCTATTCTGGTCGTGACCATCCCAGCGAGAATCGGGACCCTCCCTCCACATATAACGAGATCATAAAGCACTTTTATCTAGACCGCAGAATATTCAGCACACCTCACAATAAGCTCACCAGGCCTCAAGCCCTGACGTTCAGAATGCTTCAAACAAACACGTACCCTACGCAGAACAGACTACATCACTACATGCCTGACCTATACAAAACATCATATTGCGAAAATTGCCATAGCACACTAGACGTCCATCACTTGCTCTGGCCGTGTGGTCGGACCCACGCAAACAAGGATCAAGAGTCCGCCAGGCTACAAGACGCATTACGCAGCACGGATCTGGCGGAGCAGCTCTGGGCTGTCCAGCGAGCCCACGATGCGTCCAGGGAGTTACAACTCCCGGTCCCAACGTGGGAGTAGCCCGCTCTATGGGACCTAGCGCCCCGTAGCTCGCAGGACCTTTCAATAAAGTTACTCCATCCATCCATCCATAAGCCGCGACGCGCCGCCTGGAAAACCGGATCCGCCGACCCACCGGGAGCCAGTGCCGCTCTCGACTGGAGTGAGATGTGTCACGCGTTTTCGCCGGACGTCGCCGTGCGGGAACAGTCGCGTTTCCTGTGAGCTCTCGGCCCCAGTGCCGATCCCTTCATGTCCTGTATAATGACCTGTATATAGTGTATAAAGTCCCTTTTGTTATTCTCACCGACGCCTGACTCGGAGTCTTCGCTACCAACGCTCTGTCACGAAACGGGTGACGAGCGCTACGGGACCACCTCAAAGTCGGAATAGCGGTGGCAGCGGTGCAAAGTCGTAACAATGGTCGTCCCCTGCCATGTTGCTGCTTAATCGCGGTTAGGGTGGCTGTGCATGCGCAAAGGGCAGATCATGTTATGTATCGCTGGAGTGTATCATGTACCAAGCAAAAACAAAACTATAGTCCCGCCAGCAACTACACAGTTACGCCCGGAACAAAGTTATACTGCGTGATGATATTGCCTGTGTGCATCTCGTACCTTCGGCAGTGCAGCATGTTACTTGTGATATGTGGCATAAAGAGCGACCGTCGTCTAAGTCGATAAAGAAAATAAAACTGAACCTGGGTAAATGAGTAGAGCCTCGGGCTGCTACGGTGGAAGTAAGAGGTTCCGTCCCATCGTCGGCCACGCATTTCTTTTTGTTTAAGAGGTCCGAAACGAGGCGAGACAGCAACCCAGCCAACTACCGCAAGGGATGAGGCGAAGAATGCTTCGCGCTACAAGCGTACACCGTGCGGGCCACGAGGGCGTTCGTGGAGAAAGCGCAAGTCTCGTCCGCCGAAGCCCGGCGCTTTTTCGTCCCGCTGACGGAGCGCTCGACGCGACACCGCTTTGTGGTATCGATCGGAAACGCAACGCCCTCGCTTCCCATCGCTGCTTTCTGTGGGGCCCACAAAGAACGCGTCGGTGAGGAGAACCGATGCCCATTGAGTGAATCGGCACACGGAAACAAGCATGCGCACGTGCCAGCTTGCGTGCAAGTGGGGCCCTACAACGTAAAACTATTCCAATCTGTTTTTGTTCCAACCTCCTGAGATCAAATTGACGCAACCATCCGGTGGTAACCCGCAGCGATGCTTGAGAAGCTCAATCAAGCGCGCTTCTCGTTTATAGGATGTCACCTTTTTTGGTTTCAAAGCGAATAGCATTGCCTACATTGAGCAGTTTTTCTTATCTAATTGGCTGACAAGAGGCAAGGATCACGCTCAAGTGGAGAGGGTTTCGATGGGGCTGAGCCAGCACAGTGAAAATAGATAACCCGATAAAGATTGTGGGACTGGCGTTTGCGATTTGTCGACTTAGCTCGCGGTGGCTGGTCGTAAATCGCGGCGGCGTGCAACGGAAGGTTAAAGATGCCACTAAAACGGATCCTCAGCGAAGAATAGTTGGCGGAGCGATGTCGTATACATGCCGAAAGGTCTAGACAACATTATACTGCAAAATGTTTACGCAAATAAATCCATGCTCCCCGGCAGCTCTGAGTAGCCAGTGCCGAGTTATCGGCGGGTAGCCTTCTCTTCCTTTCGGAACTGTGCAGTGTTCGGCTATTCAAAAAAAAAAAATCTGTTTTCTTCAGAATATTAATGCGCCTTTGACACGTATACGTCACTCTCACGCGGTGATTTAGCGTGACATATAGGCGAAGTGGGCGCAGCCCGAAAACGTTTGACCAATAGCAATTGGCCAAACGACGCCGTTTTCGCTAATGGCTAAAAAGGTGTCGAATCAGCAATTATTATTTTTATTTCGTTCAGTGTGCACGTATCATATCAGATAGGGCGTTCTCGCGGTTTTCGTGACGTTGCGTGACAGACGGGCGCTGTGGGGTTGGCCCTAAAATTTTTTAAACAATCATCGAGGGCTGATTGCAGAATTGGAATAGAAAAGTTTGGAATAGCTTTACGTTATAGGGCCTATGTTCCTTAGGTCTGTCTTGCTAAAACAGCGCAGCATTGCGGAGCTAGCATCCGCTGTCTAATCGAATTCGCGGGGCGTTGCACGTATCGGCAGTGGTCGGCTCACCTTGACTGCAGTATACCAAGAAATTCTGCTCATTTCGCATTACGCATGCGATGACCAATGAAGATATACGGCCGCACATCTTCAGTAGCTGATCGGGTTTTGCCTTCGAATGGCTATACACGTTCTGACCTCGCGCGCGATGTGCAGATACGTCGAGAGAAATGCACGCGCAAAGAGCGCAGCTATTTTCTTCCGACAGCAGGCGGGTGGGGGCGCAAAGAGTGCGACAGCCGCGAATTCTGCAAGCGTATTTGTTGAGCTGAACGTTGCCAGGTCCCAGTAAAACGAGAAAACCTTCGATCGCGTTGTCATGGCTTAAACTTGTGCTTTAAGGAGGAAGAGAAATGGAAGCCGTGAGACGGTAGATTCTTGCGTCGAGAAATGAATCAACGCTAGGTCACTTAGCTTGTTCTGTGCTGTTCAATTTTCTAATCCTGAAAGCTAGTTGCGCTACGGGAAACCGCAAGAAACGCTACACATATTTACACAACCGGTGCTTACAAAGCGAATCGCACTGCCTCTGAGCACAAGCAAGAAACGCCGCTAGACAGCGTGTACAGTTCGTTGCTTTCCTGCGAACGTTATTTCAGGGTGCAGCATAAGAGGTGAACCTGTAGCAGCTAAACGACCAACTTACGCGAGCTTTATGTTTGCTGCAAGCATAGCCTGTTCCACCACAAAAGCAGTGAAGCCGTGAGCACGTTCACGTGAATAGGCACTCAGAATGTACACACAGCACCAAGTAACGTACAAATGCAGGGCTCTCTGGCATGAATTCCCTTATTCTAATCGCGTCTATGTCGATTATGCTCATGTTTAAAGCATAGACCACCTGAAGAAATATCCGTGGCCTGCTACAAATTTTTGGGTAGCTTCCGCGCAATTGAGAAGACCTCGGGTCATATTTTAAACATCTAAATATATAAGCGATATCATTATATTACTATTGCGCCAGTTGGAATAAGTGTTGCTGTTGATTATAAAATTGCAAGTCAATTTTAAGATCGCCAAGCAGCTAGCTTTACAACATCGCTCAATTCTGCGCTTACTGAAGTATTTGCAAGTGTAACAGAGGGAACATCCTCTGACAACTAATTAGAAAGACAAATATAAGAGCCCTTGAAACTATCAGCGCTCACATTATACCAATTACTGTAAATATATTTCCTAAGAGAACCGTACTCAAATCGCCGCTTCACAAACGTGCATAGAAAATCCAGCAAGTGAGGCAAGGCGCCCCCCCTCGAGCATCGACTGGACACCGACAGTCGTCGGTCATTCCTTCGACGAAGAGTCGCTTTAAAAACATACCTTCATTACAGAGCATTTTAATGGGGACACCGCGAGCACTTGGTTACGAAATTTCGGCTCAGGAATTGTCATAATCTGTCACTAAAGCACAGTAACCCCTTAGGTGGGGAGGCGGCGCTGCAATCAAATTGCGAAGAGGCGAATGATCACGTGGCAAAACATGAACACGTACTCAGAGCGAAAGGCAAGAGAAACGCCGCCACAATATGAAACATGGATAACTATGGTGACCCGACAAGTATTTGGTAGTGCGAGGAGTGTACTAGGTAGTAGTTGTGGCTCCTGAAGAATAAGAAACTCGAGGTTTGCTTAAAAATCTCACGTGTCAATTTGAGTAGAGATTAGTCAAAGTGATGCTGAAAGGCTAGACATTAGGTGCACAGGGAAAGCAACTGGCAGTTTTGCACTGACGGAGGGCGAAGCATTGACAGCGATAGCGCTTGAACGCCTTGGCGCGACGCAGCACGCGAGGACGTTGCTGGTCGGAGGGTCTCGCAACGCTGGCGCCACGAGCGCCGCTGCACAGCCGTCGCTCCTCTGTGGTGAGAGCGTCGAGGGTGGTCCACTCGAGTGAGAGATGACGTTATCCTGACGTTTACTGCTTGTTCCGCTCAGACCTGCAGTGCATACATGCGGCAGCTCAGCAGGAGCACTAACGTGCACAACGGTCGTGCCAGCAGTGGAAGGTAGAACAGCCGCCACCGAGCCGGTGGAGCGCTGGAGCGTCCATTCGTTGTCTTTTTAACGCGACAGCGTTAAGGAGCTCGTGTCGCAGAAAAGCCGGTATGGCCGGCGTCGGTGTCGGCGTCAGCCGTGAGCGATAAATCCCAGAAGGCACTTCATAAATAAAAAACATATTGCAAGATGGGCTGGTGGGAATCGAACCAGGGTCTCCGGCCACGAGTTCTTTTCTTTTTTTCTTTATTGCCGGCTTTGACATACACAAAAAATGCAGAAAAAGGAAAAACATGTCAACAAGGATTTTGCTGGCACGACATATCAAAATTCTTTCAATGCTGCAAGTTTATCTAGCATGTCAATCCATGTTGGTTGTTCAGGGAGTGCCCGATGGACATCCCTGAACCGAAAAAAAAGTACAAAAAAAGGAAAAAAAAAGATGAAAAAGTACAAAAAGCCCTCGTTGCCTGGGCCGAAAGGGTCGCTCCTCGTGAGGGGCCATTATAGGACTCGGGCCTGCCAGATCATAACTGAGCAGAGTCTCAATAAAGTTGTTACCACCTACCTGAACCGTACTACAGATTCAATGAAGTGATCACGTGTAGGTCGTGAATTGACATCAGCATTGTTGAACTGCGTTCTAGCTTTTCAAAGCTAGAAAGCTAGAAAGCTAGAAAACTCGGCCACGAGTTCGTTCCTTCAAAACGGCACAAAATCGCGTCTAGTGAATGCGGTGTTGCCTTAGAAACGTGCCGTAGAAAGTTATACTGTGGTGTATATCGGTAATTATGACCATGTAACTTACAGAAGTCGCAGTTTCACGAGTAGCGAAGTACGTTTCCGCTACATTTCTTCTGTGCTCTGCACACACGCAGAGCCATCTTGCGGCAAACACAGAAGACCTCCTCCTCGCAATGTGCGGCGCTGCCCCGACACGTGGCGCGCCACTCGCCCATGATGGCGTCCGCCTTCATGGCACTTGTGTACTTGTGTTCCAAAAGTCATGTTCTCAGCATGGATTAATGGTATGAATGAAAGCGCACACCACGAATGCTATAAAGAAAAAGTGCCGATCATGGTCCTAGGTTTTGTAATGTGTACGTAAGGAAAATGTGCGACCGAAGTGTGGGTGTGTATGCGTAGTCGTTTCGAGATTATTCTACATTTCAACAGTGTACCGTTCAAGCGCATTGGGCACCAATGCCGATTTTGGTAGGTTGTAGCTATTTTAGGTGTAATTTATGTTTCTTTTTCTTCGATGTGATGTGTTTCTTTATTAGCTTGACATGTTCCAGTTGTCTGCTCCGTATTGCACAATCAATCTTCCTAACTATTTGAAAGAATTTTCGCCTCACTCCTTTAATAAGGCCGAATAAAATGCGAGAGCTTGAGATTCAAACAAATGTACCTCTTGGCGATGCCCTGGAAGTTTCAGCAGTGTCCTTGTAGTCCCATATCAAGTCTTTTTGCGTATAGCTAAACATTTGGTAAAACATGGCTTACGCGCAGACAGGTATTTTAATTTTGTGATCACTGCTCCTGCATAGCTACATAGCCAACCGCTAAAAGTTTAGAAGCTCTTGGTAGTACAAAAACCACAAATTAATGTCTCCAATTTGCGGCTTCGGCACCGAGATGATATTGTTGCGTGCACTACTCTATGGCTGCGTTGTTTTCTATTGCAGTATATTTCTGTGGACATTCAAGATTACCTTGTGAAGTACCGACACGAATAGATACCGCATAGAGACCGCATTTTTTGCACGTTAGGAGCAAAGAACTTTTTTCAGGGCCATAAATTGTCACAAAGAAATGGAATACGCCTGTTTCTAGGAGGTGTTGACAAAGGAAAGCAATGGTTCGACAGCGTAAAATATTATAATACGCGCAAAGCAAAAGAACAGCATAAATGCACATCGGATAGCATCATCGAACACTCGCCGCAAACGACTGCTGAATAGATATCGGGCAAATGGCGCAGCGGGGACGAATAAAAACAGTACAGTTAGCACGCAGGAGAGAACACGCTCGCTCGGACAGCGGACGTGACTCCTGTGGCCGGGAGAGCTTTATGCAGCGGCTGTTTTTTGAGCAGCCGATAAAAAACGAGGGCATCATGCGCCTGCCGACAGGAAGATAGCCAGGAGGGCATGCATCATACGCGCCAACGGAAAGGAGCAACATAAGCGAAGCGTAAAAGGCGCAGCCCAGGCTGTGCAGCGAACGCCTTTCGCGCCTGCGGAGCGCTTGTTGAGCCGCGCGATGGCTCGGGCGGCGGCAGACCGCTGGCAGCCGCTGCGCGACTGCGGCTCGTTGGAGCGCTTCGCCGCCGCGCCAGGCTGCCGGCGCCATATTGGTGGGGACGCTCCCTCCTCTCCGCGCGCCTTTGGGGAGCTCTCCCGTTGCTCGCCCTCCTCCTCCGACCACACCCACGAACAGGCTCTCGTAATGGCGGCCGTCGTCTCCCCAGTTCGCCACGGCGGACGCCACTGAGCGGGTTCCCCGTCACGCAGAGCTCTTCTGGGATACCGGCCGCTGTGGAGGCATCCTCGTGCGGTTCGCGTGGACGCGAATCGCGGACTCTTCCTCTTGTTGTCGAGAACAGTCGTCGCTCTGCTGCGTGAAGCGTTGGAGGAAGAAAAAAACACAAGAAGGATAGCGGAGAGCGAGAGGAGGAACACGGAGGAGTGCCGCTGTGGCTTTGGTGATCGCTGTGCCTGGCGCTCGTCGAACATGGGAGAAGAAACGCAAAGCCAGCGGCCGATGGCTGCGCGGTGACGGCGGTCATCCAGGTGTGCTCTTCGTCGTCTTGCTGAGAGAAGCGAGCCGTGCTTGTGTGTGTGCGTGTGTTCGGTGTAGCGAAGAGAACGCTTTCGGAGAGCTCGTCGCTCACGTTTCCCTGTGGGAGCACCTGTACGCTCGCAGAGGCCATGGGTTGGCGCTGCGTGTTGCGAGCATGCCATCGGTCGGCCTCTTCCTGGGCGCCGCTCTTCCTGCTGGCTCTCCACCTTCAGCACCAGGCTTCTGATGCGCTGAAGATAGGTAAGAGAGCCGCAAAATCCAGCTTGAGTAAGCGTGCAAAGTACGTGGCCGGAAGTTCAAGTTTCATCTGGCGAAGCCTTGTGCTGCATCTCAATCTCTATGGATGCCAGCACTAAAATGCGACATAGAACGCATGTACCATAAGAGAAGAGGGTAACGCGGAAGCCTTTCATTCAGGAAATTCACCTCAGTTCAACAATTTTCCCATTCACGAGTGCTACAAAGCACCACGCGTCCACCAGAGTAACCCAAATGCGCATGCATCATAGCCAAGGACTCAGTTGTCTTGTTGCCGTCCTGTAACCGAGGAAAGCGGGATGGAACAAACGTTTTGTGCCCTTGGAAAGTGCAAAGAACTGCAGATGTATTACGTGATCGCAACCATTGGGATCCAAAGTTTCTAAATTTTGTGCCGCGATTATGGCTCCTGTTACTGTTAAACGCCGAAATGTACTTATGTGCGTGTATTCTCTCAATTCGGCTATATTGTTGTTTGAGCGTTGTTTACTTTAAAGACGTGCCACCGTTTCTTTTGGTGGTGGAACTTAATTCACAAACTTTGTCGCATCAAAAGCGCACCTCGTGAGTCGTGTCACGTAGCGGAAACAAGGTAGAACCAGCCGTGTTAACTCACTGGCTACTTCAGCGCGAGGCTGCAGGCTGCATGGCGGTGGCATTCCGACGGGGAAGGGTTGCAAAGGCGCGCAGCGTCTTTGTTGCATGTTACAGAGCCTCAGCTAATCAAAATTAGCTTGGAACTTCCACGTCTCTCATAGCCCGTATACGACTTGATAAAACACTAAAAGGGAAGAAGGAAAAAAGAAAACAGCAAAGTAAATTTTGACGAGTATACCCCGTCCGCAGCCCTCTAAACTGAGGATGCAATCCTTAGCCTTTAGGTATATGCCTTTAGGAATGCCTGCCGTAATGCGAATCATATGAGCCGCACAAATAGCGCGACGTACAAAAACTGCTGTGTTCGGGTAATCCATTCACCCTCATTCGGCTGCAATACCCGCGGCCACCATTCCTTACGTGTTCGGCCATCCCGTGCACTGGCGGGATCTGTCGATGAAGCCCCAGTGAGCCTACTCTGTAAAGCGAGGCAATTAATCACTGAAGTACAGCCAGCGTAAAAAGCTCACGAACGATGACTTAGAAAGAGCTTAACGTTTCCACTGCATCTGCACACAACCTGATATTTCCCGCCTGTGCAAGTATACCATATGTGCCCCAGCTAACGTTATCAAAGCTGTTAAAGAGTGGAAAATATTTCTTTTTATAAATGCGGCGCAAGATACAATTATAAGATTTACGGCGCTCGGTCGTCGGCGTTCTGACAGCCGAACACAGTTGGTGTTAAAATCGTATCTTGTACCGTGTGTTTCTAATAATTTTTAACAGATTGGTTAACGTTAGCTGGGGTGCCCCATATAGGTGAATATCCTAGTGCACTGCCTGCGGTCACAAACTTCTTGAATATTGAACATTTGTTGTGAAGTAGTGCTCCGTAAATTTATCATGCCGACGCAATCGCCAGAAAACTCAGGAGCAGTATTTAACAAGATTTTCATTTGTAAATCTTCTCCCGAATGGCACCCCGCCCTCACTACTGATACATTCACTGTTGCCGGTGCTTTTTCTTATGAACTGCTTTTTGAATTCGTTTGAGGATACAAAAAGGCCATTCAGGCCACTCTTGCTAGCAGTATTTTGGACAATACCACCAGGTCACAGCCCAAAACATGCAAGCATTACATATTTAGCGAAATGTCTGTAAGGGATAATGATAAAAAAAAACTTCTTTTTCTCAACGTTGTCCTTATATCTTTAAACTTAGCTTTACCTCCTGCAATATCGAGTCAGTGGTCTAACGATTTTTTCAAGATATTGCATCACTTAGAGAAGCAACTTTCATGCACCGAGATTATAGCGCTCTTCGGTGTGCCTTTAGAAATAGCGACGCATGCAAGCGCGTATATCCCCATGGCATAAAATGAAGGCGAGGCGTTCAACTCAACCAATGTCCTATGATGAATTCTATCAGGGCAAGTTACAATCTACTTACATCACTAAAAAACCTCTAAGACTCCAAGTGGCAAAGTGCCACTAGGCTGATCAAAAGCTAGCTAAATTTAGTGACTTTTTCGGTAAGTTACCAACACTGCTTCGTACGCCATAGGAAGACAGGCTCTGGCTACTCGTGCCTGTCGGAAACACTTAGTGATGGTGGGCAGGCTAATCGGCAATTGAGGCGTAATGAAACGTACTTCTAGTCGCCAAATCTTTTTTTTTTTTCTCAGCTAATCATGCATTCGATATCTCGATTGGTCGGCCCTGTTTTAGCTAACCGTCGTAGCTCACAAATTGCTCGGCCGAACCGCGTTTAGCACAGCTGCCCTGCAGGACGACGCGCGTGCTCCCCTCGAAGAGAGCGAAGGAATCGAACGGCGGCGCGTGCGGGTTCAAAGACCGCGCCACCCTACTCGAAGGTCACACAGGGCTCGCGCGTGCGCAACCTGGCGTCTATTCATAAGATTCCGTTTCTTAAGGGTATCTTGTATCTCACCGACATTTCGCTATCACCTAGTAATTCTTGCTTCTTCTGCACTCGCCAATTACGAGGCTTTATTATGAAAACAAAATTTCGTAGACTCTTGGAAGGGCCAGATTCACAATGCTCTTCGCTTCGGGAGATTATCACTGGAAATTGTTTTGGCCAAGAAATCATTGGCCATGTCAGCAGAAATCCCAGTCAACGAGAAATGGTCCCTGCGCAATAAGAGCTTTGTCAACGTCGACCCTGATTCTCAAAACTGTTTCCAAAATAACAGATTTGCTCCGTAGTTGGATGGCTTCTTCAATATAGTTTTTCTATCACCGCTCTCGCGATCGCACTGTTTCACAAACGATAGTCGTCCAGTCATATACATTTCTCGCATATGAAGTGCTGCGGTAATCAATTCAATTCACTTAATTTCTTGTTTCATTGTCATGGGAGGATTACGTGAGAGAAAGAAGCTGTCATATGGGCCGCATGAAGGGCTCCCGCAGGTAATCAAGGCACGTAATTCTGGCGCTGTTTCAACACGACGTGCAGTCTGTCATAAGTAAACGTACGGCACGAGAAACGTTATTCGCTGTAATCTACTGTAGTAGCAGGCCGCAGAAGAAAGCCGGGAGTGGAAGAATTTTACGACTAATCCACGTAGCAGCAAACAGAGGGACTTACGAGAGACCGAGAAAAGCAAAAATACTTCTCATATGGTACGCAGCCTCTGCGGTGTTTTGCCTCTCGAGGTGATCTAGAGATTTAATTGCGACAAGCATAACTGTCCGCGACAAGCTTTGAATACGAATCAGCTAAATCTAGAAGTTCACTATTATAGGTAAAAAAGGAAACGTAGACGAGCTGGACACTTGAGGGACGCCTGTGTGCGAACAATATTGACTCATTGGTAGGTAACAATATTCATTGGTAGGTAACATAGGACGGCGAACAGGTACGGAAGGAAGTGAAAACACCTCGAACTCGGACAGTTACTCGTGGTGTTTGCGCGCTCTACGAGGGCATTGCTTTAGAAAATATCAGCCCCGACAGCGCTGTCCGTGTGTTCATCTGTGTTGTGCCTGTGTTAGTAAACCGCTGCATTTGGAGGCTTTGTGGGGTTCCTCAGGGAAACGCTCATTTTAAGACGAAAGCCTTAGATCTCTGTTTCATGGTCGCGTTGTGAGTTACATAAAAATACCACGTGACCCAAGGAAAGCCAGAAGCGAACCAAAGTATGTCCAGCCCTGCATAAGCGATGATTAATTATTACCAAAGTTAAGTAGTAATTGATTAGTGATCATATTAAGGTGGATTGCTTAGAACTAAGGTGGATTATAGTCGATTAGGTGGATTAAGGCGTGTTATGGAGGATTATGGTGGATTAAGGTGGATTAAGGTTAGTAAGGTAGATTAGAAAAGATTATGGCGCATTTAGGTCGATCAAGTTGGACTAAAGTGGTTTAACGTGGAATAAGGTTGATTAAGATAGATTAAAATTGATTAAGGCGGATTAAGGTGAATTACAGTAGGCTTTACAAGGTTTGTGCCTTCGCGTCTCTTAGGCGATATCCAAGGACACCTGGGATTTTTTTTAGATAACTACAGATGTCCTAAATTGGATACGTTTTAAAAACAAGAGCTGGTGACAGAAGGTGTAAAGAGATACAGCGTAGTACAATAGCACAAAGGCTACTTAATCTACAGAACAAGTAAGTACACTTTTAGGAGCTGCGTTTCACTGGTGTAGTGTTCGCAATCAATGAGGGCGCGATAATGAGGTTAAGGGAAAGGGTACAATGAATTTTTGGAGGGTACAATAAATATGAATTCCTGAAGGTTACAACAAAGTGATGTTCGCGAAAGGAACCTGTAAGGTGAACCCTAAGCCAACTGCTAACCACCGCCTGGTGCACCATTCTGCAGTGAATGTGTGAAGTTAGGCAACATAATCACAGATGAGTATACGCCTGGGTACCTTCCGGAAACTCGTAATTTATACCATCAGTTTTACTGCTGATTGAGGCTCGTTGGTTGGACACGTTTTAAGGTGTCGTGTGCGTCCTTTCCGTTTGTTCCTGCGGCTCAGTAGTGCGTTTCAGTTCAACATATCAACGCAAGCGCACTGATGTACTTTTGGATTTCGAATGGGCTTAGTTAATTTCACGCATGCGACAGAAATACGCAATTCAACGGCAGGTAATCAACAAAGGAAACTTCCTGAAATAGTGCCAGGCAAATGTCAGTAAATTACAAAGAGAAGCTAAGGACCACATAAAATCACGAAGGAAACATTTTTACATTAGAAAAAAATAAGGAAGAACGTTAACTGCATTCTAGCATTTTTCGGTTCGTGGAAGTTGGCATATGAGAGCTCGTGGGCAAGCAGACAGCATGAAATGAAGGCTGTAAATTGCTTCATGCGTTGCAGGTCACGTCTGTGCCCAGTAGAAAGTCCAAGCTAACCAATTTCGAAAACACCACACCATGGTTGCGCCGTTAATAAGTTATTTAAAAGAGTGCTACAACACCTTTACGCGCAAGCGTAACTGGCCAGCAAATCGATGGCGTTTGTCTGAAGCAGCGAAGCAAGCAAACGAGGAAGGCGCGTGGACCTCCGTGCTGGCTCCGGTTTGTCTGCAAATTTCGTATGCACACTTATTAGCGCTATGAGCGACGACAACGAAGAAATGTGAGAATATAAAATCCTTAAACGTCCTTCGTACTCTTTAAACTAACACGTTGAACACAAAGAACATTCTGGTCGCAGTAGCTGCCACCACAGGAAGGACCGTCTCAACGACACGCATATGCCTGAAATTGCGCAGTTGAAACGGTTGCCGTTAATGGTAACGAAATTATGAAGAACCAACCCGGCCTACCATTCAAGAATACGTTGAGCATGCATTGGGAGGTGGTTATTTGCGGCACTATATGAGGTTAAGGGAAAAGGAAACTCTGTTATGGGGGGGTGCTCCCCCTTACCTCCGTGTCTTACCCGTACGCGGAAGCCAACCGGTACTTCGAGCGCCACTTCCTCAAGCAACGCGTTCGGAACCCCGTGCAGCGCCTGTACCGCCTCTGATCGCAGACGCTGCGACACAGCGTCTCAACGACAGCGTCTCAAAGCGCTAGCTGTCATGAGGGAAGAATGCGAGAAGGCTCCCCTTACCATCGTGCCATGATGCGGTGCTGCACGGTACTACCCTGCCAGCCGTACCACCATACTGTCCCACGGCGCGATTGCGCGCGGTCGTGCGGGCTTTATCATAAAAGCGATCTGCTTTGCGGGCACAGCCTGGGTGGGCCGACGGCTTGTAGCTTTGTGTGCGCTGTGTTTTCACCGATCAGTTTTCGTTGAAGCAATATACAGCACGAAGGTCACTTCGCTCGCTGCTGCTGCCACGATTCCTCACCGCAGCGTTTTGACAGCGAGTGTCCGTGGTCATCGAGTGTGGAGTGTTCATGTTTGCCTGTGCGCACCATGCTAGGTAATTTAGATAATAGGCGAATGTTTACAACGAGGCTTTCTACTCCGGCGGCTGCTGCGTACGGCGCAGCCGCGCGAGCTCTGTCTTGACTACGATCTGCGTCGCGGACAGTGTAGGCGTCCAGGTGAACCAAGGGCTGATAGCGTCGTGTGCGCTATAGCACCCATACGCTTGCACGTCACCCTTGTTCACGAAGCGAAACGTCACTGTAACTTTTTTTATCAAAGTTTAAAAATGAATTTGAAGTTAAAATATGCTCAGAAATACTTTTCTGCGAAAAGTACTTCGTTCAGAAGAAGCGGAGTTGTTGACAATCGAACAGCTCCTTAGCGGTGCTCCCGCTCTTTCTTTAATGACTTGCACTACGAAGGCTACGGAGGAGAGGGCGTGCCCACAACGCTCCGCCTACTGAACGTCCTCGTGGCGCGCCGCTGAAATTTAATTTTGAATGTCCACGTAGACGCCGTAATTTCCAGTTTCGGTGCCCAAAACGCGCCAAACGCGGTTCTCCTCAGTGACTCTAGCGAGCATGGTCGGCTTCTTGCGGTAGTACGCGATTCTTGTCGAAATTCGAAATGCAGATTTTCGCTTACTTCAGCCTGTTGAATAAACTGCGTCAAATAAATATGCACAGTAACAGCGGGAAGAAGCGCACTCATCTAAACGCCATTCTGGACTGATGTCAGCTATCAGCCAAGAGCAGCCGTCTAAGGGAATCTTGCATATGCCGACATATGCAAGCCCCCAGCAGTTTCGAAACGAGTAAGAAGGCCTCGTTCGAAAAGAGAGGGTTGGGGGAAGAGGTGACTTTTCGCTCCACTTGTTTCCACCACTAACTGTGCAGGACTATAAAATTTGGTTGGGATATTGACGGTTGCAACGTATGCCATCCGCGGATTGTGTTTTTCCATCAATTCTGATATGTGGTTCTGGACCCTCTTAAAGACATATATAGGACACTGAGACGCAAGTTTGGTGTACATGTATCAGTTTGATCTCAATTTGGTGTTCGTGGCATTTACACACCTCGTAGGTCGTGAGATGCACACCTCATCGGTATCAGCCCAGACTGCGACCGCTGCCCTGTTCAATGATGCATTCAAGAATGCCTGAAACCCACTGTAGAGAAGAGGACGAAAACCGGATGGCAGTACGATAACGATATCTAAACTAAAATAGAAAAGAAGCTATATTTTGCCTCTGCCCAGCAAAAACGCAAGATCGAAACACTTGAGTTTATTGTCCTTAAATAGTTCCCGGGGAGGTATTACATAAAGGTGGCCTCTATATTTACACCACATTATATGCACACATCATTAACTATATCGAAAGGGTTCAGCCACACGCTGTTGGAATGAGGACGGGCAAGTGAAGTCAATAATGTCGGCAGGAAGGCCATTCCAGTCTTCGAAGAAGAAACGAGGCGAGGAAATAAGCAGTTCGGGCACGCGAACGTAGTACGTACTGCGAACGAGTGGTGCAGTCAGAGGTACGTGCTGCCATGCGTTGTGAAGGCTGCTGGGAAAGAACTCGCGACAGAGTGGCAACACGTCGGCGGCTAGGCAAACGTGCTCACCCTGATCGTGCTTTCAGTATTTCTTCATGCGAGCTCCATTACAGCGTTGTATGGGCGACCGTATTCGCTGCCACGCATTGATGATCTTTTTAAACGTTTTCATTGTTTCATTTTCATCTTAATCGTTTTTTCTTTACTTCAGTGTGTCGTACTTACAATCAATATGGTGTATTCTTTAGAGCCAACGTTTTTGTGTAATGTTTGCTGCATTTTTAGTCTTTTTTTCACATGGGTTTCTTCCCTGTGGGTGTCAGCTTTATCGCATTCACCCAACTGTAAGGCAGCCGGGGCCCAGTCGAGCTGTAATATGCAGCTTTTACTCCGTAACCCCGTGTTTCTCTGTGCGAAATAAATAAACACGTTCATTCATTCATTCATTCATTCAATTTCGACCACATTTACGTGCACATAAATATATAAGTGCACGAGCGCTTTTACATTTCCCCGCCATCGAAATGCGACCGCCCCGACCAAACTCGTGACCTCGGGCTCAGCAGCACAATGTCCTATAGCCACTGCGCCTACTGCGATGTGTTTTCTAAAATGAACGCCAGGCCAAGCGCCGTCGAAGTGCGTCTGAAATATGCTCCTAGTGGATTCCCGCTGAAGACAATTTTCTTGGGCTCTTGTCAATCACTACACCACAAAACAAGGGTTGCAACGCTCCAGAATTGCAACGCTTAATTTGTGACAAGGAATGCTACAACGCAAAATAAATAATACACGCAAAATTGCCGCGCGACTGGCCGCTCGAGGCACCTTGCGTGCATTCGCGAGCTTCTTTCGCGTTCGGAAAAACACTTTTATGCAGCACGTATTTAGCAACAGAAAGCTGTATCGGGAGTTTGTCATGTCTGTCTACAATTTTCTCATTTAGGCTTTTCATCTACTTATACTATTTGAGAAGTTGATGAATTAACCAAGACTGATTATGTAATTAAGCAGAATGCAAAAAATTATCTGATTATCTCCAAGCGACGGCAAACAACATTACTTTGATTCTGTCCAGCTACGTGGCATTTCCATATTCTTAAATCTTGGTTCATGATAGTTGGGACACCATGTATACGGGCTCTACCAGCTAATTTCAGCCAATTTGCATGTAATCAATACTTGAGGTGCTTAGAAATGTTTTACAACAAATTTACTTCTACACAAAAAGCTGTTTATTTAATTGTTTCTTAAGTGGTATACACCTGTCTCGTTGGCACTAAATGGTGTTTCAAAGAGGGGTACGTATACCTTCCATTGACCCTCTAGCGTCTCAATAAAAAAATATTCGTGAACATTTCCCTCGTGAACCAAAACACTCGAAATGTTTGCGTTGCAATAGTAACTGAAGTGCTCAGAAGTAGTTTGCAACTAGTTACACTTCCGTACAACAAGCCATTGACTTCAAAAAAGCGGGACATACATGGCCCAACTGACCTTCGAGGGTCTCAACGAAGAATTACAAGCAACCGCTTCCCTCGTAAAACAGATCAAATCACGATGGACTAAGCGACACAGCAGAGGCCACCAATAAAAAATTGTTGTGAGCATTTTTGGCAGAGCGTCGAACACCAAAGGCATCAGCGCCTTCTCGCATGTGCATGCTTCTGCAGATGCATGCACACGGGCGAGTTTTACGGACCAGGGGCCGTATTCTGTAGCGGTTCCTTTGGGAACCGGTTCCCTTTGGCTGTTACGTCTGGATTACGTCACTCGGAGAAAGAGTGGAACGGGGCGGCGTGAGGGGAACCAATCAACGAGCGGCGGTCTGCCGGAAGATCACGTCATCATTTTTGTTTGTACTTAGGGGACGGTATAGCAATTGAAGGATGTTGCTGGTTTGATAAAAAAACATTGGTTTGTATAGAACACTTGCAAATATATTTTCAGTAATAAATGTGAGCTTGCGGCGCAGACCGCTACTGGGAGTTGTAATTTTATTTGTGTTGTTTTCTTATTTAGTCGCTAGGTGGTGTGCCATACGTTATGCAAACAAGTTGCCTCGCTTTGTTTACGTTTTGGACTTGCCAGTTTGCGTGCCGAATCCGAAACTGGGTCCTCATGTTTGAGCGAGGCCGCGCGATATACTCGTGTCATTTGTTGAAGAGCACCCCTACCTTGCGAAGGCGTCGTGTGTGCTGGGTCAACAGCTGACGGCGGCGCGCAAGGAGGAGCTCTGGCAGCCAGTGACTGCCTTGCTCAATGCTGAGGGCCCGGCAGTGAAAACTGCAGCCCAATGGCGCGGCGTGTGGAAGAAAGATGTGTATAACGCCCGCCGTGATGCAGCCGCCTTGCACGCCGAAAGCAGGTAAGCACACTCGTTGACGGAGCTTTTGCGCACCATATTCTAACAAACGTGTTAATCACAGAGGAACCGGAGGAGGCAGCCTGCCCGGACCGCGAGGGCGCGTCCTCTCCCTAGTTGGAAGGGCGAGCGCCATCGGAGTCTGCCCGCCGTTCTTCGAGCCCGACGAAGAGGTGAACATCAGCGCATGGGTTTCAATAGGTCAACGCCAAGTCGACGCGCTGTCGCGATTTATGGCAACACACACGCTTTTAATTTTTCAACATTGCCCCGTGCGGTCCGTTTATGGAACGCACTACCAGATACCATTGCATGCCAATATAAACACACTGCATTTTGCAATCTGCTAAACGATCAATATGCCGTTTCAACCGTCTAAGCATGTCATGTCTTTTGTAATTTTCTTGCATTTTTTCTACAAGTTAAAGAATTTCAGTGGTCCCAATTTCTTTACAATACTTACTACTGTATAACATGCAAAAATGTTTACAATGTTATTATGCTATTATGTTGTTGTTTACCATTTATTGTTATTGCTCTACATATTGTATTTGCTAATGTAATAATTTTCCATGTTCTGTGCGTACTCCTTTCATTATGCTGCAGTTTATTTCTTTCCCGATTCCATACTTATATGTTACCGTATTTCCCCATTTACACTATACCTTCTCGAAGGCCTGTAAGGTACATGTAAATAAATAAATAAATATTTACAATGTTTGCAGATGACTGTATAGTATATAGGGTCATCAACAGCGAATCTGACCAAAAAGCACTACAACACGATTTGGATTTGATTGCCATATGGTGTGAAAAATGGAAAATGTCACTGAATGAGAAAAAGAGTGTCCACGTCACCTTTACCTGGAAGAGCTCATACGACAGCAATCGTAACACTATAAATAATGCTACTCTTGAACAAGTGTCAGAATATAAATACTTAGATGTATTTTTTTCTGCTGATCTAAGGTGGAACAGACACGTTACTCATGTTACGAACAAGGCTGTCGGAGCATTAGATTTTTTGAAACGTAACTTTAGTAGCTTGCCACAGAAACTTAGGGAGCAACTGTATTTCACACATGTGCGCAGTACACTGGAGTATGCGTGTGTTTGCTGGGATCCATATGCTACAGAACTTGTAGATAAACTAGAAAAAATGCAGAACAGGGCAGTTCGGTTTGTCCTTGGCAATTATGACAGGATGCTTAGCATGACAGAAAGCAAAAAAGCATTAAATTGGCATCTTCTTGAACACCGTCGCCGAAATCTCAGATTAAAATTTCTTCATAACATATACCACTCTAATACGGGGATAGCCAGGTAATTGTATTTTCAGCCGCCCACATATGTTTCTAAAAGGCGAGATCACAAATTAAAAATATGTGAGATTCCTTTTGACCCTCTATTGCATGAATTATGAAAGTCATTTTTTCAGCTTTCATTATTGATTGAATGAACAAACATGACTGTAATAATAAAGATAAAGCTTTGTGCCAAATATGGCACACCATGAAGATGGCTGAGCGCTCTTGCTGCCATGGGCGGAAAACAAAGCTTCACGGATGGTGGCCTTTTAATGTGATGTGGGGAATGAAATGAAACAGTTGTTTGCTGCGTTCAGGTACAGATGAATGTTTCACTTCTTCTATCTTACCAACGACTTGTTTGTGCAAGGTGGCCGCTTACATCTTTGTTTCTTCTCGTCAAATTCTGGCCAGTGGCTGACTTGGTCAGATCGGTCGTCTTTGGGTGGCATTGCGGCCGCTGGTCCCTGTGCTTTTTTGACTTGAACATGGAATTCGATGTCCTGACTAGAAGTCCTTCCTGGTCGCTAGTTGGGTAGGCACTTGTTATGCGAGGTAAGGCATTCTGCAATTTCTGCTTTTAATTGAGCCAGCGGTAGTACTTGTCTCCTCCTAAGCTGCTCCTGCACCCTCCTGTACAATACGCATGCTGTTAGTACCGATAAGTCTAGCATAGGCGTAAAAATTCGAAAGTGCCATTTCTTCGACATCTGATATGTATGCAGTAAAGTCCAAACAGAGAGTCCAGCAGGTCGACACCACCCATGTGCCTGTTATGGACCTTTACTACTCTGGGGCAATCAATTTCGCGAAACACCTTGGCGGAGGTAAACCAGCGCTGAGTCTTTTGGACTGGATCTCTCCCATCAAAGCTCGACAGAAATGTCACGGCGCGGTTGTCGTATCAACGCACACACGATAACTCTACGTCATCTATCGCGCTTGTGAGTGCCTCTGAAGCACCACTTCCTTTACATTTCAGTTCCTTTTCACTTTTCAGGCGGCTGTTTGGTAGACAATTCGCCCTCACCGTACCGATCGTCAAAATTACATCTTGTGATAGAGTGACCTGCAGCTTCGGGCTATTGAACAGATGGCAGCACGTTACCATATGTTGTATTTCAAGTTCATACTGTGCCAAATATGGCACACACCGATTTCGGTTTCTCTGCTGTAGTTGCAGGCAAAATTGAGAAAACTAGTAACTGCCTTGAATTGGCGAGGCCAAAAAATATGCCAAAATAATTTTTCTACGTTTCTGCGGTCGAACTTTTCAGAGAAAAAAAAAACCAATTGCTCGTGTTTGCCCCCTCCGAGTTTCACGTCGCATCCCAAAATCTACTTCACCTCTGTTTTGCGTATCACTCAAGAGATGGCAGCACTTGCCCATAATAAGTGCGCATAACTACGAGATTTACTCTGACGGTATCACATTCTCAACTGGGAATCTCACACATGCGAAAAAGAATGGTAACCGGTATGTGCCAAATATGGGACGCCATGCAATAGAGGGTTAAAAGTGACGCTTTCCGCTACTCTTTCTATGTTCGTACTATAAGAGACTGGAATACTCTACCACCTGACACTGTCTGTATTTGTTCAAATGATGATTTCTTCCATGCTTTATGAGTGTAATTCTGAGTGTTCATTTATATGAGTTGTACCCTCCCTGCTGTAATGCCTGAATGGCGAAGCAGGTACCCAATGAATAAAATGAATAAATAAAGAAATGTTTCATTGTCATGATTTTGTTTATATTGTTGCACCTTGTTAAGCAGCAATTACGAGCATTATGTGAAATCATGTGTGCAAGAAATGCAATGTTGAAGCAACTCTTGAGTTTAAACAAAGCAGTAGTAAGCATGAGTGTCTGCTATTTAACGAAATCCTGCTCCAATAAGTGCTTGACATGTCTCGTTTGTTGCTATACGTTTCAATATGTGCTATACAGATTGCTGACGACATTTCAGTTGCTGTGTAACTCGTGCTGCTCTTGCGTGTCACACATGAACAGACATCTTCAGCTTTGGAACAATGCATACTGCACAGTAAAATAGGCATTGCAAAGCAATATTCAACAATGCAAGATTGGTTGCCATTCACCTTGGAAATAACCTTTATTTAAAGAAAATTCCCTGGCGAGACAATATTCAAAAGCACAGTGAACAAAGCAAAGGAGTAACATAATGGCACATGGTTATTTGTCACTGCATGTGTATCTGTCATGCTCAACATAGACAAATCATGTGCTTTCCACTACTGCAGTATGCAGCATACTATGATTAGCCACATGTGAGCACACGCAATGTGTTATGTTGAAGTGCACGGCCTATTTACTTTTATGATAATAAAAATAAAACATGTTACACCAGCACATGTCTCCACCTCATTTGCCAGCGAATGCGCCGGCACACACTTTGCAGGTAGGCAATGCGCAAATTTCTGGGCAGCCGAAACACACCAACTATGGATTCACGCACCGCACGGCCTCTTTGAAACAAAGCTCGAGAAGGCTGTACAGGGTGCGCCTGTGGTGGCACCTGTACTTGAAGCGTCACTTGTGCCTGGGCTGGCTCCTGTGCGCTGTCGTCATGTGCACCGTCGTCACCTGGGTCGTCTGGCAGAGGCACGCCTGCTGCAAGGCAGAGGTTATGCAGCGCTGCACAAGCTGCAACAATAGTGGCTGCTTTCTGAGGCGAGTAGTGGAGCACCCGATACCTCTGCAGGCATCGGAAGCGGCTCTTGACGACTCCTATGCACCGCTCAACGGCATTTCGCATTGATGCGTGTGCCTCATTATAGCGCCCCTCTGCCGTGAGGCGATTTGGGTGACCATCAGGCACAGGAGTCATGATCCATGGCTCTAGCGGGTACCCAGAGTCCCCTGTAAAGTGTTGCACGTCAGTGAACGAACGTGGATACATTAAGGCACAATGCAAGAACACAGTCTACGCCAGGGCCCTTTTACAACAGCAGCGGGTCTTGGATTTATTGTTGCAATATCTATCGAACATTGACCTTCCCAGAAAGTTGTAAAGAAAGTTCGACTCATTTTAAAGAAAAGCCCAATTTCACCTGTTGTCTCGGCTGCAAATCTCATTCTCGGGTTAAGTTGGACATGTAATATTTATTTCATACTCATGGTTTTCTGCTCCGCTCATCCCATTTGCTTCTCCCTAAATGTACATCCTCCACTAAAACTAATTAGCTCTTCTCTCTTCAAAAGTGTTATTTTATAAAACACTTCTAAGGTCTACTCTCGAATATGCTGCCAGTATCTGGGATCCTTACTCTACTTTTCGTACCTCTTCTCGTGAAGGTACCCGAACTCGAGCTACCCGTTTGATCCTTTATAATCACTCCAGCACCACATGTCGCTGCAACAAAAAAAATTGCAGACATTGTGACACAAAGAAAAATAGCGCAACTTGCACTATTCTACAATATATACTACACCGATCACTAACGTCGATGCCGAAAGTTTCACGCACACGCTTATTCCTTCGTTCCAAGGACAGTGACCAGGAACCAGCTACCCGAGTCCATTGTCACCAACCCTTTTCCATCATACTTGAAAACTGCCATTTCGACGTGTTCTGTAGAATTACACCCCTCCCTGTAACGCTCCACGTGGCATTCAGTGTATTGAAATTAATAAGTAAATAAACAGAATAACATGTCAGCTGTTGTATACATGCTGGTAAAAATATCTGCCTTCTAAGAGAGACATGTTTCTCTCGATAGTCGCTGCAGGTTCATTAGGTACTGCTACATTCACAACACATTTCTAGCAAATCACGCTTTCTTAAAGCTTGCTAGGATGCAAAACTATTTGACTGTGTATGTTTTACATGTGGAAGAAGCACTGCTACTTTAGGTGCACTTACCAAGCAAGACTTCTCCATGAAGTAACAGGCCACGAGTGAGGCGGCGGCGAAATGCAGAATGCCTCCAAACGAAATAATCCTGGCACTATCCCGGAAACCGTGGGTCAATTGCCAGGATATTCAGCTTTGCATCACACACCTCGTAAGAGAAAGCAAAGAGAAGGTGTCAATGCCACTGCAACAAATATCTGGCACAAACTTTTGCTTACAACACTACTTGCCAATCAGTTACTGTTCAGTCAGCCAACACAATTACAGAAAAGGAGATATCAACATACGCAGTAAGCAGTTGAACTAATCATCAGCATGATAACAATGTTATCTACAAATGCAATGTTGGCATGTGTACATGTGCTCATGTATGGCGTGCGGTCACAACACAATGTGCAAAATAATTCCTTTGGTTTCTTCCGTCCATATTGTACAAGATTCTGCTAGAGAGTGCCACCTGTGTTTTTTTCTTGTTTTTCCAGACAAGGTGCCTATTACAAGCGAAAGAACGCGGAAGTGGCAGCATGTGCCGTATTAACAGCTAGAGCAAATGGGTGTCCACACATTCTCATTCTCCCTCACACCATTTTCATTGATGGGATGCTCCTTTTCACGTTTACAGTCTGTTGGCCACAATGCTTTAGTTTTATGTCGAATAAGAATCACAAGGGCTCGTCTTCTGTTAGGATCGCTCGCAGACGAAGACTCCCTTCACTGCTACGGCGTCTATTCCGGTTTAAGTCGCGCGTAATGTGTTTACATTGTAGCATCGAAAAGGCTATTCAACTGTGATTAGAGAGCACTGAAAAAGTGCGGCCGGGTTCTATTGCCAAGATCAAAGTCGTCATTACACATACAACACAAACGCTACTTTCTCGAATAGGAACGCAAGTATTACCGGCAATTGATGAAAAATAACGAAACGAAGTTTTTTACAACGTGCACTCGCGCAATCACATATCGAAAATATTTGTCAATGAACAATACTCACGACCATGCAGTTGAGGGCGTAATACCCTTTACGGCTCCAGTACGATTCCGTTTCGCCGGGGCCGAGCTTCTTAGGGCGAACGATGGCTATCAGACTCCCGTCCACACATCCTAGAACTCCTGGAATTTTTCCACGGCTAAGAAAGCCTTCCTTGACGGCGGCTTTCTGTTGCGCCGTGGATGGGAATCTAACCCATCCTTTTTCTTTGCCCACAACCGTAATGGCCTTGGCGACGGCTGTAATGATCCGGCTGATCGAAGGCTGCGACAGTGCAATCGCTTCTTCATTCCCGACGCACTGTTGAAAGCTCCCGGTGGCAAAAAACCGCAGCGCGCACAGCACTTTCATCGTAATGTCGACACCACGAAATCTTTGAGGTCCGAGATGTCCTTCCAGCTCATCGCAAAGACGTCACACTATGTCTTTGGAGAGCCTAAAATGCCTTCGAAACTCTTCTTCGGCCATGCCGAACGCGTCGCGTCGTTGCCTCTCGTCGCGTCGTTGTCTTTCGGCACTCCCCAGCAACACAACCAAAGGAGCCGCCATTGCCGTCTCTGTCTCGTCTCGTCTAGGTGCCGGCTCGTCAGCTGGCGCGAGGTTAGCCGGCAGCCACGGTTGCCCTAGCAACCCTCGACATCATGCTCGCCCCCGCGCGCGACCCTCGAGAGAACCACTTCTCCGCGGTTCCTCTCCTAGCAGGGAACCGGTTCCTTTCCAGAAGATTGGCAACCTGTGTGACGTCATCAAAATTTGTCGTCCCGCCCACCAGGGATGACGACAACGAAACGCCGACCAATGGCAACAGCCCAAAGGAACCGGTTCCCAAAGGAACCGCTACAGAATACGGCCCCAGCTATGACATCAAGATACAAAAATAGGTGTTTACTGTGAGCGAAAGGTGTACACCTAAATTCAGAAAAGACTAATAAGTTATTGGGCGTATAGAGAACTTTTTTGGGCCCCATTTCGGAAATAATGAAAACACTTTTTCTAGATTTTGCGCACTTGTCGCTTACTGGAACCCATTCCCAAGACAATTTTCGCATGAAGTGCTGAAACGTTTGGATAGAAGGCACCCCCGAACGAATCATAGAAATGTGCCCCTCTTCTGCTGAGAGGCATTTTTGAGCACATATCGAAATGGGTGCCCCACTGTCCTGCAAAGGGCTACAACCGCTGCATTAATCTTGGCTATTCGCCGTAGTGGATGCACGCGGTTATTTCAGGAGAAAGCAAGCAAGGAAACCAGATACCGCTATCCACAGTGTTCGAATGCTGGGGCGCTACAACGTAAAACTATTCCAATATGTTTTTATTCCTATCTCCTGACGTCAAATTTGCGTAACCGACGCAAGCATCGGGCGGTCACCCTCAGGGCTGTCTGAACAGACCAATCGAAAGCTCTCCTCGTTCTAGGAGGTCCTTTTGGAGGAGCTGCTCAGAACGCCGGATGAAAAAGTACAAAAAGCCCTCGTTGCCTGGGCCGAAAGGGTCGCTCCTCGTGAGGGGCCATTCTAGGACTCGGGCCTGCGAGATCATAACTGAGCAGAGTCTCAATAAAGTTGTTACCACCACCACCACCACCTTATTGCAGAATTGGAATAGAAAAGATTGGAAACGTTTTGCGTTATAGCGCTCCTGGTGTCGCAGAAAACGAATTCAGAGGCGAAGGGATCGCTGACATATGCTGTTTTAAAGCGAAGCTTCCTTTGCGCCTGCTGCTGCTGCTCGTGCTGTCTCGCCAGACAGCTCGGACTCGATGAATGGATGGACGTTATGAGCGTCCCCTTTGAAACGGGGTGTCGGTTGCGCCACCAAGCTCTTGCTATTATACTGCTTGATGTCCTACCTAGGTCTAAAAAAAGAAATGGAAACGAAAAAATTCTACGATGGATTCCCATAACCAAATTTTCTGTCACCCTATTGTGAACTTTGTATTTGTACGTCTCCGTTTTTTATCGTTTCGCTACTTTTCTTCCACCAAACTTCCAATCGCCTCTTAATAATCTCTACTGCAAACACGTTTACTTTCCCCCTGCTTTCGCTGAACCCAAGGGCTTCAAGCAGGCCAGTGATTACAAAATCGACCGATATCTTCACATTGCAATAAAACACGCTTCATCGTTTCCCTAGCTTTACCGCAGCAAGCACCATGCTTCTTCTTGCTTCTTATATCTCGCTTTGGAAGTGCATGTTTTAAGGCATCCTGATCTCGCTTCGAAAACTAGTGAGCTTCCCTTAGAGTTATCGTATATTGTTTCTTTGCCGATTTCCTTTGTTCCTCTTAAGTAGTTACTCATGGCAGGTTTCTTTTCCATTGCCGCCACCCATGAGATTATCTCAGCCTCTCTGAATTTCCGCTTGACGTTTTTTTGTTGCTGTGTTGCTCACTATACAGGCCGCATACTTGCTGGTAAGCTTCCTAGCTCTTTTCCTACACTGTGAATCAATGTTATTCCTGTACAAAAACCTGAACACTATCCGGGTCAATTTACATTGTTTCATATTCCTCAGTAGTTCTTCATAATTTATTTTACTGTGAGCTTCCCTGACTTCAAAACTTGTCCAGCCCATATCATCCTGCACAGCTTCATTTGTAGTCTTACCACCGTGATCGCCCAATGCAAGGCGTCCCACTGACCTTTGCTTGCCATCGAGTCCTGATTGTACCCCTGATTTAAAGCAAACAACCGCATTTCCAAAAGTAAGTCCTGGAACCATTACACCTTTCGACATACCCCGGAGCACCTCGTGCCTATTCTAGCCCCATAGCGCTCTGTGTTTCATTATGACCGCATTTCTCTTCCCCTTTCTCTGCAATTCTCAGCTTTTTCCTGTGTTTCCATATATCTATTGCCTTCGTTTATCCATATACCAGGGTATTTATATTCTTTTACGCGAGGTATTTCCTGGCCCTGTATTGTCACTGTATGTTCGCTGTTTTTATTGAATATCATGACACCTGACTTTTCACGCTAAATTTCAGACCTAACATATCGCCTTGCTGTCCACAGATATTAGCCAGACGTTGCATATCACTTTGCTTGTCAGCTAGCAACACAATGTCGTCCGCATAAAATAACCTGGAAGCTGCTGTTCTACCACTGTACCCGCCTGTTTGTATGAGAGATTATACCCGATATTACTTCCTTCTAGCGCCCTCTCCATCTTCACCATGTACATCATGAACAGCAGTGGGGATAAAGGGCACCCCTGCTTCAGTGCCTTGTTGATATCAACTTTCTCCTCGCTCCTCATCCCTTCCCATTCAACGCAGACGGTATCTTCTAGGTAAATCTCTCTCAAAAGCTGTACACAATAGTCACCTAAGCCTTCCCTTTCAGAATATCCCACAGAATGTTGCGGTCTGTAAAGTCTAAAAAGGCCACATATAACGGTCTCCTTTCTACTCCTGATATTTCAATACACTGAGTAAGGAGAAATAAGTTATCATCCAAACGCATACCTATTCTGAAGCCATTCTGAAGTTCTCCCAAAACGCCATTATTCTCTGCTCATGCTTGCAGCTCTAACTTAACTGCCTGCATTATTAACCTTAATATTGCCGATGTAATGGTCAACGGTCTATACGAGTGAATCCTATCTTTCTCCACCTTACCTTTATAAATTAAATTAATTCTGCTTTGTCGCCAAGTGTCTGGTATTCGTCTATCTTCTAAACATTTTTCTACTGCTTTCAACAGAGCTTCCTTACTTTTTGGACCTGGTTCATTAATCAGCCTAGCGGGAACCTCGTCTAGTCCTGTGGCTGTGCGCTTCGGAATTTTCTCTTCGGCTTTCTTCCAGTTGAAATCGGTCAGCACCAGCTCCTTTTCCATCCGGTTTTCTTTCATGCTCTTTTTTTTCCTCAACTACAACTTCGTCATTCATTACCTTGGAATGATTCGGCTGTTATTTGTCCGATATAATTTAATGGCGCGTTCCCTTCCAGTTTGTTTCCATCTTTGTTTACGATATGTTGTTGTATTGTTCCAGACTTCATGCCTAATAATTTTATGTGGTTCCAAAATATTCCAGGTGCGGCCTTCTTTCTTTCTCGCGTATTTCTAACCACCAACGTTCACTTTCACCTTTTATCTTTGTTTGCACCAGTATTTGAACCCCCATCCAGGTATATTTCCCATTTTCTGGCTACTTCATCCTGCGGCAACTGCGCTTTTTTTTTTTTTGCCTGCCTGTGAGCTCGGGATTGCTGCCTGTCGTTCGGCGATCGCTTCTCTTATCTCAAGTGATCGCTTCTCGATCACTCTGCTGCGGGATGGTGGCGCCATCTAGGAGCGATAGTTCACACTATTTTGTTCGCAGCTGTGGAAGGTAGAGATGGGGGCTGCCGGCTAGCGCATGCGGGTTGTTGGGCGCTGATGGAGAGGGCGAGGAGGCGGGACATGTAGAGCCGCGATGAGACTGGGGAGAGTGCACCAGTGGAGATGGCCTCACATCGCGCATGCGTTGCGACGCCTGGAAACCACGGGGACGGTCGCATCTGCGCCTTGAAGGGGAGGTCGGGTGCCCCATACAAATGGCGCAGAAATCCAGCTTGCCTCTTTCAACCCCTATAACGCTGGCTTGTTCAATGGTGCATTGCATTGCAGAGCTCCTCATTTGGCGCATCCTCAAGCTAGATGAGAAAGTGCGCGTGAAGACTGCCTCTTAAGCTTCGCTGTACTTGGATCTCCTGCATTGTTTTGCATACCACCCCAATCGAAATGCAGCCGCATTTGGGAGTAATATCCGTGACCATTTTCTTAGCAGTTGAACCCCACAAACTATTGAGCCACCACTGTGGGTGATTCGGATAAAACTGCAAGCACCCTGCTTACGCTTGATGCCATCATCTACTTACTCTGCTCCTGCCTAATGGCCGACTGTTCTTTATTCGCAGACCTGAAGAAAATGACACGACAAGAACCACTATAATCATATTCGAAGCGAGTGGCATGACGTTCGACTTTCCTGCCTGCGGCTGCCTATTATTTCTACAGACGTTCGGCCGACGCTGACACCGTCTCACGGCCGCTGTGTAAAAAGATGCGGCCTGTCGCGTCAGGCGAAGAGGAGTGGGCGCGAACGTCACAGCCATAGTTGCATTCTCGGCCTCTTAGTTGGGCCGTACGGCGCTAGCTGGCGGGGACGGGACACGTCGGGTTACAGCTTTCCAAGAGCGTTCGTGACGCATTTTCTATTCCTATTCCAGACAACAGGCTGCCTGCGACGCGGCGGATCACAGTATTTTCGATGCACGCGGCAGGTCGCACCTTTTTTAGGCCCAAGCGTAACTGGCCAGCTCGCGAATTCGGCTGTGTTCGTCTGAAGCCGCGAAGCAAGCGAACGAGGAACGTGCCTGGGCCTCCGTGCTAGCTCCGGTTTGTCTGCAAATTTCGTCTGCACATTTAATCGGCACTGGGCAACGACAACGCAGAAATTTGAGGATAAAAGTCACTAAGTGTCCTTCGCACTCTTTAGACTAACACTTTGAACACAAAGTCTGACAAGCATATGCCTGAAATTGCACTGCTGAAATGTTTGCTATTAATGAATAACGAAAGGAATTAGGAAGAACCAACCCCGCTTACTATTCAAGAATGCGTTGACCATGTATTTGGAGTTGATTACTTGTGGCACTATCTTGTACTCTGTTATGCGGGGTGCTTACCTCCGTGTCTTACCCGTGCGCGGAATCCAACCGGTGCTTCGAGCGCCACATCCTCAAGCAACGCGTTCGGAACCCCGTGCAGCGCCTGCCTCTGATCGCAGATGGTGCAACAAGAGGTCTCAAGGACAGCGTCTGAAAGCGCAAGCTGCCACGAGGGAAGAATGCGAGAAGGCTCCCTTTACCATGGTGCCACCACGCAGCACTGCACGGTACTACCCTGCCAGCCGTACCCCCATACTGCCCCACGGAGCGGTTGCACGCGGTCGCGCGGGCTTTATCTTGAAAGTAATCTGCTTTGCGGGCACATTATAGGTGGGCCGATGGCTCGTATTTTTGCCTGTGCTGTGTTCTCAGCGCTCTGTTTGCGTTAAAGCGATAGACAGCACGAAGGTCACTTCGCTCGGTGCTTTTGGCGCGATTCCTCACGCCAGCGCTTTGACAGCGGGTGTCCGCGGTCAACGAGTGTCAAGTGTTCATGTTTGCCTGTGCACTCTGACTCCATGCTAGGTAATTTAGATAGTAAGCGAATGTTTACAACGGGGCCTTCTACTCCGGCGGCTGTTGCGTATGGCGAGGCCGGGCGAGCCCTGTCTTGAATACGAGCTGCGATGCGGGCAGTGTAGAGGTCTAGGGGCACCGATGGCCGATAGCATACGGTTGCGCGTTACCAGTGGCCGTGATACTGTTATAAGCCATCATCCTGGCAAGTGCACCAAACGACTCTTTACGTTGCAGTCCATCGCTTGCACTGCTGAACCGCGTTGGAATCGCTGAGCCATTAACGGTTAGCAGCAAATGAGTAAAACACTCTCTACAGAACGGAACAAGAATTTTCCGGCCAAGGTAATCTAGCGCACACCCATAACTTGCTACGCGTCTACGAGGCAACACATACCGCTGGCACTGTGCTCCGCGTGGTGCCGGCTAGTGAGGTTTGTGCGTATCATGCAGATGGCTTAGCTGAGACACGTATGTCTAGGATTACGTTTTAACCAGATTTATCAAAAATTGCGAGTTATATCGTCTGTTGTATAATTTTGTCGCAAAATGCTTCTTTATTCTTTTCCTTTCTTTTCTTGTCTTTCTTTTTTTAAGGAGGGCTGCCTTACAGCATAGTAAATAAAAAGCTTACTAGGTTACTGTGCTTTTACCCCACCAACGCATATTGCTTGACAGAGCAAAGCTGATGTCTCATTTTCTCTTCTTTTCTCACAGGGCTCGTGATGGGCGTGAACCAACCTCAACGTGTCGTCACAGCCTTTCGTGATGTCATCGAGTACACCAACCAGCGTGCGCCCGGTGACCGATACAAGATTACCCCACTGACAACGAGGGTTTTCGACAATGACACATTCAATGTCACCAATGACGGTAGCGTAAAAGTCAGGCCCAGTAATATGCAAAGGGTCTTTTGGCCTGATTCTGTTCTATTCCTGTCATTACCGCTACGCACTGGCTGTCTGTGATGATCGCGTAGACAAGGAACCCTTCGTGCCACCATGGAAGCCAGAAAGAAATAACGCGATTAAATTAGTTTTCTTAAATTATTTCTTCCAGAAGCAGCAGATTCTATAAAGGAAGATAAACATGTTAGGTTGGCAATCGTTCGATTAAATTCTCCAATAATTGGATCCAAATGATATACTCAAAGAGCTAAGCGAAGTATTGTTCCAAGCGACGCAAAGGCCATCAATTTTGAGGAATTACGAGGGGAAAAAGATAGCTAAGAGCTTACCGAAAATAGAAGTACAGGTGGGGACAAATCGTGCGAGAACTGCGACTGCGAACAGACTTGTGCCCTCTCACTTGGCGTCGAGACATGCCATTGCGCATGCGCGTCCATTAGTGCTCGTGTGCATGCTAATACGCCTACTGAAACTTAAAGGCGCCGCCTTGCATACAATGTTTTCATAAGCAAAAAAAAACGCCAATGTCAGGTTTTGTAATGATGTGAAAATTCAGTCATCTTGGTTACAACACGAATGCCGCTGTCAGAAGTGCGAAAAGTTGAAAAAAAATGTATGTAACGCTCAACAAAGTTTATTTCAAATAAGCGCTTGTTTGAAAGAAATAATGGCTTGAAGCACAAATGCTAACACCTCCCGAGGGCGATGCAAACTTTATGCGCATGAATCATGAGCAAAACAATTTCACGTCCCCAAATTTCAACGGCAAAAATGAGGCGATACACATGCCTCTCGGCTGCGATGGCATACAGCCACTAATTAGCACGATTCGCGCTGCTCGTCGCACCACATACTAAGGCGGGAAATCTCTGCAATGGTGGCTCAGTGCAACGTCACTCAACGTCAAATTGACGTTAACGAAAGAACCCTTTATACGACACTATACTCACGGGATATTCTCTCAGCAAATCAACAAGCTGGCACGGCGGCTATCTCTGAACGCCGCCACGAATACGCGAATTAGCAGATGCATTGAAGGGGTTTCTGCACGCTGCCGATCATGTTCTTTCTTTAATCGCTATCATGGCTATATCATGCCAAATACCCGAAGGAGGATTCTATCGAAAAAGTGTACAGCTCCGCATCACGTTTTGTCGTCCTAATGAACGCACAGAAATGTCATTACAGCGAAGCCGTATATGGCTAGCCGATTCGTCCGTCCGTCTGTCGCCTGTACCCCAAAAAGTCTTCAGGCGCAAGCCCATGCTCATGCGCGTAAAGAAAAAAGAAAGAGAGGCGCGTGACTGGCTGCGCTAGTAGTGACGTCGTTGCTCTCCATCGCAGCCGAGCGCGCGCGAAGCAGTTTCTCTCAGTCTCCGAAATGGGTAGGCCAGGCGTCATACGTACTCCTGAGGAGCAGGCAGCTTTCGATCAGCGACGCCGCGAGCAGAGCAGGGAAAGAGCTCGTCTACTCTGTGCCTATGCTGCAGCCCGGGCACAGCAACAGTTCGTGCAGCCGAGCACAAGCAGCAACTGCGTACCGAGGATCCGGAAGCCTACCAATCCGTCGTTTAATGAACCGTCGGGATTAACCCAGTGATAAACACTGGTGCCACACGTTTCAGCTTGGCTGGTTAACCATCTGTACCAAGTGCTTGGGCGGTGATTTTTTTAATGCTTCCGTTTCGCGACACGAATTTCAGAAAACGTGACCTCTCGACAGCCAATCAGAGAGCCAACGTGACAGATAATGCCGGCCGTGCAGTTTCCATGTGTGTCGAGGATAGAGCGTCAGCCTGTTGTTGAAATTGCGATGACTGCAGAAGATTACGCCACGAGGTAGTCTCTCTACCGGCCGTTGTGACTTGCGACAATTCACTACACTCTCCACTGGTCGAAACAGACAACGCTCTGCTGGCGTAGTCATGGCGACTCCAGCAGCTGACTGGCAAAAAGTGAGCGCATTGGCAGGCACATGCGCATTAAAGGACATGCATGCGCGATGTCACATGTCTCTACATTAGTTGTTGGTAAGGGTAATAAGTTGGGCTAGTTATTTTCTGTTTAAATACGTGTTTACAAGCGCAAAACACCGACACATGTTACAGACGTAAGGAACAAACGCTATACTTCCAACTAATAGTTATTATTTATTAGTATCATCATCATCATTATTACCACTGTTAATTATCATTAATAGCTGAAAGCATAGCATTTTACCTTTGTGTCTTTGATCTACGTCAGTTTTTTGCGCTAGTAAATATGCATTTCGTTAGGCGCTTGCTTCGTCAGAGGGCACAGGAATGCAGATTGGCACGCGCTCTCGGACGACGCATTATTTTATCCCCCTCTGCACAGCTTCTGTCAGAGTACTTATGGCATCAGTGAAACATAAGAGTCGCAGCAGCGCTGTCTTAACCGCTTGAGCGGCCGCATATTAATGAATAATGAGACCATGTTACTGCGAATTTGTTTTACTGTAAGATATCTACCAGGAGGTTATGCTGCAGTTCACGTTCATGGCTGAGCGGAGCATATGCAGAGCGGACCCACGCGGTGCGTACTGAAATGGTCACCTCCCTAGCCTCACAGCAAAGGCGCGCGCATTCGTGATAATGTGAAGATGCTTGCAGTGTTCCCATATCATGATCCTTTATGTTCAGAACGCCACAAAGCGGAACCACAAGTCTCCCTTACTTTCCTTTTATTATTTTTCTCTATACCTCTCTCTTTTTTATCTTCTAGTCATTTTATTTCTGTCTCTGCTCCTTGTAATGTAGCTACATATACCAGGTGCTTCTACGTAGTCTTCAAGTAATATATAAAAATATCCGTTTTGAAATAAAATAACGGTTCCTCGGAGACATACAAACTGGGATACATAGCATAAGAACGACACAGGGACAATCAGGAACACGGGGCGAGCGCTAACTTTCAACTTCAAATGTCTCCTTCGGAGACATTTCGTCAGTAGTGGGGACCACCAGGTGACGGGTGATACGTGGTAGTGAGCCGATGATTAACGAAAATTCATTAAAAGCCTTTAAACCTTTAGTTTTTGCGGGCTCATCGTAATTGGGAAAGTGAAGCGAGTTCTCCGTACAAGCCACATCACAGTTGAAGAAAAGAAACGAGCGCTACAAAGACGCTGACTTTCAGTCCGTGTCGTTGTAGAGCTCTTTTCTTTACTTCAACTGTATTAAACCAACTCTCCCACATCAAGATTCTGCTGCTTCAGAAGCCATATCAACTTTGGATCTAGAAAAATGCGATTACCCGCGGAACTGTGGCAGGGTGAATTTCGGCCATCAGAGCACCGGAAACCGAAACTGGGAAACTGCAACAAGCGCAAAGCCGCGTCCCTAGAGGCGACGTTCTGCTACCTCACCCAACGGCGGCCACACAGAGCGCAGCGACATCAAGGAGCACAGAAGCGCAACACGCTGCTACCCGCTGCTGCTTTTATTTAAAAATGGCTAATTTTAGATGTTACATAAGCTCGTCATAGAAACACCTATTATAGAACAGGCAACCAATACACACTTAAACCGCATTCACTTTTCTTATATTCTAGTATATTATAGCATTCGTGTTATCGTTGTTCTGAGAGATTTTCAACGTTCGTGGTATGGAGTCAGCCCTACAGTGCAGAAATAAAGTTCAAGGCGTGGTGTGACTAAGCAGTGTTCTTTTTTTCGTCCCACCGAATAGGAAAGCAACGTCATTTGACGCAAAAGAACAGAAGGCGGCCGTGCCTTTGGCTCTCATTCCTTTCGTGTGACGCTGTCGCTTAGAACGGTGCCAATCGGTTCCGCCAGTTTGCCTCGCTACCGATTCCTGCAAGCGCTGCTTCACCGCGTGGTCTTTTCGCAGCGTGCGGCCAGCTGAGCTCGGGCGCGGCCCTGCTCGTCTCCCCGGACGGCGGCATGGTGCTCGAGGCGCTGGCGGCCGTCTCGGCGCGGCTCCAGGTGCCGCTGCTGAGCGCGTCGGCGGCCCGCAGCCCGTCCTCCCGCCTGACACGCTTCGGCCTCGCCCTGCGGCCGCAGGCGCACGGGGCGCTGGCAGCGCTCGTGCACGCCTTGCGCTGGCCGCGCCTCTTCTACATCTACGACTCCGCAGAAGGTCATTCGCTCTTTCGAGCTCTGTGCGATTGTCTAGACGAGAACGTTATCGTGGAAGCGGTCAGTGTTTTCACGAACACACTAGTGCACTTAAGGCGGAATCGAGTCTGAATCTTGCCACACTGAGGAAGACGCTCAAATTAGTGTCAAAATGCTGTGCGCGTGGTAAAGTTTGATATTCCCTGCGGCGTCCTGCTACATTGCGACACAGCCGAGCTCTCCCGATGCAACTCACGAGCGCCCGTACACGCGAGAGCCGATCCAAGGAAAACGAGACACCGAGAAAGCTTATGCAGGCTCGACGTCTTGTTCGCGTCTTGGCTGGCACGCAACGAAATAATTTTGAATGCTTTCCGGAGGCGGCCGCAGGACTGCCAAGCACGGCATGCACTGTCGAATGCGAGGGAAGAAGGAAGGGTGAAAAGAGCAGGTATAAAGACAGTGAACGCCGATAGGCTACGCATACACCACTTCGGTTACATGTGAGTGTCAATTAAGTATTTTGAACTTTCTGCAACAGCTGTGACCAAAGCAAAGTAACGCTCACTTGATCTTGAGAGGCCTATTCAGATCTATGCTTCCGCAGTTATTATTCAGTGCATGGTGTCAGAAGAGGTCGGGCGTAGCAATTCGAGAGAAATAAGCAAAGAGTCAACTTGGTGTCGATGCAAAAGAAGGCAAGGTCGACGTACATGGTGGATCAAATGACTAAAGGAAATAATATTAACTACACCTCTCTGTCTCTTCCTTATGCACTCATTTCGTTCCTTATTCATACTGTATTTCCCGCGCAATTGCTTCAACATTGTCTTACTTGGCGTCGACACTTGGTTGACGGTTTCTTGTGTTGATCAAGCGGCCAAGCAGGCCGATCCCAGACATAGCAATGTTTATGGTGCAAATTGGCAAACTTTTCTACTATATTGCCGCCACATACGCCCGTAACGTTCATTTTATGTGCCCTACGATATTCTTACTTCTTGTTGGCATAGCCGAAGCCGCCTTCCAGACATGACTGCCTCGCGCGAGCCCTCCTAAGTCCAAGCAAACTCGCTCAATTTCCCGAAAGTGTGTAATACGGCGGCTTTGCCTCAACATGCGTCTATCTACGGCAGTGCACCCTTTACAGGGGCATAGTGATATGTGTTTTGACAGCGGCGATTACAACGCTGTCGAAACTTTGCACCAGCAGCGAAGTATAATACACTTGGTAACTGTGGTAATGGCTCTGTATTTGCCTGCTGGAGTTATGCACCACCAGGTGGCTGCACCATGAAGGCCGCTCACGTTTACGCCCCCGCCCACTCGGTATTCCGCCTGATCTGCCTGCGCTTAGCGGAATACCGCACACGCTAAGGCTCCCTAATATTGGCGTTAATTACGCCCGTACCTTTAATTTCACCCACTCCGCTTCTAATTCTTGTTTGTTGTCTCGTTGAACGCTACATTTTCATACCTCCTGCAACTCGTTACGACGGCATGGAGACGCAAAAGAAACGTTCTATTTTTTTTTCTGGAAGAGGTTACAAGGTATCAGCATCCGAGATACGACAAACAAGCGTGAAGTCAGCTAAGACAGTTTCTTCAACGCAAGAATTTAGCAGTGGTAGGCTATATTGCACTGGATACGTGCCGCCTTAAAATACCTCCCGGGCTGCCCTAAGCAACGCTCCTTTTTTGAGGTGATAATGCTAAGGAAAGCTTGGATTTAATTATAAGGTTTGTTTATGAAACACGTTAAAGCATCGAAAAGGTGAGGGCAAGATATAAGTGTAAAATTGGTGCGTGAATATGGGCCTTCGGCATGCAACAGAAAATAAATATATGCCCCTGCTAACTTTAAATGACTTCTTCTGAAGAAAGGAGCATCTTTCTTTAAGGCTGCGTGTACACGTTTTCTGAATGACTGGCTACGGTCTGAAAATAAAAAGCGTGATGCTTGCTTTTTCTTTTCCTCTAACATGTGTTCCTCGTAGCATGTTTTGTTTCTAAGCTACGTCAATAACTCTTTTAATACACTCAGAGTTATTGCTAACGTTCACCATATGCAAGTTCCTCTTATTAGCGACACCGTCTTTAAAGTTGTTGAATGAATTAATTTTGGTGTTTCAGGTGCCAAAACTACGATTTGATTGACGCACGCCATAGCGGAGCACTCCGGATTAATTTTGACCAGCGTGGAATCTTTAACGTGGCCTCAACGCACGGTTGTTCTTGCGCTTCGCCCCCATCGAAATGCGGCCGTCGCGATTTGATCCCGCGACTTCGTGCTTAGCAGCGCTACGGCATAGCCGCTAACCCACCGCGACAGGTTCTTTAACGATGTTGTGAAAACATGTTGGAGCGCATAACAATTTACCCGGCTTTCTATTCTCGTGAAGAGAAACTTAAGTCGTCGTTACGCCCACCTACGCATTAGCACCACTCGTCGAGACACGCTTGTCCGGAATTTCACAGCAATATGCAGCGTCCGCACTTGCTTTGCGCATTCTCTCCGATTCAATAATTTCATACGAATCCTCTTTGCGCATTCGGTTTTCTCTTCTTTTAATCTTTCCGTCCCCTTTTCCCAGTGTAGGGTAGGCAACCGGGCTCAGTCCAGGTTAACCTCCCTACCTTTCCTTTATCATTTGCTCTCTCTCTCGGGCCAGGACGGCTAACATCCGTCAGACCTAAACAGCTTGGCGGGGTTCTTTCGCCATACGCGGCTTAGACCCACAAAGGATACCTTCCATCGAAGATGCACGTTCTTTGGCTATACGATGTTTTCTGCTCCCCCTCGACATTCCACTGCATTGTTTGCAACGTCCGCGACTGCGCCGCTCTTGTCTTTTCAGCTTGATTGTTAACGATGCAACCCGCCGTAGTTGCACAGTGGCTATGGTGTTGGGCTGCTAAGCACAAGGTCGCGGGATCGTATCCCGGCCACGGCGGCCACTTTAGAGGGGCCAAATGTGAAAACACCCGTGTACTTAGATTTGGGCGCACGTTATTAGATTTGTCGGACGGTCCTACCGCTGTCGACCAGATGTAGGAGTCGTCGGACTATCTCGCCGCTGCCACCATTTGAAGGAGATGAAGGTCGTAGACAGGAACTCGGTGAACAGGATTTATTTACATATTAACAGTTTAAGCAAGATACATTGGCAGTCTAGCGCGACTCCCATATGGAGCCCGCAAAACTAACATACAGCAAACAGTTTACGAGCACACAGCTCACTAGTACATTTCTAGTATTACACAGCACTCAGCTCCCGACAACGAGCACGACACGAGCACGCTCTAGCAGCCGGCAAACGCTGGTTATAAGCTCTCCGCTTGACGTCATAGTTCGACGTCATCGTTCGGCGGGGACGGAGCAGGAATGGTCGGGAAGGTTCGTCCAATCGTTGTAAACTTGCCGCCGCCCCGCACTATGGCTCACACACACTAATGCACACAAGTTCGAGCCCATACACACAAAGGCTCCGGAGTCGACGACCGAGGGGCGCCGTTCCGCAGTATCGTTTACGCCCACACACACGCAAACACACAGGTGCGAAGGTCCGGAGCCGACGACAGAGGGGCGCCGTTCCGCAGTATCGTTTACGCCCACACACACAAAGGCTCCGGAGTCAACGACCGAGGGCTTCGTAGAACTGTGCTCCGTCTCGGGTGGCGCGGCGGAGTACCACATTCCGGAGCTGACCGCGCGCCACGTGGCTGCCGGTCATCCGCAGTTCTCGGTACCGCCCAGCTTTCAGTGCCGACGTCAGAGGGCTTCGTAGAACTGCTTTGTTCCGGATGGCTCCGCCAAGTACCAATTTCCTGAGCTGATCGCGCGCCACGTGCCTGCCGGCCGTCCGCAGTTCTCGGAAGGGCTCCCTGTCTGGTGGGCTTGGAACACGTGCAGCGGGCTGAAAGCTGGCCCGTACGGCCATTCTTAACAACGTTAAAGAACCGCAGGTGGTGCAAATTTCGGAAGTCCCCCACTTAGGCATGCCTCGTAATCAGATCGTGGTTTTGGCACGTAAAACCCCGCAACTAAATAAATGAATTAACGATGCACAGGTGAACAATCACCTTTCTGCGATGTTGTTTAGTGTGTTTGTTTCTTTTTTCCCGCGATCCAAAAAGTTAAGGAAGTAACACGCCTCACCCATATTTGCCCCCTCATTAACTGAAGAAATCATTTCTTTTCGATGTATCCGACCACGTCGCACGCTTTCAATCGCAACTCTAGGTAGATCATGACGGAATGCTATCTGCGCATGTCAGGTGCGCGCCCTTGCCGTCGTCTTGCTTGCGCGCTCGCTTCGAAGCGTGTGCCGTTCCAGCCGGGGGAGGCCCACTTCATCCCGCGCACTGTCTCCGCTTCGCTCAGGTCTGGACCGGCTGCAGGAGATGCTGGCCGCGCTGCCCGCCGACTACCCTCTGGAGGTGCAGCACGTGCGGCGCATACGCGGCGAGAAGGCTGCCTTCGAATTTCTCCAGGAGCGCGAGAACGAGCAGTGGGACACGGACAAGTTCGTGCTGCTCGACTGCAGCGTGGAGACAGCGCGCCGAATCGTCCAGTACGCGTACGGGAAGCGGCGAGCCTACTACACCTTCCTCTACGCGCGATACGTGAGTGCGCCATGGGCGGAGAGGGGAGACGACCCTTTGGGACCTCAGCCGCTTCGGAAACGGAAACTGACGCCTCTTGTTCGTTCGAGAACGGACGATCCTACAAATCTCGGTCTGATGCACGGCAGCGAAATCACTATTTATTTATTTATTTATTTATTTATTTTCATCCCGGCCCTGCATGAAGCTGTGCAGAGAAACATGTGACAAACTTACACGAAAGGAATCTTCGATGGTTGATAAATAGTCATAAAGTGGTAAGGCGTGTTAGCATCAGCAAGTGCTTTTGTATGGTGGTCTTTGCAGTATGCGTACGCGTTGTCGACTTCCTGTTACTACGTTACGTCTTGCTACGTGATGTCTCACTTTTCAATACATACTTATTTTCGTCGTTCTTGTTCCCGCTCCTGCAATGTCTCGAACCCATATGAAAATAAATCAAATAAATCCGCGTCTTTTAAGGGCTCGTCTCAAAGCGGAGGCAACGCGAGCCACAGTCGAACTGGCGGCGCACGCTGGTGGCGCTGCGGCAGCGTTCGCGCTAAAGTCCCTCAATAATTTTCATGTAGAGAAAGGTTTTGATCCAGCCGACGACGCCAGCGATAGGCTTATCGGTGACATGTAACCTTGCTTCGCCCCTCTGCCGCCATGAAACGCGCGCCGGGCTAAGTGCGAGAGTTTCACCTGTTGTGCTATGCACATTGCTGCGATAATTTCGTTCCGAGAGGGCCGAAATGCCTTGTTGCTGTGCGGTCTGGTGCCGAAACCGGGCGAAGGATGGCAAGAAGTTATTTTGCATCCCACGCCGCAACTAGAACCTAACCAGAAGAAAAGTATGCTTGCACAGAATTGAACGGAAAGACTGAACCATCGGTAACTGCACGACTACGCGAGGAAAGTAACGTAGAGCGATACGAAGGCGCGAAAGAAAGTATACACGTGTGTGCGCAGAGCTGCGATAGTATTTCATTTGCGCGCATGAATGTTGACGGCCGAACTTTGTGGAGATTATTGATTTTAGTGTATTATGAGCCCATTGAATTAGCAAGTGCAGCATGACCTAGCATGCAAGTAAATAGTGGGGCAGAAGCGCATTAACTCGCTGACAAATATCCGCATTGCGTTACGTGCGATAAAAAATCACAAATTTCAGCAGCGAATTCTACTTTTACACTTTCCTGCGTCTGTGCGCGCGTTGTTAACTACGCTTTACAATGGGTCGAAAAAGTCATTTCCAACTCTGCATATCCTAATCGTACTTTGTGCAATGCATATGTGAATAAATATATTCCTAAGTACCTGCATTACTCTGCTTTTAAAAACAAATAGTGTATAGCCACTGCTACTGGCCATCAAATAAGAAAGTATAATACAATATATCAAAGTACATTGCATACACCTGCGAGCTCGTTCCCAGTTTCCCTTACACTCGAAGATGTTTCAGTAATCGGTGATGCCATTTTACTGATGAAAAACACACAACTGCAAATTAACATAAGAAAAACGCCAGAAGCGATGCATGGATCGCCAGCAAAATACAGTGCAGTAATAGCTAGGCCAATTGGCGTGCGTTTCGTGTAAGGGCCCTCTAATTCTTACGGGGCTTTAGCGGTGCACGGAGGCGAAAAGGCGTAAACACAACAATGCGCGTCATGATTCAAGTCTACGTGGCGACGTCGCACGGTACACGAGAACAGTCAACCGCATTCACACACGCGCACACACTACGCTCGATGTTGGTGCGCCGGGAGATTAGATCGCTCTGGCCGCTCGAACAAGATCGAGGAGATTCGCTGACACGATCCATACCGCCGCTTCAGAATGTCACGACAGTTGCACTGGCGCGTAGCACTGAACCACAAAACACAACAGTCGTCGTGTAATTGCTACACGACAGACACACTCAGCGGCAAGAAGACTGTTGACGCACTCGTTTCCACACACAAACAGGATGTTGTTTAGTTGCCTTGAGGGTCGCACGTTTCAGCGACGTTATGTAGAAAGTTTTTCGGTCCAAGCGACTGTCAGCCTTCTTTTTTACACGAATTATTCGTTCAAAGTAACCGCTATGTGTACGCAGCGTACTTACAAGCAAAGGAATTCACAGAGCAAACGGGATTAAGCGCAAGCAATCGCCAAGGCTCGCGTGGTGATTGAGGTAAACGAAAAGTAAACATGCGGAATCGGAATCGAGGTGATCAAGCACTCATTCCGCTCCCTTGAGCGCTTTTCTTTCAGCGCTCATTTGAAATTAAAGGACTATAGATTTAGCACTTCGGGCCCTTCTTTCGTTTTTCACCACAGTCAGGTACCAGTAGGTTTTATTTCCGCGCGTGTGCAGATATTTTTTCACCTCACGAACGCCGCGGCACCGTGGTTTAGCGTGGGCGCCGTCTGCTACAGGAACTTCATAGGTGGCGCGCGCGGCAGAATGTCGCTACCTTATTATAGAGGGACCTTAATTCGCGCTCGGGCGCGGTGACCGTGCGCGCCCTCTGCCCGCTCGGTGTAGACTGGCGGAGGCGAGCTGCTGCTTTGTGTGGGGGTCTCTCTTGAAGCACACATCATGGCAGCAAACACGTGGTTGGGGACAAGAAAGTGCTACTGATGCAGGTATCCATTATGAGGGATTAGCCAAGAACCGAACGGTTAGCATAAATGAAAAAAAAATACGAATTGAATTAATAATTTTGCCACTATAAAAGAGATAAGCAAGACAGCGTTGAAGGAAAATGTAAATTTAATCACAATACAAACAGAATTATCAGATAATCGTTCCTCTTTCCCGTTCTAGTTTACGGATAATTTTATGCCTATACCTTATATATCGGCCGTTAGCGTTTCGCAGTTTATAGTCGCAAAATACCATATTAGGAAAAGGAGTATAAACAACTCCGTCTTAAAGGTCTGTCCGCCTATTCTTGGCTAGAGCCTCAGAAACGTTTTCCTCCGCATCCCCGGACTATCTCATTGGTACCGGCCGGTTATACCTCTATACTTTTGTGCCATATTATTAATGCAAAGATTCCTTGCCGAGTTCCAGGCACTTCGTACGTATCTAGCCTCTAACGCCGAACGCGCTTAACGGAATGGTCCCATCTAGGAACACTGGAGCGAACAAGTAGTTCACCGTTTCAAGCATAAAGTTTCATAATGCACATAAAGTTTTCTACGATTACTCGAGGGAACTGCTTCTGTTTATCCACCATTGGAATGGTGGGTAGTACATGGATTTGTCTGCTTGGGGCTTCAGAAGTTCTTGTCATTTCGTTTACTACGCTTTATCTGGGCCTAAATTTCAAAGCAATTGATACTGTTTTAATGCAGAAGGTAATAAGGTTCTGCAAGCACACGTAATCCCTGGTAATGGCAGTGGTTCCGCTTGTCCGTGCGTCCATGGCGTAATGGTTACAATATCGGGCTTCTGTGCTAGAGGTCCTGTGTTCGAATCCTGCCATCCGACAAATTTGATAATGTGTATTGAATTATTTAAAACGCAGAACTTCCTTGAGAATAATCACTTTGCAAAGTGACAAAGCCATTTAGAACAAGACGGACGGAGTTTAGGCAAATCCGTACACAATTGCCATGGAGGCTGAACTGCCCTACTTGATTTAACTGTTATAACAGATAATCCTGGCGAGTGCACCAAACGACTGTTTACCTTGCAGTCAGTCGCCTGCACCGCCGAACCGCGGCGGGATCGCTGAGCCATTAACGGTTAGTGGCAAATGAGTAAAACAGTCTCTACAGAACGGAACAAAAATTTTCCGACCTAGGTAATCTAGTGCACACCCAATACTTGTAACGCGTCTACGATGCAGCTGGCACTGTGCTCCGCGTGGTGCCGGCTAGTGAGTTCGTGCGTATCATGCACAGGGCTTAGCTGAGACACGCATGTCTGCAATTGCGGTTGAACCAGCTTTATCGAATTTTTTTTGTTCCTTCTCTTTTTATTGTTCATGAATTACTATTTTTGTGTGCCCTAAGCATTTTCATGTCTCCAGTGAAATTCACAATCCTTTAAGTGAATATCTTTTGTTTCTGCTTGTTGCAACCACCCAATTTTTGCCGAATCCTTTATTGTGGTTATGCGCAATCGACCTTCAAATTATTCACAAAAGCATGAACGGTGCTTGCCACTGCTTAACTACAAACATATGTGATCACATGACGTGTGTGGGGCATTGGACACGACGTTTCTTTCACAAAAACTCGGCAACAAGGTCTCTTGCTCGCAGACGCTTCCCGATGACTGGAAGGACAGCCAGGTGTACGACCAGAGCAAAGTGCTGGCGCTGCGTATTCTCCACGAGGATGCCAGTGGCCACCACAGCGCCGTAAGGGCGGCCAGCAGGGACTCGTACTACAGTTCTTCCGAGAGCATCACGGTGAGCGAGATACCTTTCGACCCGCCGTAGTTGCTCAGTGGCTATGGTGTTGGGCTGCTGAGCACGAGGTCGCGGGATCGAATCCCGGCCACGGCGGCCGCATTTCGATGGGGGCGAAATGCGAAAACACCCGTGTGCTTAGATTTAGGTGCACGTTAAAGAACCCCAGGTGGTCAAAATTTCCGGAGTCCTCCACTACGGCGTGCCTCATAATCAGAAAGTGGTTTTGGCACGTAAAACCCCAAATATTATTATTATTATTATTATTATTGAGATACCTTTCACAGCTATGGTGGCCCGTTGTCCCACCGAGCACAGCGCAAGTTTTAGTGCCGGCCCGTGTGATTCGTAGATGACCATACGTACAGCTTCCTCTGTAGTCTCCTAAAAATGTATGCTAAAGAGAAGTCATAAGTTAAGTGGGATTGGTAAATTAAGTTACACTTCCGTAATTTCATAAATGACATTCTTGCTGTGAGCACCGATTTGATAGGCTCGAAAAAACACGAGAACGAAAGACAGGGTAGCTTGTCATGGTGTCATGATATGTTCACAGCATCTACTCGGTAATATTTATTACTTCATTGACAAACAAGCTTTGCCCTTCATCGGAAAGGAACCAAAAGCTCAGACATTTGCTAAACAAAAATGGCCCGGGAATGCTATAGTATACTTAAGAGGCCGTGGCATTACGATAACGCACCGGCGCTAAGGTAAGGCACGGAATTCTAAAAGGAGGACCTCGCCCTTTAATTTTTCCGAGCAACTCTTCTGCGCCAAGTAAATGCAGATCGCGTATCAAGTTTTTACCGGACTACACTAACTCATTGTTGATTTTTAATGCCCCTTGATATCAACTTAAAGCATAAGCAGTAATTTTAACTTCCAAAGGCGTCTTGCCAATAGTAGACCGCGCAACATTACTATACTTGCTTGTACCTGGCATATGCAGGAAGAGGAGGCCCTGGCGTACGACGCGACACTTGTGGTGAGCGACATGCTGACACGGCTGTCGCGCGAGCGGCCCGAGCTGGGGCTCGAGCTCTACCAGGACGCCACATCGGGCCAGAGCTCGCAGTGCTATGGCTCGCCGCTTGTGCCCTACAAGCACGGACAGGCCATCGTCGAGCTGCTCAAGAAGGTCAGCGCTCCGCTTGCTTTGGCGGCCCGTCGGCAAAGAGCTCCCGCCGTGTCCAGCAACAGCCCAGCTCTGCTGCATGTTTCTGTAGCTCGTGTGAGCTCAACCACGAACCTAACCAACTCTAACTCTGCCGATAGCTGCAGAGCTTAGCGCGAGTGGACATTATGCGCAGCGGTATTTTCAAGAATCTTCCTTTATTTAAGTAACAGTGCATAGAGAAATGACAGTACACAGAGAAACTATCCTAAGAGGCAGGCGGTGCGCGAGGGCTTCTTGCATTATCGGAAATAACGCGCCCGCCGGGGCAGAGAATCGAATGCGCGTTCTGTAACACCATAACCACTGAGTTCCGATAGCTGCGGCTTACGGAATAGCAATATCAGTTTTGCTTCCGAGTAAGAGCTCGTCCTAAAATTTTCTATCTCCCGTTTTTTTCTTATATTGGAGGAGCAAATGGAGGATTAAAAAAAAACTTTCTCAGGTAACGGGTCCTAGATCTGAATCTTTTCTGTTAAGTGCAGTCAATTTATCTGTCGATCCCTAATGAGAACACTTCCGTGATTTACATATCTTTGACATGGCGTAGTGCGAGTTCAAGTTTCCTCTGAGCCGCACAAGCGTTTCTTCAGAATCGGGGCCGGAATAATGCGAGGATTCTTTTCGCTTGACTCTGGGTATGGCTTTCTATCCGTGCACGGCCGTCGGTGATAACGTGAACGGAGTACCACTCGGACCACTGACAAAGGGTGGGAATGAATAGCATGCACATAGAACCGTTACACTGTGCCCAGCCCAAGAGGCTGCCATAGCGCCTCGGTTCTTTCGTCTCGTTTGCTTCGTGCGTCTCCTTTCTGCCGATGTCACGGAGAAGCCACCGACAAGCATGTCTTCTTCTGTCGCTCGTAAAGCAACCCCCGCGAAATGCAATTTAAACTGCCTGGTTCAGGAGCGATGAGTGGAAAAAGTGGCGCTAAGCATGACCTACACGTCCGTCATTTCTGTGTGCCGCCTCGTTTCGCATCTTGTACCGTCAATATTTACGCTGTTTGTTGGCTATGTGAGTCGCAAAAATAAAAGAAAGAAAGAAAGAAACCTTTCTCGTCGCGGTTTCATACATCGTGTAGGAGTTCTAAAATAAATCACCAGTTAAGCAGCAACATAGACTGGGCACTCAGTGCGTTGTAGGTCAGAGATCAGATGAGCCCTGGCACCACCAGAACATTGCAGACTTCATGAGAGGAGCTAATAGATGACTGAACGCGTCGGCAGTTTCTGCAGACCAGCAACAGGTATCGTAATGTGCCCGCTTATCGACTTCGAAGTCAGAAGCGAAGGAGGAATGGAGAGAGAACTCAAATTGGGAAAACGAGTGTGTTTTCACAGCGTCTTGTGAAGCAAATACACGACTATCACAGTGAAAAGTCCAGCTGTTATAACAAACGTATTCGACCGAGCAAGTACTCTATGCCCACACACGCGCAAAGTCAACCGCAGAACAATTGTGATTATGCGTTGTCTTCTACTCCACAACAGAAGCGTTCATTGTGTGTGCTGCAGTGAAATGCAGCGCACGTTTCACCTACGCTTTTCCTGTGTGTGGTGTAATAGTTGGCTGCCTCACTGTTAGAGTCATTTCAATTCATTCTTGCTTCCATTCACCTGTTTGCTTGGAATATATTATGTTCCCTTTACAGCGTCATGTCGTTCCTAAGTTACATTTCTAGTTCGTTAGTCACGAACTAGATATGCTGCCAAGAATGTTATGCGGGTGATAAGTTTCCTACGTAAATTTGAAAGCGTTGTCATTTATCGTTGCATTCGCAACCATGTGAATAAAATGGTGGGCAAGGGGCAAGTCTTGTGCGCATAAGACGTTGCACTTAAGCCTGGAATCCTTGTGAAAGTGGCAGTAGTGGATTTTCATTCAAACAGATCCACATATTCAAGCGCAATTGCTCCATTATTAACCAATATTTTTTCCTATTGCGCAGACCTCTGTCAACGGCACCACTGGTCAGATTATGTTCGACGAACAAGGCCAGCGCGTCGGCTACACAGTCGACGTTATGGAACTCACGATGCAACACAAGATGCAGAAGGTGCTTATTTTTTTAATGATAAACGCAAATTTAGTCCATGATTTATAGAACTGTGCCTGCGTGAGTGCGTGCACGCGCCCTGCAACCGGGAAGCCCACGAGCTGCCAATAACCTCTCGGCTACGCCGTTCTAATCAGTACTATGGCATCTCCTCACCGCCTTATTGCTGGGAACGCTTGTTATGAGCAGGCGAAAGTTGGCCGAATGTCGGGTGCCTGCCTTCATGTTTTTAGCAGAAGAAGGCACAGCAATTATTAAGCATTGGAACCTCGTAAATATAAATTACGCTCATTCCGGCTTGCACGAAAAACGTACAGCGCAGACATCCCGATTAATTAGTTTTATTTTGCTTTGCATCGCAATTGATTCCCACAGGCGTTCAACAACACGAAGTTATCAGGAACGCAGAACGTACAAAGAAAAGGGAGGCTGAGAGAAAAATGGCGGGGGGCGGAAGGGCGTCTTTTCCCTTGACCTCCCCCTTATCCTGCCAAGTTACACAGCACTGGCTCCAGTGGTTCTTTAACTTTCTGTTCGTTGACATTTTTGTGTAGCGCATTTGACAGCGGACAATCCTTGACCGCACGTTATGGCAACGTCAGCATCACTGCGATAGCTGGCAGCCGCAGCAGCTATACGCGTGACATGTGTGTATAGCATTAGCATCAGAACATTATAGCAGGAAATAAAATAAAGCATGTTGCAAACCCACCTCCTCTAATATAGACATGAGAAGAAGGGCTGTAAAAGTTACCCCGTCAAACGTTCTTCCGCCAGAAGACGCGCACAGCGACGCGGGGACGCGCGAGGCGCCTCGCGTGTCCTGTTCTTTCTCCGCGTCTCTTGCAGCTCAAGCACCACTGCGCAATGCGAAACCAACTCGCGCAAGTCACCACTTTTATTGTCACTTTGCCAAGTATAACCTCCCGTAAAAGGAAAAATATTTCTTAGTTACGAGGGCGTAAATTTTCCGTCTCTTAAGTCCATCGATCATTCTATGCTAAGCAGTTTCAAATCCCGTAAGCTAGCCACTAATATCCCCACTATCGTTGAAAAACAGGTGTACAATCATTGCGTTCTACTGGTACTGACATATGGGGCACATACTTGGAGGGTAACAAAGAACCTTGAGAGCAAATTAAGGACAACGCAACGAGTGATGGAACGAAAAATGGTAGGTGTCACTTCAAAATACAGGAAGAGAGCGTTTGGATCAGAGCAAACGGGGGTAGCCAATATTTTAGTTGATATTAAAATGAAAAAATGGAGCTGGGGAGGCCATGTAATGCGTAGGGCAGACAACCGGTAGTTCTTTAGAGTTACAGGAAGTTACAGAATGGACTTCAAGTTAAGGGAAGCGCAGTCCAGGATGGCAGGAAATTAGGTGGGGTGTTGAAATGAGGAAATTTGCAGCCACAACTTGGAATTAGCTAGCGCCAGGCGGGCGTAATTGGAAATCGCTGGGAGAGGCTTCGCATTGTAGCGGAAATAAAAATTGGCTGCTGTATATTATTATTATTATTATTATTATTATTATTATTATTATTATTATTATTATTATTATTATTATTATTATTATTATTATTATTATTAACGAGGACAACATGGAAAGCTGGCTCTTTGTAGACGTTCTTGTGATAACAGAAATCAATGTTTCCCAGGCTTGCCTTGATGCGTTTAGCTTGCAGGGCTTTTCCGCACATTTTGTCACACGAAGCGGGCGTCGTGGCAGAGGTATCGCTTTCTGTGTAAACGACAACTGTGAAGTTTCTTCTGTTGATGCATCTTTTGTACATGCCGAATCTATGATGGTCAAAGTTTGTAAGAGGTCATTTTCTGTCCATACCTTATCGATTTATATACCACGCACATGCAGCCTTTCACGGTTCCTTGTAGAGCTTGATGAAACTCTGGCTGTGGAGCTCACTGGAGCAATTCTGCTTGATCGGAGACTTGAATATCAATATTTTATGCCCTGAAAAAGTGACTGTTTGTGATTATTTATCAACTTTGTCTGCTTATGGTCTGTAATGTACAATTGGAGCTTCTATTGGAGTGGAATTAGTTAATAGTAGCCTAGTGCAACCTTGTTTAGATCACATAGCGGTCAGAGCTCCCAGCTGTTCATTTAGGTCATGTACTATTCTACAAAGGTTGGCGGACTACTACTTTGTAGCATGCCGTCTTGTATTACCGGACGCGTCTGGAACGCCGTCGGTCGAAACTGGATCTGGGCAGCGCAAATGCCTTGTCCCTGTTGTTAATCAATCCAAGCTTGATAAGCTTATCGGTTCGTTTGACTGAGCATCCTTAACCGAAGAAAATTCGCCTATCAAAGTGTATGAAAGGTTCTGTACGCAACTGAAAATTTTGAATTACGTTGCACATGGCTGATAGCTAAGCCGATAACAAAGGGTCACTGCTGGATGAACACGGAAATTCTTGCTTTCATTTCGTATCGAGACACCTTGTGGAAACGCTGCAGAAGAAATCCCAGAAACCAAGCACTGCGCTTAGAATACAAGTCGGCAAGAAATAGAGTTGCTCTTCTGCGTGGCCCCAAACGCTGTTATCTGTTTTATAAATTCCAACAATCTTCAAATAATGTAAGCAAAACTTGGTCTTTGGTAAATCATCTCAGAGGAATGAGTTCCAGTAAAGGGTCTGTTTTCGGTGCTTCTCAGCAACCTCCCGCAGTAGTGGCTGATGCTTTCAACAGGCACTTTGTTAAAGCGTCCTAAAGAGCTGTCTCCATCCACAAACACTCGGTCATTAGGGCAATCCATATCTGCGTCAGCTGTTCTTCCGATAATTTTGAAGGGTGATCTGGAAGAAATTATTTATAGTTTCCATCCTAACAAGCCCACTGGATATGATGCAATATTTTTGCACACCATCATAAGGAATTTCAGTGCGCTGTTAAATATTATCTTGCATATACTGAATGGTTTTTCGGAAGGTGACGAAATTCCAGCATTCCTAAAAACTGCAGTTGTTTTACCACTACACAAGTCAGGGAAGAAAGATAGTACTGAAAACTATCGATCAATTTCTATATTGCCGGTTATTACACTGGTCTTCGAAAAATTTCTTTTCCACACTATGTCTTCTTTTCTTAACAAATTTTTCATCCTGACTGATCGACAGTTTGGCTTCGTTTCCGGGCGTGGTACTGTGGTGCTGCTTGAGGAATTTTCAGATGAACTGTTAACGGCTTTCGATCAGAATCTTTTCACGTGTGCGCTGTTCCTAGTTGTAGCGAAAGCGTTTGAATCTCTGAATCATCAACTCTTGTTAAGTAAACTGTATTTTGGGGGATTTAATGGACCTTTTTACAACATTCTCGAAAAATACTTGAGCAACAGATTTCAAGTAATCGCTACTGATGATAAGGGCGTTTTTTAGTTCTAAGCTGTCGTTAAAAGCTGGAGTTCCTCAGGGGTCCATTTTATTACCATTGTTGTTTAATATCTTTGTTAACGACTTTCCTTTGGCAATTTCCAAATGTTCCGTGTTCCAGTATGCGGACGACACTATAGTATGCGGACGATACTGGCAAAACATATTTCTGACAAAATGTCCACTGAAATGTTGCAAAATGACGTGTACAAGGCAATGGAATAATAATGGAATTGTTGTTAGTGCCCAAAAAACACAACTTCTTTGTTTTCGCTCTCCACTCAAGACTACTGTAATTAACACGGCTCTCTACTTACATGAGTCAGACTGTGTTTCTTGTATATGTCCGCCTATCCCTTACGTGGATTGTGTGAAATATCTCTGAATCTATTTCGATAGTAACTTATCGTGGCAACATCCCTTATCACTTGTTTGTTCTAAACTCAGGTCAGTGGCTTGGCTGTCGTTTAACATCAAACGTTTTGCACCCTTTTCTGTAAAAAAAGGATTATTGTACATGCACTGGGTTACAGTGTGTCGAGATACGGCATTACAGTCTTCGGCTTCTGTTCGGATCGTTGGAGAGAGAGAGAGCACTTTATTTGCACCCGTCAGAGAGCGTGGGTGATCGGGGCGAGACGTAGCTCCCCCTTTCACCGTCTACCTCCCCCCTAGACGTCGGCCGGAATTAGTTGGCTGCCGGCGGTGGCCTGGGCTTGACCGATGACTTGTTTTTGGGCTTGTTCTTCCTGGCTACGGAGGGACGATTCCCATAACTCTTTGTTCCCATGTAGACCGTTTAGCGCTCGGAAAGCGCAGAGCATGTGATTTAGGGTCACTATGCCTTCACAGTTTTTGCATTTGGAAGAGTGCACCTCAGTATGCCATTTGTGTAGGATATACTGGTTTGGGAAGGTACCCGTCTGCAGTTTTCGCCAGATTACTTCTTCCTTCCTTGTGAGAGATCTATGGGGGTGGGGGGGGGGGGGGCAGGGAGGGAGGGTTCTCCTGCCCATTCTATAGTGTTCTAGAATTTCTCTGTATGTGGTTAAGTCTCGCTTTTTGGAGATGCACGGTAGACAGGATTATAAAAAATATTCTTAAAAATGTTGCCTACAATTCCCCAACAGTAACAGCTGCGAATATCTTCCGTGCACTTGGTCTACCGCATTTTCATTCCTTGCTTATAGAAACAGTTGTCAAACATTTTTGGAATTCCGCATTCAAACAAAAAAGGTGCCGCCCCAAGAGAACTTAACGCGTCCGTTATGTAGTTCCTCGTTCAGCCACAAGGTATGGTGCCGCCAGACTCTGTGCATATGAGCCGGACATATTTAATAAATTACCAGACGAAATCTTTAATGCGACATCGAAAAGCACGCTGAAAGAAATATTAAAGCGTGAAATTAACCTCCAGAACTTCTTTTGCATCATAATATTTACTTCAACTTCCCTCGTTTTAAGTAGAGTAAACAAATGTTATCCCCATTTTTTCATTCATTTTATTTATTCTACGTCTCATCAATTTACGTATATTTTTTTCTTTTTCGCCATGTGCATCATATTCATAGGCACGGTCCTACAAGCCAACTGAGGCTTAGACCAGCCTGTTTATGTTGTTTTGTATTTTGATGGCAACAAACATTATTATTATTATTATTATTATTATTATTATTATTATTATTATTATTATTATTATTAAGCTCTCAGCATTGAGTTGAGTCAGTTCCTGCGAGGGAGGCCATGTGACAACGCCAAATATACTGTTGGATCCTCAGCTGCTGCAGTATAGCTCATGCTACCGCATTGAGAGAGGCGGTATAGCGTTCGTGCCAGAAGATTCTCCCCTACCCTCAGAAAACACTGGAACTGCACCTCATATATTTGTTCATATAATCGAAAACTTTGCAGAAAGCGTTTGAGCTAGGTTCAACAAAGTTTGAGAATTTTCCATAGCAAGGTGTTCCCATATTATTTTTTCTTTCCGCAGATTGGTTATTGGTCTCAAGCAACCGGTTTCATAAAACAGCCGGATTCAAGGGGATATCAACCGACATGGGTTGACCCATCTGAGAAAAAACTCGTAGTCACTACCATACTGGTGAGTGGTTTGTAGCCGTGTCAAGAAAGCGAAACTATGCACAAAATTTACTCCCTGGTGCACAAATGTACAGGAGCCGCCTTTCCTCATGTACAAGAACGCTAACGATACCAGTGATGACGAGGACAACCTGGAAGGCTACTGCAAGGACCTCATTGCCAAGCTGATGCGTGCGATGGGCCGACAGTACAGCATTCGTCTGGTCAAGGACAATAAATATGGTTCTCGAGACAAGTCTGCGCAATCTGGGTGGAATGGAATGATTGGCGAGATACTGAGAAAGGTAAGCGCGAAAGGGCCTAAATGAATAGTAGCCCATTCGGAATTCTATCTGCTGCATGAACGTAGGAGCTACCTGATGGGCCTTTTTGAACGCCCCGATCTAATTGCAAAGGGAACATTTGACTCACTGTGTAGACTAGGAGCACAGCGATGTAAATATGTTGAAATTGTAATGTGAGTTTGATTTCATTCATTGATTTACATAGCATCAAGGGAAGTGCAGCACATAAAAGAGCAGCACCTGACGGGGTCTGCTGTACGTACAATGTACAACTGTACATCACATAGCATGGTCCACTAGTTTCAATACAGTGCAACAGAATTTTAGAGCGCAGCTCTAAGGCGCCCGTTCCTGCGGCGAGCATCGGCGTAACCGAGCGAACGAACACAGCGAAGGATAAAGGTGCGAACGCGGAGTGCAGCGGGGGATGAAAGACACGGGGACAAAAGCGGAGGAGGAGGGTATGGTAAAAGCGCGAGAAGAAAGCGTAGCACGGCGACCATGGTTACGAGATGGTCTGTCTGCGGCGGCTGCTGTGAATCGCGCCCGCGCGTCACCCACGCACTGCATATCGCGATCTCCAGATAAGCGAGGCAGTCGCACCACAGTTCGCTCCGTTTGCAACGTGCCACAGTAGACAGATTGTCCGCGCCAGCCAATATATCGCGCAGTGAAAACACATATACAACTGCACTCAAATTTCGCATTGGGGAGCGTCGCTATCTTCGGTGAATATATTTTTTTCAAAATGTTGAGTTGTGAAAGAGTTTAGGAAGTTGTAAAAGAAGAGTTCTCTTACAAACGTTGTACCAGAATCGGCTGGTGTTGTACGAGTCACACAAACATCGCCTCAAGCAACAAAAATAGACGTAAACGATGGCGCTGCGACTCAAGGTGAAACCGTGCATGCTTGCGGCGCAGGAGGCAGACATCGCCGTCGCGCCGCTGACCATCACGGCCGAGCGAAGCCGAGCCGTGTACTTCAGCGAGCCCTTTATGCAGTCTGGCCTCGCGGTGCTCGCGCGCCGGCACGAGGCAGAGTCGCTCAGCGTGTTCAGTGTGTTCAGCTTCTTGCGGCCTCTCTCGTGGGAGGTATGGCTGTGCCTGCTGTCTGCCTACGTCGCCGTCGCCGTGCTGTTGTTCGTCATCAACCGACTCAACCTGGCCGTGGCTACTCCCCCTAAGGCACCCCCTGGACCCTGCAGCCACTTGTACAACAGCCTGTGGTATGCCCTCGGGGCATTCATGTCCGAGGAGTGCAACAACTGCAGGCCCAAGTATGTTTCCATCAACACATCTTTCAATCCTCTTTACGTGCTTAGCACAAGTACTTATTAGGAAGAGGAAGTGCCGTCAGAGTGTGTGAAGGGATGACCAACATTCATATTTGCGCTGATGCAGCGTCTGTAGCACTTGTTTAAAACTGTAGCTAGCTCTACCACCACTGGTCAACTGCAGGTCACGTGTGCAGCTTCGTTTGCTGCTGTGTCAATGCTTCCTACAGCAGTGCCTATAAAGGTTCTCCCTTTTCACTCCACGATAAGGCGTGGTCCATCCGCCTGGTGTTTCATTTCTTCTTTTGCGTTAATTTATCTCAAGGCCGACCGGTAGCCTTCCCGCTATTGAGCTTGACCACTCGCTGGTCGCAGTACTAAAATTCCGCGCTGTTTCAAAAAGAACTGTGTAGTTATGTCTTGCACCGTCCTTAACTTCCTCTCAAATTTCTTGTGGTAGAAAGGTTTATAAACAGGAATAATGTGCCTCAGAAAGGCTGGCCAACGTTTCGATAGGATGACGTGTCTTCGTCAAAGGCGGCCTCGTCATCCTCGGCAGGTTAGTTTTAACGGGCTAGTAGAGCGGCGTCAAGTGCGGTTGTCGGTGGTGGCTGGCTGCAAAGGGAGAGACTGCGAAGAGAATGCTCCAAGCGCGTCTTCTAAAAAGAGAGGACACGAGCAAGAGAGTGTGAAGGCGGGGAGAAAAAATAAAAGAGCAAGAGGGGAAAGAAACAAGAAAAGAAAAAGGACATAGGAGGGCGTTGGGAGAGCGAGAGGTTAGGGAGCCTTCAGGGGTGTCATTGGCGCCATGCTTTTGTGGCTTTAGAAGAGCCGGTCAGCCGGTCAGTGAGCGTCTAGAATAGAATAGAATAGAATAGAATAGAATAGAATGATTATGATGATGAAAAGCTAGCCACAAGTCAGAGGACACGCAGGATGCGTGTGGTAACGAAGAAAACATAAGCATTTGCCAGCTTCGCACTTCAAATCAAATCAAATCAAGTTTGTTTCAACATACAACTGATGCTGAGGACCGTGAACAAAAAGCCAGCAAGGCTTGACGTGGCTTGAGTTGCCGTGCCTTAGCAATTGTACGCGTGGCTTTCGCCGCACGCACTACTTCCTAAGGTGTAGACCAGAAAATAAAGCAACGTCTTGCATTGGGAATGAATGACAATATTCTCCACAAATCCTTAAGAATTAAACTTTACTGTCATGCTTTCACTAACAGTTGGAAAGTTGGCAACGCTAGTTCACCCATGTTTCTAGTTCATACTGTTCACTGATGTTTGTTATAACCCCGCTAGTCACTTAAAAAAAGTTGTATACGCATTTCTGACAGGCAAGTAGCGCACATATACGTTTGTTATACATATTTATTGTGATACGTTCTCTCGTCCTGCAATGATTCCGCGCCTTAATCTGAGCAGCTGTATTATAGGCGCTTCAACAGCAAAGCTGGTATTGCTACTAGATGCAGCGATGAACGTTGTTTCAACACGTCCGTGGTTATGTCCACGGGACGCATCTGCGAAATGTGCCAACGAAAATGTATTATGGAGGAACCTTTGGGGTTCTCTTAATTGTGCTGTGGAGCTTTATGCAATTTCTAGGTACGCCTCATTTGAAAATTATCTAGAGTATCGAAACGATACAGGTATCGTACAAGCGTGGCCAGAGTATAACAAGCTCGAGCTATTTAAAAATTTCGCCGAAATTGGGGCGCTAAAGAAAATGATCAAACTTGCACTAATGGAATGTTTATCTTTGTTTGCCAGAAGGCCAAACTGCCTGCAGTTTGCAAAGAAAAAATTGCCAGATCCCAGGTCATATTTTGTATATACCATATAAGTGTGTGTTGGAAATTATACATATGCTTGAGAAATTTCAAAGTTTTTTATGTATTGAGGGAACAGTAAGAAGTTTCGAAAGTACCGCAAGAACCCGCCGTGGTTGCTCAGTGGCTATGGTGTTAGGCTGCTGAGCACAAGGTCGCGGGATCGAATCCCGGCCACGGCGGCCGCATTTCGAAGGGGGCGAAATGCGAAAACACCCGTGTACTTAGATTTAGGAGCACGTTAAAGAACCCCAGGTGGTCGAAATTTCCGGAGTCCTCCACTACGGCGTGCCTCATAATCAGAATGTGGTTTTGGCGCGTAAAACCCCATAATTATTATTAAAGTACCGCAAAAGTCCTTGACATACTGCTTCAAGCCCTGAAATAAAATTTTAAATTCGTTCCTGTGCTTTCGGTGAATGTGGCTTTCTGCTGTTTAGTTGCGGGTGCTATTCCCAATCTTGAGGCCTGCATTCTGATGAGAATATAATGCATAAACGGTAGTGCATTGATCCTTCTGCGTACGTTAAAGAAGCCCAGGTAGTAAAAGATAATCCCGAGCCCCCAAACAGAGCGGCCTCTTTCATAGGCCTTGCAGGCCGTTAAGCTGCAGTAGTGAATAAATTAACCATTTAGTGAATTACTTAGAGTTGTTTATCTTCTAAGCTAGCGGGTAAACATTTTTTTCTTGAAACGTTGCACACATATATAGGACACCTCTTACTATTGCAATGAACCGGCAAAGCAGACACTTTGACCGACGATTGACATTTCTGCACTCGAGAGATAGAGCAGTTTTCTCTTGATACAGCATCCATCTACAATATGGAGAAAAATGAAAACTATGCGAAACTAGCCACACATCTTTCATGAGAGCGAGAAAACACTTTGTACGCGCTTCAGAATTGCGTCATCACACGGCACCGAAGCGGCGGACGGCACGGACGAAGAGCCGTTTCAAATAAAGTTTTATTCATTCATTCATTCGGCCTGCCCCTTGAACCCTCCTCCTCCTCACAGGTCTGTTGGCAGTCGGCTCATCAGCTTCGGATGGTGGCTCTTCGTCCTGGTGATGTTATCGATGTACACAGCGCAACTGTGGGTGAATCAGCCTTTCAGGGCACGTGCTCCTTCCGTGAAAGATGTCAAGGAACTGGCTATGCAAGACAAGGTAGAATACGGCATCGTCAGAGATTCTGCCACCGAAGAGTTTTTTCGGGTAAGGATCCTTCCAAATGCATTTTGTTTTTCTCTTAACACAGTTTCCATCGTTAATTGTCCTTCTAATTTATGCATGATGTCTACTTCCTTTTCTTGAGCTTCAAACTCCACCATTTTATTTTTTCTGCTGTTGCTGGTCGTTTATGTGAGTAAGCAAGGGCACATTCAAACACAAAGTCACGAAGAGTGTTAGTCATTTGGCACGCTAAAAACATTGAACAGTAGAGTCATTGCAAGCACCACTGTTAGCTTTGCACTTCATTGGTAGACAATGTTACTCTTGAGTGGATTCACTTTGACTTACTCTCTCAGACACACCTATGTGTTCTGGGTCGGAGTTGTTCGAGGTGAGTCGTAATTAATGTCAGTGCGAGTCGCGATAACTTCCAGTGAATATGAATCTGGCTACATGTGAGTGAGTTCAGACATGTTTTAACCATGTGTTGTGCGATGTTTAATTTTTCTTGAGTATAGAAGGCATCTGAAATTTAGATTCAGAACTTCATTTTCAAGAATTTGTGGGGGGTCCTTCAGGCAAAAAGTTGTTGCAAGCAGCTGGAGTGCCTGAAGGCCATTCATGACAGCACAACTGTGAGCGAACAGGAAAAGAAAGCGAGTAGATTAGTGTACATTCTATAAGATGATTCAAACATATTAGGATTAACTGGTGTTAAGAAAATCCTGCATGTCCCATTAAAACCAGTAAGCGCCGAGGGTCCATCTTGAAGAACAGCTGATGCCTATTAACTCAAACGTTACAGATGTAAGGTGTCAGGTTATATAAACAATTACCTGTACAAGCGCTTTGGTGCTAAAAGGGACTGACAACGGATTTTTAACGACCTAGTTTTTTTGTGGCGCACCACAAAGCTCACCCTCGGTAGTGTTTACATCTGCAACGGTTACTTCCAAAAGCGCGTGGATATTTACTAAGCAGAATTTTTCAATCTGAGTAGCCTCTAAAAAGTAAGAGTCCCTCCTCCAACAACGCTGAGAAGTGAGAACTATGTCGATAGCCCGCCTCGGTAAATTGTGAAAGCCGCCAATCGTTCTGCTTTCACAGGAGTGAGGGTAAGTGCGGTTAACCACCCACATTTAGACCTTTTCAACCACATTTGAAAATAAAAAGCTGGTGCAATGAGTTCACGTTTTTGTAAAGACATTTCTTATATTTGTACCGCGTTTTTCTCCCAAGTACACGCCTACGTCATGACTGGCTGGCTGATCCCCGTCGTCGTTGTTCTGTGGATAGACGAGCCCAGTCAACTCATCGAAAACGAACGCGGAGCAGTGCCACTTTTCTGCTCACTACAAACGAAGGCTTTTCTGCACATTGTAAATCAGGAAAAGCTTATAAGAATAAAAAGTATGGTGCATTTCAATACTAATAAATAAACCAGGAACCGCGTACACTAGCAGAAGGTCACGTGGTAGACCTCTTAACAGGTTCATGTTCTTGCCGCGTGCGGCGCCAAAGGTCATCTTTGGCGACTTTTAGTTAGAAATTGAAAATATAAATCCACGTTTTATGAGGAAATTGTGGTTCGTTTAAAGCCACTATGATGGAGAATCATTCCATCAGCGGGGTTATCTCGATTCATGTTCTCAATGGTTGTCTGTCCCTCTACAGACCATTCCACACATCAGTTATGGAATAATATAGAAGCAATACGTGGTTTTTATGCCCCTTAACAGCGTGCACCAACGCTACATCCTCTCCATTCACCTCCGTAAATGAACCTGTCACACCGGCAGTGGGCGAACGTGATTCGCCTATTCTGACACCACGGCATATACACCAGACTACCTCCTAGCGGAGCAAATGCAGTTACTGTGAGTTGACGATTGTGAATCCCCGTAAGTTATGCACTTGTAAAGCTGAGTAAAGTGAGCCTTACTTGTTGTGTCTGAACGAGCCTGAGCTCCCGATTCCGTGAATCTGCGATTTCTCTTGGCGGCGTTGAGTGCGAGCACATGATCCTTGCTTCTGAGTCGGTGATTCCGTGAATATGATTAAACCCTGGCGAGTGTATATCCATGAGCCTATTAGTTAAAGCTAGGTTGCCCGAGTCTGATTTCGGTGTCTCTGAGTTTGAGTGAGCGTGGCTGTGAATAGATGTCCTTTCGCCTCTTTTTATTTATTTATTTCTTATTTTTTAGACTAACAGCCATTCGCTCTGTACTTTGCTTTATTGCCTGTCGGCTTCGGTGATAATGAGCAAGAGTGAAAAATGCATATCACCGCAAATTAAGATTGAATTGAATTATAATTTCAGCGCACGAAAGACACCTACTACGAAAGAATGTGGGACTCGATGGCTACGTTCAACAACACTATGACGGCTACTAATGAAGAAGGCGTAAAAAGAGTCCGCGAGTCCGAGGGTAACTACGCCTTCATAGTGGACACCATGAAGATAAAGTACGCAACACAGAAGGCGCCCTGCGACCTCGTTCAAATTGGCGACACATTCCAGCCTTCCGGTTACGGCGTCGTTGTGTCGCACAAGTCGCCACTCAAGTAAGTCGCTGTGAACTTCAAGGGGGTTTAGAAGATGTGTGCATGCCAAGGCTGGCACACCTCCACAAATAAAGGTCCTTGTGCGAAGACGCCCTCTTAATCAGCCATATCAAGTTACGTAGCGAATATTTGAAAGTATGTGTGCACATCCGCAAACGTTATAGCGTAAAGTGTAGATAAATAATTCGGCCATTTTTGCCGGAATTGAAACTATATGCCAAAAGTGACTTTCAAATAATATGGCGTCATCAGATAATTGTCATCAGGTAATTAAAAAAAGCGTGATGCACTGCATACAAAACTTCATGACTCACTGTCGACTAGGGAGGAAAATGTGGTGGGGCAAGTGGGACGTACCTAAAACATGGCGAATGTACTAAGCTAAGCTGATTGGAGCAAACGTAATCTTCTGCGGAGGTTAAAGTAAAGGCTTCCTCAGGCACCGGGGTAGCCCTCCTGCATTTCTAAAGCAGTAGAAACATCGTCCAAGGTAAACCAACTGCTGCCGGAGGCGGATTTATGGCTTTATATGGCATCAGACACCAAAGCGGTGACAACGCCTATGACGTTTCGAAAGGCTCTTGCCATCCATCATCACTTACTCTTATCTACAGCAGAGCAAAAAAAAAAAATTTATTGGCTACACTTGCTTTTAGTTCCAAGCGATATAGCGTCGGTCTTCGACTTAAGTCACGTGCTACCAAGAATACGCACTCATAGGAATTCGCGTTGACGTCGCTACACTGACGTTATTTTTTGTCAGAGATGGCGCTGAAGCGAAGCGATCCTAAGACAGCTAGAGCAGGTCGTTTCTTGGCTGAATATTCTAAGTTTTCCTCTGGGTACTGCTTGGATTTATCATTGCGCACGTGTGAAGACAAAGACCACTTATTCCCATTATGTCCTGTACAACTTGAACGCGAAGCATAATAAAGACACTGCTGCACCGTAATTATCTTTCTATTCCAGAAAAATACTGGACGTCACTATAGCCAGGCTCCAAGAAGATGGAGAGCTTTACGCTGTGTACAAGAAATGGTTCGGGAAGGAAGAATGTCAGCAGCCAGAACAGGTAAGACCATGTTTGCTGTCCTTTACCACCCTCTCAAATGAAGTGAATGTCAAGTTGTTGACGCCTATTTAAAGGACCAATTCTATACTTGTGCGTGCGTGTGTTTTATTAACATTTAGGTCATGCCAAAAGGTCATTTTCATGGTTTACTTGCCAAGTCGACTCGCTTACGGATGTCGAATTATAGAAACGGTGGGAAACAATAGCGGCTAAAAAGTTATTGCCCAAGAGAAATGGCAGCAGATAGCTGCGAGTTAGCAACAAATTCAATCGCATTGCACTATCAAGAGCATGAATATCGCAAAACACTTCCGTATATGCAATACAGTAAAATGCAGCCAACCAAATTATGCCGGAGACAACATTTATATTAGCAGTTAACAAGAGGAATAGCATAACAAAATTATGGGGTTTTACGTGCCAAAACCACTTTTTCCTTATGAGGCACACCGTAGTGGAGGACTCCCGAAATTTCGACTACCTGGTGTTCCTTAACGTGCACCTTGAAAAAGACTTGAAAAGTTTTAGACCGATCACCTTGCTGTTCGTTGCCTACAAAGCATTTACTAAGGTAATCGCAAATAGAATCAGGAACAACTTAGGCTTCTGTCAACCAACGGACCAGACAGGATTTCGTAAAGACTAATCAACAATAGACCATATTCAGATTATCAATCAGGTGATAGAGAAATGTTCGGAATATAGCCAACCCTTATATATAGCTTTCATTGATTACGAAAAAGCGTTTTCGATTCAGTCGAAACCTCAGCAGTCATGCAGGCATTATGGAATCAGGGTGTAGACGACCCGAATGTAAAAATACTGAAAGATATCTATAGCGGCTCCACAGCCACCGTAGTCCTCCATAAAGCAAGCAACAAAATTCCAATAAAGAAGGGCGTCAGGCAGGAAGATACGATCTCTCCAATGCTGTTCACAGCGTGTTTACAGGAGGTATTCAGAGACCTTGATTGGGAAGAATTAGGGATAAGAGCTTAAATTTTCAATTTTTCAATTTTATTTCCAGAATTACAAGTGTTCTGGTGGATACCAAAGGCTAAAAGCTGTTGGAAAACAGCTTGACTAGTTAATGGAGAATACCTTAGTAACTTGAGGTTCGCTGACGATATTGCCTTGCTTAGTAACTCAGGGGACCAATTGCAAAGCATGCTCACTGACCAGGAGAGGCAAAGCAGAAGGGTGGGTCTAAAAATTAATCTGCAGAAAACTAAAGTAATGTTTAACAGTCTCGGAAGAGAACAACAGTTTACGATAGGTAGTGAGGCACTGGAAGTGGTAAGGGAATATATCTACTTAAGACAGGTAGTGACCGCGGATCCTGATCATGAGACTGAAATAATCACAATAATAAGAATGGGCTGGGGTGCGTTTGGCAGGCATTCTCAGATCATGAACAGCAGGTTGCCATTATCCCTCAAGAGAAAAGTGTATAACAGCTGTGTCTTACCAGTACTCACGTACGGGGCAGAAACCTGGAGGCTTACACAAAGGGTTCTACTTTAATTGAGGACGACGCAACGAGCTATGGAAAGAAGAATGATGGGTGTAACGTTAAGGAATAAGAAAAGAGCAGATTGGGTGAGAGAAGAAACGCGAGTTAATGACATCTTAGTTGAAATCAAGAAAAGGAAATCGGGAGGACATATAATGAGGAGGGAAGATAACCGACGGTCATTAAGAGTTACGGTCTGGATTCGAAGAGAAGGGAAGCGCAGCAGGGGACGGCAGAAAGTTAGGTGGGCGGATGAGATTAAGAAGTTTGCAGGGACATCATCATCATCCTGGTTACGCCCACTGCAAGGCAAAGGCCTCTCCCATACTTCTCTAACTATCCCGGTCATGTACTAATTGTGGCCATGTCGTCTCATGCCACAATGCCACAATGCCACAGCATGGCCACAATTAGTACATGATCGGGGTAGTTGGAGACGCATGGGAGAGGCCTTTGCCCTGCAGTGGGCGTAACCAGGCTGATGATGATGAAACCTAAATACACGGGTGTTTTCGCATTTCGCCCCCATCGGAATGCGGCCGCCATGGCCGGGATTCGATCCCGCGGTCTCGTGCTCAGCAGCCCAACACCATAGCCACTGAGCAACCACGGCGGGTAGGAATAGCATAGGAATAGTGCCGCGATGTCATAGTTTGTCAGCCGATGGGGCTCAGCTGAAAAATGGGGCATGAATAGAAGAGCACGGTACTAGCTAGATGTTCGCCGAATTGGAAGGAGAGAAAGTTAAAGAAGTTGTACCAGAACGTTGCACCGGTAACTCTCTAAGTATGCGTGATGATCGTAACACCTCAACAGCTGCGCGCGCGTGTGCTACCCGGGCGAAGTTACACAGTCTCGTTCATCAATGTAACGTTTCTTGCCTCGTAATTTTTACAAACCCGTGATTTCGTGCTCAGCGTGACGCGCTCGCGTACGCTCATCATAGCTCAAGCTTTCTGTGAGAAACCTTTGCAGTGGGTGACGTCATTGCTAGGAAGAAACGCCTGACCTATGTTGAGATCGAGCCGGTATCTTCCAGCCTACAGCACAGAAGCCCAATGCTCTATTAGGCCACTATGGCACGCATGCTTCTCTCGTGCCAAAGACGCTCTTTGAAACGCTTGGTGCGTGCATTCCGTGCCTGTACCTCGCATTCTTCCCTCGGAACAGCTGGCGTTTTATGACGCGGTGTTTGACTGCATCGCGTTCGAGATCGGCCCACGTTTTCTGTTAAATATATACAATGCGGTGGCGCTCTGCTTACAATGGCATCGCATTAAAAATTCGCATCTTTACCCCTGAGCACAGGAAGATGAAAAAAAGAAGCCGAGTAAAAAAGATTATCCAATATAAGAGGCATAAAAATTTACCCATAGCAAGTATGCGGTTAGTTCGTATCCACAGTCCCGAGCCCTTCACACTCACAGTGAGCTATTATAAAGGAAGTCATTAAAAGGTAACTTCCGCTGACTGTCGATTTAGGGCATAGCGTACGTCACTCAAGAGAAGCCGCGTCGCTGAGTTATTGTTGGTTGGCGCGTCCCTTCTGAACTGATCAGGGTGCCGTTCCGCTGGAGGTGACCAAGGTGGGCGGCTGGTTCGTCATTCTCGGTGCCGGATTGGTCATTGCCGTGGCCGTGGCTGTGGCTGAGGTGTGGTGCAAGTCCCCCGCCAAGCCTAAGAAGGAAAAGAAGCCCAAGGAGCCAAAGGAGCCAAAGCCTAAGAAGGAGAAGAAGAAAAAGGACAAGAAAGAGAAGGACGACGAACAGATCAAGGCAAGTCTGTAGTGCCGAAGGCAGGCACGTACCCAGGATTTCTTCTTCGAGGGGGGAGGGGGGGCAACCCCAGGTAACTTTTCTATGCAAATGAGGGGAGGCGGGTACCTTTACTAATGCAAATGTGAATAATTCCCAACGTTCGCCATAAAGACGCGTCAACCGACAAAATAGAAATAAAAAAGTTTGGAAGACGCTTAAGCTTCGCCCTTAAGAGTGCAACGCGATAGCGTTCAAAGGTCGTTTACTGCTTTTCATGCTTCCCAGCAACTGCAGCTTATGTAACCGTAACGTTTACCGGGAAACTCTGGCTACGAACGCTATGCACGAAGGCGAGATTTCTGGTAGAAACACGGCCTCTTGCGTGGGTCTATCTCCTGTTATTGTTTCGCACATTTAATATTTCAGTCTGAGAATAGCTAACATAAAGGACCTGCGATGTGGGTGATGTTGTTTTGTTTTGTTTTTTAATTACATTTGTTTGTGGGCTGCCGTTCTCAAACTTACGAGGAATAACTTTGTAAAGAATGAAGGACGAGATATGAGCAACTTTGGGGGTAGAGAAGTGGTTGGTTATGCGTGGTTCAGAATTTGGTTCGAAATTCCCTATACCCAGGCGACGTCCGACGCCGAACGCCATACGCCGGATTTTATGCGACTCGGGTTGCTTAGCGCTATCGCGCTAATAAGGTGTATTTCCCAGCTACGCCTGTGAGATGCGCGTCTCCTTGACTTGGCAAACAAGGAACCACACCAAATGGGCTCTCTCCGGAAAGAAGCGCAGGAAGAGCACTGTCAATAACAAGTAAACAAGCGAAAGTGTAAAATGAAGATTTCTAGTAGCGTTCTTTTGGATTAGCTATGGAATAATTATAGAGAAATATATATTTGCGGAACAATCACAGTTCTTTTGAATCCCTAGTTCACTGCTCTATCAAGTGCCAAAACCGACACTTATTGTTATTAGTGAAATTGCGTAACGATTCGCGGCCGCCTGTCGCGTACAACCGCGTAGAGCGCAGGACGCCGCGGTTCTAGACGTACTGCGCCTACCGCCGTAAGGTTGGAAGAACACCCACATAAGCACAGCAGAGAAGTGGCTATGTCAGGTAGCTCGACTGATAACTGTAGAAGCGTCATCCAAAACACACGGAATTATTCTTCGCTTCCGGCAGCGTTCTCTCTGCTTCCTTTTACAGCGAAGCTCTTTGTGCGGGCCCTGTGCAGTCGTTTCCGGACTTCGCTAAAACGGGGCCACGTGACCTAGCGGGAGAGGAAAGGAAGAGCTCAACAGGGGGAACGGGGTTAGAGTGACCCCTTTCCCCTGTGAGAATGCAATGTTAAACGCGAATCTTATACGGTTGTCACACGGTGCGTTTTGGGCGATCGAGCCAGATCGGCATCGAACTTATCAACGATTGATTCCTCCCTGCCGCGAAAGAAATACATGTTATGCTGGTGTTTTGCGGCGAACGAACTGTGTCCAGCGATTGAAACGCGATGCCAGGAGCGCGTGGCTGCCTGCACTTCCCGCTGGCGCAAGAAGCCCCGGCAGACACGTCAGTCGTCATACCAATCCAACCAATAATCAAAACGATTGCACTGCCCGCATCTCCAGTGGCGGCCTTGGCGCCCAATATACGGAGCTTTGGATTAGTGGTTCCGCACGTTCCATCCCAGCTACAACTATGAGCAAAGGCGAAAATGAAGTGAAAGAATGGTGAAACAAAATATTTACAATATGGACTACTTCCGAAGTTTGACTTGCATAGTGTAAGACTCGGTGTAACAAACATAGATTTGCTGTTCGATCACGTTCACTGACTGGAAGTGGGGGTGATTTCTTCTAAAGAAGTTCATCCATAGATATTTTCCCAAACAATGGTTAAATTTGTAAATTTTCGCTTTTCTTCCTGTTTGGCTTTTGCCTCGGCTCTCTCCCTTAGAAAATCACTTAATTTATCAACTCCTTGCGACTCTTGTTCCCAGTTGCCAATTTTGCACGAAACGTTCTGTACAATTAGCGAAAAACCAGACGAGGTAACGGGTTACAGTCATATTGCTATACGGTCACATTGTTTAACGGTTATTGCAGGGTTTGATGATGGATGCTATTTCGCATTATTTTATTTTCCACCTGATCTAACTTATATCACAGATATATAGTTCCGAGGATCTGCCAACGTCTCGGCAAGCCGTCACTCGAGAAAATAATGAAGCAAAAGAAAAGTTAAGGCAACTGGCGTTTTCTCCGGCCGCAACTCGTTCCTCGAGCATACACTACAGCTGACTACGAACCGAATCCCTTTCCTGGTCCCTGGGTCAGTCTGAACAAAAAAGGCTGAACTAACGAAGCAACGGTGATGCGTATGACCTTCGCGATAGAAGGTCACAACTGAACGTATCTCGAGCTAATCTCGCGGGCACCGGATCGGGGACAAAACTGGCCTTCACACCCCAGGAGATGCCGATAACTGCCAGTTCGAAGGAGTGAAATAGGCAGGAAAATGTTTACTTCCGAATAGCTGTAAAGTCTCGAGATTGATTGGAATGTGTGTGAGAAGTGGTGGCGTGGGTGGGAAGTGGGAGAGGGGGGAGGCGCCCCCCCCTCCCCCTGGGTACGTGCCTGGCCGAAGGACAAATAATTCCGCGCACCACAGTTTCATATATGGACTTATCTTTCTGATGGGGGAGTTCTCATTAACTCGTGCCTTGGTCATCTTTTTGTTAGTCGCCGTTCGTCTGGGGTAACTGGCTTGTGCTGACCGTTCTTCACACAGAAGAGCTATAATACTAAGCCTTTTGCAAGTTTATGAAAAAATATGTGGCGTAAAATTCGTGATTGTTGGCATATACTGGGACCTTGTTCGTTAAGAGCCTCATACTCCTGAATTGTCTCATGGTCATCAAAGGTGATGCGTCAGCGCTTACATAACTTGGGTTCTGAAATCAAAGGTTCTTGCATACTTGCAGAAGGCAAGTGTGCAACTCAAAGTTCTTGCAGAAGGCATACCAAGCATACCAACGAGCTTGCCCTTAAACCCTCTTATGTTGCCTTGCTTCTTCAGCGAGCCGTCTGCTCGTCAATGTTCTCCTGCAACTTGTTGTGGTATCTGCCCTTATAGTTCGCGCCTTATGCAACGCTAGCGCTTGTCCTGTTCTTTTCCTTCTGTCCGTGTCCTTAGCGCTGTTTTCTACCATGGATATTTCTCTTTCTTTTTCAAACAATACAATCACTCATAGACAGTCAAGCACGAAAGCTGTGGTACTCAGTCTCGGCGAATAATTTTCACTGCAGTCTATCTTGCATTGTGCTACTTTTACCCCACTGTCTGTCAAAATTAGATGCACCTCCACGTGCAGTGTCCAGCAACCCGTTCTTTTTTGCGCAGGGAACATAACCATGTGACGTTAGACAAGAAAAACAGCGCACTCGAGCGGGTCACCTCTTGCTTGCCTCGTTGGCATGCGCTGTTTTTCAAGGCCAGTTTTGCAACGTGTCCACGAGATGCCTTTATCGGTGCGCAGGAAGAAGGCGTGGAGACGCAGCTCCTGCAGCCGGGGACAAACCCAAGCGCCTACACGGGAGGCTACGTGGGAGGAGCCGACCTCACCATCGAGGAGGTGGGCGAAGAAGAGGAGGAGGACGAGGTGGTCAAGGTCCGTGTATGCAGCAAAGTTATAACATGTACACTGCCTGAATTAGAACACCAGAAAAGCGCCTTCACAGAGGACAAGCCGGTCCCATCATTAAAGGGCCCTTAAACCACCAAGAAGTCGAAATTTAGTTGTAGTGTTGCTGTTGTGCACAACTGCAACGAACACATAGCCGCGAGAATTTTTCGATATGCTGCCGTAATAGCGGAGTTACACGCGTTTGATGTTCGGAACGCGGCCCTCGCTCGTTTCGCTCTTTCCTTCGCCACGCTCCGTTCATCGGCTCGTCTCTGCTCCTCGCCGAGTGCTCCTCCAAATGTATCGTGACATACGTCATCGCTGACGCGCTTTTCAGAACACCATAGAATTTCATATTAGTATAACTAGAAGGAAATGTGGCGCTGCAATCGTTCAACCATCATGGGAATGATGGGAAGTACATGCTACGGATTGGCATTCTGTTCACTGGCAAACTAGTCTATAAGTATTTTCTGGCAGTTTTGGTTTCGCTCCAAGCGCAATTGCTATAACCTGCAGTGGGACAGTGCAACTCAAAGCTCTCTGCCTTTGTTCTGTTGCTCGAACAGGCGATAGCGCGCTGGACCAGCCGCTGGGACGATGTTTGTGTCGCGCTGTGGTGTCGAAGCCCTGACAAGAAAGCGACGGCGTCGTAAAGATTGAAAGACCATGTTTTGACCGTTTGGACCTCGGTTTGTTAAGCGTGTTAGGTTGGCGCTGTAGCGTTACGTGCTTTATGAAACTTCAGAATAGGAAAAAGAAGGCACTACTGATACAAGACATGGACAGTTGTACTTCTAGTGGCTTCACAATCAAATTTTATTGAGGGCTTCATTGTGCATAGCTCCTTTATGTACTCATTAAAATGCGTGTTTTAGGACTTTGAGAACACAAACGTGGTAGGAAAGGTTGCTGCTTCCTGGCTGTAGTCTAGTGTCGCAAAATGGGTAAGTACAAAGCCACGCCGTAACGCTTCGGAAGCGGTACGTCCACATAAAATGCAATGAAGCATACTCGTAGGAGGCCTCAAGCATCCCTGCTAGTAGTGCAGCAGATGTGCTTAAAAGTACTTGACTGACCATATATGCACGGTTGTTATTGCTATTGTAAAAAGAAACAAATAATTATTCTCTGGCGTCAAATCGGGAACACAATTGCACAAGAATGCATACCCTGGTGAGTCCTGGTGTGAATAGTAAACCGTGCTTCAATCTCAAAGTTATACAATTTAAAGCTTATGTAATGTGCTGTGCATTATATAAGACACTGCAGAAATAAAATGAGATTTTCCGCGATAATAGTAGAGTATAGCTTCGTTTACCGCGCCGCAAGCAAACATCGCTAGTCTAAAGATCGAAGTCAATCCGAAGCCTGTACTTCCCATCATTCCCATGTAGAGTAGAACTTGTTGCTGGGCGAGGAAGGAACATGCCAGCCACTACTGCATGAGATAAAGATACTTGGCAGGAGTGGTGATACGTTAGCAAGAGAACTTTTGGAGGCATATCACATAAAAGTAAGAGGCACTAGTTGTATTAGTGACACGACTGTTTTTCTGTTTGAAAATGAGTTGCAAATGTTGAAAACTTCACTGTAATCGCCCTAGGCAACACTGATGTACGCATGCGTATTTGTTCATTCTCCCTGCCCTGCTGTAAGAATAAAATCAGTTGAAGTTCAGCGCTCATTCTGTCGTTTCGTACTCTTCCTTCCCAAGTCTTTATTTTCCTTTTTTTGGCGCAACAATGTATTCATTAGATTCCCATGTAGGTTGAGGCAACACTCAGGAGAAGCCCGTAGAGACTAGCGCCACATTTCCCTCTAGGGTATTTATTTAGAAGCTCTATGCAGAACACTGTCCACTTCCAGTTACAGCGACTCCGCGCTTCTCGGCTACCGGCTGTTGCTGCCGTGCCGGCCCGTGTCGCGTCGTGAGGCAGCCGGTGTCGAGTCGTTTTTCCAGTCGGCGCTCTTCCGACCAAGCACCGCACACGGATTCCTTCTAGCCATCACAAAGCACAGTCGGACTCGGTGCGCGCAGATAATGAGACCGCTGACGACGACTGTGGTGGAACGTGAGCAATTTGGCGCTTCCGTTGCGGGCCGTAGTTACCGCTTCGCAAGCACGCACGAGCGAGGAACAGGACGAGGAAGAGCAGGGAGCGCGCACACCTGCTAGTAGACTAACCGGAAGTCAAAGGTCCTTGTTCAACCAATCGATAGCGTCTCATCACCAGATGCACCCTGGTGACGTCACGACGAGCGCTGGGGATACTGGAAAGGCCCAAAGAGGAGCACAGCATTGTTTGTGTTTTTCTCCTCTTTTTCCCTGTCTTTTTTTTTTTTTTGGCCCGCTCGCGGTGCGCAGCGCTGCCGCGTTTGGCATCGCTGATAATGATGGAATTCTGAACTTGATGCGCGTGTTTACTTGAAATGTTAAAAAAAATATCAGAGGTGGTTCAGGGGCCCTTTAAAGAACGCCAATAACCAGCCAATGGAAACTCACCCTGGCAACCTTTAACACCCGAACTCTGTCGAGTGAGGCTAGCTTAACAGGACTCTTTGAGGAACTATCAGATATTGTTTGGGATCTCATTGGCTTGTGTGAGATTAGAAGGACTGGCGAGGCTTATACAGTACTGACTAACGGCCATGTCCTCTGCTAGAGAGGTCTTCCAGATAAGAAGCAATACGGGCTAGGATTCCTAATCCATAAGGACATAGCGGGCAACATTGACGAATTCTGCAGCATTAATGAGAGGGTAGCAGTAGTCGTAATGAAACTTAATAATAGGTATAGATTAAAGGTAGTACGAGCCCACGCTCCAACATCGAGTCACGATGACGACGAAGTAGATCAGTTTTATGAAGATGTTGAATTAGTGATGAGAAATGTGCAAACTCAATATACTGTAGTAATGGGCGACTTCAATGCAAAAGTGGGGGAAGAGCAGGCTAGTGAACAAGCAATCGGAAACTACGGCGTCGATTTTAGGAACGCTAGGGGAGAGATGCTGGTAGAATTCGCGCAAAGGAATAAGCTGCGAATAACGGACACCTTTTTCAGGAAGCGTAGCAACAGAAAGTGGAGCTGGAAAAGCCCTAATGTTGAAACAAGAAATGAAATTGATTTCATACTTTCTGCCGATCCCAGCATAGTGCATGATGTAGAAGTGATAGGTAGGATAAAGTGCAGTGATCGTAAGTTAGTGAGGGCTAGGATACACCTCAATTTGAAGAGAGAAAGAGTAAAATTAATCAGAAGAAACAGGTCAACCTAGAGGCAGTAAGGGTAAAAGCAGACAAATTCAGGCTGGTACTTGCAAACAAATATGCAGCCTTAGAACAGAGAGATGATGATGACATAGAGCTAATGAATGAAACCGTAACTAGGCTGGCTTCAAAGGCAGCAACTCAAGTGGGAAGCAAGACACCAATGCAAACAGTAGGCAAGCTCTCCCAAGTAACAAAGGACCTAATAAAGAAACGACAAAAAAATGAGAGTGTCCAAATCAAGAGATAAGATAGAATTGGCGGAATTGTCGAAACTGATCAACAAGGCGAAAATAAGCGATATTTGAAACTATAACGAGAGAAAGACTGAAGAAGCCGTAAGAAAATGGACGCAAACTGAAATCAGTGAGAAAGAAACTTGGCATAGGACAAACCAAGATGTATGCACTGAAAGATAAGCAAGGTAATATAATCAGTAATCTCGAAAATATAGCAAAAGCAGCGGAATATATCTATACTGATCTGTACAGTACTCAGAGGAGTCAGGGTACCTTCATTCGAAGCAGTAATGAACAGGATACAGAAACTCCTCCTATAACTAGCGATGAGGTCAGAAGGACCTTGCAGACATGAAACAAGGAAGAGCGTCAGGAGAAGATGGAATAACAGTCAATTCAATCAAAGATGGAGGACACATAATTCTTGGAAAACTGGCGACACACGAAGTGTCTATCATCTGCAAGAGTCCCAGAAAACTGGAAGAATGCAAGCATTATACTAATCCAGAAAAGGGGAGACGTTAAAGAATTGAAAAATTATAAGCCTATTGGCTTACTCCCAGTATTATATGAAATATTCACCAAGATAATTTGCAATAGAATAAGGGCAACACTGAACTTTAGCCAACAAGGGAACAGGCTGGCTTCAGGAAGAAATACTCTACAATGGATGACATCCATGTCATTAATCAGGTAATCGAGAAATCCGCAAAGTACAATCAGCCTCTCTATATGGCTTTCATAGATTACGAAAAGGCATTTGGTTCATTAGAGGTACCAGTAGTCACAGAGGCATTACGTACTCAAGGAGTACAGACCGCTTACCTAAATATCTTGGAAAATATCTACAGAGATTCCACAGTTACCTTAATTCTACACAAGGAAAGTAGGAAGATACTTATAAAGAATAGGGTCAGACAAGGAGACACAATCTCTCCAATGCTATTCACTGCGTGCTTGGAAGAAGTATTCTAGCTATTGAACTGGGAAGGCTTAGTTAGGAGTAAAGATCGACGGCGAGTATCTCAGCAACCTTCGGTTTGCCGATGACATTGTTCTATTCAGCAACACTGCAGGCGAGTTACAACAGATGATTGAGAACTTTAACAGACAGAGTGTAAGAGTGTAGTTGAAGATTAACATGCTGAAGGACATAGATAATGACGAATAGTCGGGCAAGGGAATAAGAGTTCAGGATCGCCAGTCAGCCTCTGGCTTGGGAAGGAGTACGTTTACCTAGGTCAATTAATCACAGTGAACCCTGATCATAAGAAGGAAATTCATAGAAGAATTAAAATGGGTTGGATCGCATACGGCAGACATTGTCAGCTCCTGACTGGAAGATTACCGTAATCATTGAAAAGGAAGGTGTACAATTGGTGCATTTTACCTGTACTGACATATGGGGCAGAGACTTGGAGACTGATAAAGCAGCTTAAGAAGCAGTTAAGGACTGCGCAAAGGGCGATGGCACTAAGAATGCTAGGCATAACGTTAAGAGACAGAAAGAGAGCGGTTTGGATCAGAGAGCAAACGGTGTTAGCCAATATTGTAATTGACATTAACAGAAAAAATGGAGCTGGGCAGGTCATGTAATGAGCAGGTTAGATAACCGTTGGACCATTAGGGTTACAGAATGGGTAGAAAGAGAAGGGAAGCGCAGCCGAGGACGGCAGAAGACTTGGTGGGGCGATGAAATTAGGAAATTCGCGGGCGCTAGTTGGAATCGGTTGGCGCAGGACAGGGGTAACTGGAGATCGCAGGGAGAGGCCTTCGTCCTGCAGCGGACATAAAGTAGGCTGACGATGATGATGATGACAATTATGATTATGATGATGATGATGATGATCAGAACAGCTGTGGAAAGGTAGGATACCTACCTCAATTCCCCACACTAATAAATGGGAAGTACGATGCTAAACTTATAGTTACTATTAGAAGCCTTTTGGAAAATTAAAATACTTGTGGAGCCGCGCTTCTGCTCATGTAAAGGACGAAATGCAGGCAACAACGGTGGCGAGGCTTCGGCTTCAGTGAGATAGTCAATTCCGACAGCAGAAATATTGACACGCTAGCTATAAAATTGGATCATTAGCCTTGAAAAATATGAAACAACAGCAAACAGCTTCGTTTTTTTAACAGTGTTGCAAGTTTTGCAGCATCATGGGATACTTTCTCATCGCTAAACACAAAGCAACTTACTATTATATTCACTAGAAAGGATTGCACGTCAGTAATTTCATGAAGCTAGTGGCTTGTACACCCGTATCGAAATCGTGTACGACGTCATGTCAAGGTAGTTTGCCTCAGTAAACAGGTACTAAACTATAGACAAGACGTTAAAGGTCAGTATGGCATTTTCTCTCTCTCGGCTTGTGAAATAAATATGTGCCTAACATAAGCGATTGCAGTCACCCACACGAAAGTGCTGCTACCGTCGCTCAGGCCACTGTGATGTAATGCATTTCCAACGCGCCTGCAGGTTCCCATCGCCGACGTGGAGAACCTGACTGATTCGGCAGATGACAGCCGCGACATCACGCGCGACGTGACAGCTGACCGCATCGTTCCGCTAGCCGTCAACCCTCTGGAGAACCACCCGGAGATAAAGTCCATCGACCACAGCCCCGTCGAGTCACCCAAAGGGGGTGGCGGGTACGAAAGCTCCGAAGTCTAGGAATCCGCCATTTTAACGTTGCGAAAGGCCTTTTCGTGGGGACCCGCAACCAAGTCGGAGAGCGATGCCTTTCCAGCACTGCCGGTGTGTCACCGAGGGAGAAGGATGGGAGTACTTAACTGCTCCTGCCACGACAAAAAAGAAAAAAAGAAACAGTCCCGATGCGGTTAAGCCGGCTGGCCGTGAGAGCCGTGGCTGTGACCTAAATGAGCAACATTGTTTTGACGCAGCATACGCGATACGGAACATATGCAGTCAAACATGCACCGAACAGATGTAGTGACAGCTGCACCTCGGTTATGGTTGACTGCAGCTTGTTCCGTAACGGCGTACTTTGTAAACATTGTCCTGTTTTTTTTTTTTTCGGTGTCGTTCTGCTATCTCCCTGTCGGGTGACGCTACGGCAGTCAAAAACAGAACGAATTAGGATCCTCGCCCTGAGGCGCGCACTGGTTGTGAAGGATCAGACAAAAAGGAAAGAGAAATTGAGAACGTTTGCTCTAGGCTCAACGACACGATGACATTGAGTTTTCTCCCACCAGATTAGGCATTCGCGGGAACACAACAACTTGCGGTATTCATGCTTGCAGTGTTCCCCAAAGCAACAGCAGTGGACCTACAGAAATGGAATGTTGGTGGAATTTAAGGAGCAAATTCGTGGGTCTAACAGGCCTGTGTATCGAGCAGAGCACAGAACTGCTGACTCATGGTGCGTACAGATTTAGGCAACGAGAAAGGCAACAGTAGAGAGACGCTTCTTACCCACATGCTAGAGGAGAAAAACGGTTGTATCAAGCAGCCATTATTGAATGAAAGAATTTGTGGGGCAGCAGCAGGGACGGCCGCCGCTCTGGAGCAACGCACACTGCCACTTCTTAGGATGGTTACAAGCCAAACGTGTCCATATCCCAGTATATTCGTGCAGTGCACTACCTTCCCGACGTACAAAGAACGCACCATTCAGCGCACTATTAGACATATGTCTTTTGGCATAGCACGAATTTTTGCACCCGCTCCCGGAGACTATGTCCGCACGTTCAGGGAGTTAGGGTTGCTAGCTAAAATGGTACTTGTAACCTCACAGTGAAAAAGAAGCCACCTGTGGCGACAACAACACCGACTACCATGAAAGACGCCATGCATTTTCTTGTGTGTGCGGTTTTCTGCCGCCTTGCTTCGAACGCAAGGATAATCTATGCTTGCTTAAAGTTATGAAGCTTGTCTTAGCCAAGAATTCACAGAAGCTTGAAGAACGCCATTCAGCTATCAACGGGTGGCTTCTCGAAGTCAAACGTCAAGGGTGTGTGCAAATTAAAGAAGCTTGCGCGGAGAATTAAAGCACCACACTTTTGTATATCGTTATTTGGCACGGCAAGAAAAGATAAACAACACGGGCGTAGCCAGGCGTAAATCTTTATGCTGAGAGCGCCTGTTATTGAGGTTGAAATTAAAGCCAAGATGAACAAGAGAAAAGCTAGTAGAAAGGAAGTGCGGAATAAATGTCACGGCCCAAAAACATGACCGATGTTCTTTCCAAAGAGGACTGAACAACAGCAGTAAGCACGTTGACTTCAGTTCTATTTCCTTGAACACTGCTCAATAGCTTCTGGCTGTGCCCACACTATCGCCAAATTTTGTCGATCTTTTTTAAACATCTTGCGTAGGACCCACAGTACTTTTCTACAAAATTACAAGTTCATCAAAGAGCTGCACCAAGCAGCAACACAGCAAACAAAGAACGGGCCGTTTACTTTTTACACGACTGTTCTCTAAACCCGATTAAGTCATACGCAATCTTCACGGCAGTGATACATTTTCACCTCGCAAAAAAAAAAAAGTAGTGATGACAACTCCGGTGTTTCCCACAGGCTGAACCTATATAGGGTGTCCGAGCTAGCGTTAGCCAAGCTGTTCAACTAAAAAAGAAAGAAAGACGGTGCAAGATGCGATCGTAAGACGTACGGTGCTCGACCTCTGATGACTGAATACCATAGGTTTAATAACTGCATCTTGCAACGTGTTTTCTAAATCTTTGTTTTCACTGAGCAGCTTGCCTAACGTTAGCTGGGACACGCGGTATAAAAGAACCTCACACCCTTCAACCTATTGGAACACTGGGTGATGATGATTTGTGTGCGAAATTTTTTTCACCACTATACGGCATTTTTCTGCGCCAGCGGAGGTAGTTCGCGTCATACACACGTCACAATAAACCCGCTACCGGCGTCCTCTAGATACGTGCATCCACGAAATCTCCTACGGCCGTCCTGTTATATGGTCACGTGACGCCGGCGTATACCAGCGTGTGTCGCTTCCGTAGATGATAACTGGCATAGCCCTGTCTATCGCTGGCTCCAGAACGCTATAAATTCGGCATCGCCGTTGCAGGCGCTGTGTGCACAGAGAGAACAACGTGTAGTACGTTTTCCGGGGGTGCTGTCAAAGGGCCTTCCGAGCGTCGGCCTGTGTGTGTTTAGCTGGCGCCATTTGGCTCCCCATACTCTGCCTGCCTGTGACATCATCTATCCGCACCAATCGCGCTGGCACATAGTTTCCGGTACCGCTTCGCTTGCTCCGTGGTTGTCGCCCCGATTGTCGACGGAGTGTCTTCTTCTTCGAGGCCCGCAGGGGTCGCAGCCATTGGCTGTTTGGTGACGCTCGTAACCGGTGGCGTTGTTCACGTTGCCCGTTACGGCGGCGGCGCCCATGAGCACGCTCTGCTCAACTGTTGCACCCGCTGTACTGCCGTGTTCCGAGCGCTTGCCTCGTCACGTGCTGTTTGCTCAAGCGGTCGCACGGAGGCGCTGCCTTTCGTGCAGCGGTCATCGTGGTGCGCGTTAGTGTGCAGTGATACGCGACCACATCTTAGAGGTAGATCTTCATTGGCGGGTGAGTGCGAATCATGTGTCATTGTGCCACCTGTGCATCAATATAAAGAGAACGCGGTGATCCTCGCCGCGCACCCTAGGAGGCCAGCTGATCATTCGTGCACGTCAAAAGCTGTGCGCCCCGATTGTGCTGCGTGAACGTTTCGAGTCTACGTAACGAACCCCGTGGCCCCCTCCCGCGCAGAGACCAAAATTGTTCGTGTCTGGTGCAGTGGCTCCTTGACTTTCTTTCCTTGCTCTTTTTCTTTCACCCCCGCCCCCCTTTCTTTTCTTTACTTTTTTTTTGCTGTGGCAGACATCTAGCGCACAAAAAGACAATCCACGTCTGAACATTGGCATGAGTATACACTAATTGCGAAACGGGTAATTGCACGTTAGTTATAGCTTCAACGTGGCCATGAGCTGCTTGCCATATTGGTTAACGACGACACACACGCTGCCATGTATATATCCGAAAGCCATTGCGATGAGTTGTGAGCATTGGTGGCACCTGCGCCGGGTCGCAAGCAAGCACCGTCTGCAATGTCAGCAACCCTGTCGAATCAATATCCGCACACAAAATTACTGAAATTTCCTTTTCGCAAAGAGTGAACGCTTTCCGAAATTCTGTAAAGCATTGATGTGGCCTAGAGCTTCGTCATAAGCTGCGCATTGGCATAAGACAACTAATTTGAGTCAAACAAGTCCATTAGGGATTATTCACTGCACGTGCCAAATCGCTGCGACTTTTCAGCAAGTCATGGTAGCTTAGCGAAAAGTAATGGAGGGACAAAAAGAACAATGAAACAGACAAATTTCTTTTATGAAAAAGAATGCCTCTATCTGAACCAGCCAAGCTTTTATGAGCCTGCACCCTTCCGTGTACGATTTTCTTCAATTCGCTGTCTTTTAATGTCGCGTCTCCCTGTGAGACGACGATGTGACGCTGCCCACACGCGCCTCAAATAGTACGCATATCGATGGGTGCCCTGTGAATAGACACTTGATACTAGCGCCCGTCCTCGTCAGTTTCATCGTTTTTTGGTGTCCGTCTATCACTCTGCGCCAAGCTAGCATAGTAAGAATGCAAGATTATCTAGCCCAACAGCCAATCCTCCCGATGCTTTGTGTTCGATATTTTTTTAAAAGCAACATGTGTCTGTGTTTCATATTTTGTATTTAAGAGAGGCAGATATGAACATGCCAAAAGCATATGAGGCCGCGGTTCTAGTACTTTCACATGAAAAGCATGCATCTGTACTCCTCCAACAACAACGCAAAAATGTCCAATATATGCTAATGTTAGCATAAGATTGGCTCTCTGTATAGCTACAACGTCTCGTATTTTTTTCTTTTTTGCATTTGTGGCTCCAAAGTAATCATGGTGTGCATGTGGGTAGATAAAAAAAAAAGTAGCGGCGAAAGAAACCCTCAGTCGGCACTGACATTACTATGACCATTTCGAGTGCATTGTTTGTGTTCCCCGTTCTTGCCGAATTGATACTCTGCTTCTTCTGGGTATCCTGCTTATCGTATACCGAAAATAGCAAGGAATAGAAGAGAATCACGTAGCTTATTCATATTTTTTTTTTTGCCATGCTCGGCTGAAATATTATTGTTCTCAAGAAAACTTATGTACCATCGCAAACTTATTTCAGTTCTGCGTAAACCCGTAAATAGTTTCAAAAATATCAAATTTGTGTGGACAATACCCTGGCGTCGTTTATTGCAAAGTCCCTGTTGTACTATTTTTTGCTTGCTAAAAATTCTTCTCCTTATCTAAAGTTTCTGAAGTACTTGAACATCGTTAGTATACCTCATTTTTTCTAAGAATTCAAAATCTGGCGAACTGTTTTCAGAATCGAATTAGAGCTAGCAGTGTTATTTTTTTCTTTTTTTTTGCATCTTTCGGAAAAGTCTCGTTGTACACAACTTGCAAAACAATGACCTACCTATGTGCAGAGTATTGTGATAAACATGCAGAAATCACCGTTTGTACTTGGACTAGTGGAATGTCGATTCCGCGCACCCGTCATCGCTTTCCACTCGCAAGTACCATCAGGAAATGATCTGACAACCGGTTTAGACAGTCTCATTTGAACACTGGCGCAATTTAGAAAATCACATAGGAGAACAATTCATGATGTGAAGTGTGTTTGTACAGTGTACCCTGTAACGCTGCCACCAACAAAGGTCCTCTTGATGTCAAGCAAAATGCTCTTCTGGCATTTTCGTCCCGAGATCTACCTATACTTCGCAGATGTGGTTCTGTTCGGACTGCTCAAATGCGTGGCGTAGATCGTTGGCAGTGACCGCTTGTAATTGGCCTCCAAAGCAAAGAAAATATGGGCCATTGCATCCTCGGCACCGGGGATGCGGTCGACGTGGCACTGTATTCGTACACGTTCTGCAGTGCTGACCAACGTATTAGCTTAACGAAGCGTCTTCTACGGCGGCCACAGATTTTGTTACGTGTGTGTTGTTGGTTTTTGTTTGTTTTCTTTTTTTTCCCCAGTGTACAACCGCGTCGATTTTCTCTCTACATACAGACATACATATTATACATACTTATACACATATATCTTAGAATGCAAGTCGTGCATACCGCGTATTACTATTCTGATGTATACCTGTATATCGCGTACGTGAGGGTTTGCCATGCTGGGAGGCTACGACTTTTGTAAATGTTCATGTTTCTCTCTGTAAATTTATAAATGGTATCGGTTTTACAAAAATAAAGTGTCCTAAATGGGCTCAGATGAATTATCTTTCTTTCGTCTCGGTAGACAAAACCGCAGAAAGATTTTGGTGCAGAGGTGCCTGTTCTTTCTCGTTATCCATGAAAGCGATGCAAAGCAAACGTGCGCGCCACACGAGAAACACTTTCGCTATGCCCGTTACGCTATGTATGTGGACGGAGAAATATTGTATACAACATAATTTATTTTTAAGCTTAGGTTGTCAGAATGGTCTTCGTTTTCTGAAATATTTCCCAGCGTTCTTGCATCTTAGCTTAAGGACACCTAATTTAAATGCACAAGGCGCGCAACGAAGCACTGTCATTTCTGGAGATACTCTGCGTTCAGAATTGCAGAATATCGTGACACAGTGATATCGCGAAAGAAGCCCTTTGAGCAGATTGCCAGACGAAAGGATAAGACGCAGTGCTAAAAACTAAAATAAACCGCGAAGACTGGAAACAATGCCAAAGATCCTCGTGCGTGTACTTTCTTTTTCCCCACGAATTCAAATCGAAGGTTGCCCAGCAGTACAACCGGTCATGCTCATGCGTTGGCTTGCCGACATCCATCAGTCAGGTGCGATGGTGGGCGCCACGGAGGAAGATAAACAAGAACGGCCACCTAGCCATCTCGCAATACGCGAGAAGAGCTACAAAAGCGCGGGCGGGGGAGGGGGGGGGTTACTTTGGTGGCAGCTTCGTGTCATGCGGTCCTCGGATCCTACTTTGAAAGCGATCTGCCTTGGGTACAGAGTTTAGTCCAGCCGAGGGCTGATAGCTTCGTGTGAGCTGTGTTCTCGCGGCTTAGTTCGCGTTGAAGCGCTGTACGCGACGAAGAGCAATTCGCTCGCTACTGCAACCGCTCTTCCCCACACCACCGTTCTCACAACGAGTGCCTGCGATCGTCGAGTGAGCTGTGTTCATGTTTGCCTGCGAGCGCGTGACGCCATGCTTGTTAATTCAGTTAGTAAGAGAATGTTCACAAGTTCATATGGTGGATAAAACTACTATCCTTACTTCGTACAGCAGATTAATAATTTGCTATGACAATCGATGCTTCGACTTACGGGCGGAACTGCGACATTTGTTTCTTTCCCTTCAGCCGTTGAAAGAGCTCATTGCTGTACGAATAGGGCGGCAGTAACATTGATAGCGATATAGCAAAGTGTTAGACAACTACCCGAAGCAAGAATCGTAGTTTTATCAGCCGTATAAATTGCAGTACACATTCGCTTACTAATTATATTATCAAGCATGGTGTCACGCACGCACAGACAAACATGAACAGGGACGCTATAATGTAAAGCTATTCCAAACTTTTTTGCTCCACTTCAGCAAATCAGCCCTCCGCTATTGGGCAAATTGTTTAGGGCTAGCCCCCACTTGGCTTGTCTGTCATGCGACGTCAGCAAATACGTGAAAGCTAATCATCTGATATGATGCGTGCATGATTACACCGAGCAAAAGAAAATATTTCCGCTCCTACACATTTTTCACCATTAGCCCTCAACAATTGGTTGAAAGTTCGCGTCACAGTGGCGGTCCCACTCTTCCGTGGTGGTCCTGGCCCCCGGCGCCAGGGGCCAACCCCAGAGCATGTGAGCAAGGCTAGCTATATCTTTACGAAAGCGACACACATTGTGAGGGTGCGCGTCGGGAAAGATCTTGTGCACGAAGGCCGGGCATGGGTAGGTGCTCGTCTGAAGCCGCCTCTACATGACTTCTTGTGCTTTATTGAGTGCTTTGTGCGGTAACGGCATGGTTCTCTTGACTAACTTGTAGTGCTGGGTGGGATCGTTGTAAGTGACGAGGGGGTCGCGCTCGCTCACCCATCCTGCCTAGAGGGAGTCCGGGCTCGCACGGTGAGTTAGGTCTCATGCGACCTCGTACGCCGTCTCGTTCAGGTTAGGGAACGGCCCCTCCAATGGTCCCATGTGTGCCGGGAACCAATTGATGTAGTGTGGGGTGAGGTGTTGAGTACCAAGTATTCTGCCGACGGTCGGAGATATGCTCCCTGTTCCGAAGGACAGAATTGCCCTCTTGGAGTCGCAGCACACCAAGTTTTTACCGTCTTCTGGGAGTGCAAGACTGATGGCCACCTGCCCGGCCACCTCAGGACTATCAGTGTGGACCGTGCACGCGTTGATGACCGCGCCATCTGTGTTGACCACCGCTGCTACATGGGCTCGTCTGCGAGGACATTTGGCTGCGGCCGAAAAGCAGCATGCTTTCCCGGAGGCGGCTGCTTGTCGGAGGAGTGCTTTGGCTCGAACATGTCTTCTGTCGATGTTGTGCTCTGGGTTAATATTCCTGGGCGGTGGGGTTGCCCTGATCTTTTTCCTCTGGTCGGGTGTTAGCCCGTGGCTGTTGCACTCGATTTCTTGAGGCGCGACGCTGATTTCTCGTAGGATCCATCTGCCCGAAGGTGTGCCGGACAGCCTGGTGATCTGCGTCCGTTCCTGTGCCTCCGCAATCTCGCTCAGCGTGTTGTACATGCTTAATGCGTCCCGTTCCTCCGTGCTGGTGTGCATGGGTAGACCCATGGCTCTCTTGGCGACCTTACGCAGGAGTGTTCCCAGCGCCTCTCTCTCCACTTTCGACCGAATATGCATGGCCGCGATGTACACGAAGTGACTTATTACGAAGGCCTGTGGCAGGCTAAACAGGCTGTCCTCCTTGAGCCCGTGATGCTGGTTGGCCACTCGTCTCAGTAGGCGTGTGGTGTTCTCGGCCTTCGTGATGAGCTTAGCGACTGTGATGGTGTTCGAGCCATTCGCCTCTATTGTCATGCCCAAAATCTTGATGTGACCGACCACCGGAATCATGGTGCCCTAAGTAGTGTACAGGCGGAGGCATGGGTCGGCGCCTCTGTCCTATCCCTTCGGTTTGGCCCTAGTCTCTTGGGTCCGTATAGCAGCAGTTCAGACTTGCTCGGCGAGCACCGCAGGCCTGTTTGTTTGAGGTACTGCTCAGTGGTTCGGATCGCATTTTGTAAAGTGTGCTCGATTTCAATACTTCAATAGAATTTTTTTAATTAGAACGGGCTATTTAATACCACGCGCTAGTCCCTTCTTCTTGTTCGCTATGTTTCTTCTAAATGGCGATGTCTTCTTTTCGTCATCGACCTTGCCGCACTCTGGAAGTGGCATTTTCCTCCCTTTCGAAGCGTGCATCATTTCAATGTGAAATTTCAGTGCGTGCATGCACAAAACATTAAAATACGAACTACTTAGGCAAGTATGGCTTTATACGCATCACGATATGTGACTGCAATACAAAGTGAGCACGTATCGACGCTATGCGGTGCGTCTGTGACATCGCGTGACACCTCGCACGCTAGGCGATAGCTGCGATGGAGACCAGAAACCAGTGGTGGAGGAGGGGAAACCGGTGGTGGAGGAGGAGGCATCATCGTCAACCGAAAGGGCTATTAGAATGAGCCCATAACAGCTTACGCTGTCAAATTTGATGTGCTGACTTTTGCGCCTTGAGAAGTATTCAGAGAGGTCTTGTATACACATTCGCAGCATATGCGTGAACTTCTACGTGTGTGTGTGTGTGTGTGTGTGTGTGTGTGTGTGTGTGTGTGTGTGTGTGTGTGCGTGTGTGTGTGCGTGTGTGTGTGTGTGTGTGTGTGTGTGTGTGTGTGTGTGTGTGTGTGTGTGTGTGTGTGTGTGTGTGTGTGTGTGTGTGTGTGTGTGTGTGTGTGTGTGTGTGTGTGTGTGTGTGTGTGTGTGTGCGTGCGTGCGTGCGTGCGTGCGTGCGTGCGTGCGTGCGTGCGTGCGTGCGTGCGTGCGTGCGTGCGTGCGTGCGTGCGTGCGTGTTTGTGTGTGCTCACAGCACACGCACCGCGATGGACGAACCAGGCTAGCGCCAAAGTTCAATTTCCTTCACAACACAACTTCCATTCCACGTTCAGTAACCACGTACAGATCATTTGAGGCTTACTTCAGGATGTTGCGTACTCCAGGGTAGCGTATCGTACTGCTGCCGGGTTGTAGCGACGCCTGTTTATCGAAGCCCGACCGACGTTACTATTGGGTAGCGTGGCGTTGTCGGCGGGTCGCAGGCATCCGGTAGACCATGGCGACCGGGCAAGGACGAGACGATTTCTAGTGCGAAACTTGCACGGTTTATTCGAAGGTTGGTGAAAGATGAAGGGAAGAGAATGAAATGTTAAAAAAGTACATTTAGGAGCCCCTTAAATAGGCTCTCTACAATCGTGGGAGGGATCTTGCTTCCGTCGACATCATGTGACAGGCACAGAGTCTGATTCGCGGAAAGAGGGCCCCGCCTCCGGTTATACCAAGCCTCTGCTTATACGAAGCATTCGGTTATACCAAGCCTCTGAAGCCTCTGGTAATACCAAGTCTCCGGGAATTGTAGACGCTTGTCGTCTTTTGCGTGTTGCTGGTTCGTGGGAGTTCTGTAGAGTTTGACAGTTCGAGGAAAGAGTCCCTCTAAAGTCGCACACACACACACACACACACACAAAAGAGGCCTGTAAACACTGCGTGGCATCCGCCAGACCGGCAGACACTCGAGATGACCATGGCGAATTAGGAAGTCCCACTTCCTTTCGACGAGGCATGGTGGGCGAAAATCTTTTTTGCATGGCGTGCTAGACGCCAACCGTAACATCACCTCCGGCGGGGGAGGAAGATCCCACGCGTAGGGGCCAGCAGCCACTGGGCGAGGAATCGGCGTTTCAGTAGCAGAATTCCCCTCAGAGGTGACTAATCCTTGGTTCGTAGCTGGCAGATTCCTGGGGGTCGTTCATCAGTCCTCGTGGCACTCTTGTGGCTTTTCTCTCTGGTCCGGTCCGGTGAAACTGGACTTGCAACAGGTCCCGCAACTTTTCGTCTCCTGCGTGGGCAAGCAATCACCCCAGAACAATGCCGGACCCACAACCACTAAGCAGCGAGCACAAGGCCACCCTCCTCCAAGATACACCAGGCTTTTAAAAAAAAGAAAACCCGCAGCACCTTTCCCATTCCATGCGCGCGTGCTCCCCCCCCCCCCTGAACACTAAAAACAGCCTATTCTTGAGACCGTTAAGACGTGGTTATTAAAATCAGCTAACAATCGACTACAACTTCGAGGAAAAAAATTATGAGAAACGTAACAATGCCACAGAAACCCGGGTGAGCATGAGGCTTTCGCTACTCTAGGGGCAACGACTTAGACTGTCGGCATTGCCGTTAAGCTTACCCTTCTTCTAGCGAATATCGAAGGTGTACTGTTGAAGAGCCAAGCTCCAGCGCAAAAGACAGCCGTTTTTCGTAGACATAGACTGCAGCCAGGTGATGGGACAGTGGTCAGTCTCTATGGTGAACCTTGAACCAGCGATATTACAAGCTAGCTTCTGCACCGCCCATACTACGCAGGGGCATTCCCTTTCTGATGCACTGTATGCTTCCTCACGAATTGAAAGCTTTCTACTGGCGTACAGTACAGGGTGTTCCTTCTCGCCATCTCTGTTTTGACAGAGCACCACCCCCTTACCCCTGTCGCTGGCATCACACTGAGGAATGAATGGCTTAGAGTAGTCGGGCGCGTTCAACACTGGCTGACTGGTTAGTGCTTTCTTACTAAAAGCCTTTTCTTTTGTGTCATCCCACTTTACCGTTTGTGGTTCTGTTTTTCTGAGAGCTTCCGTTAAAGAAATCGCAATCTCAGAATACCGCGGGATATATTATTGGTAATAATCCGCCAAGCCAAGGAATGACCTGATGTCCCGCTTGGTGCATGGTTGGGGGAAGATGTATATTGCGGTCAGTTTAGCCTCGGAAGGCCGACTATGGCATTGTCCTATTACATGGCCTAGATAAACTACCTCCGCGCGCCCTAATTGGCATTTGGGAGCCTTAACAGTTAATTTGGCCTCTCGTAGACGACACAGCACGGTTCGCAAGTGTTGCATATGGTCCGCCCATGATGAAGGAAAGATTGCTATGTCATCGAGATACGGAAGTGCAAAGTCCTCCATTCTTCGTAGTACCTGGTCCACAAGGCTAGAGAAGCAATATGGCGCATTCTCCAATGCAAAGCTCTGGCCTTTCGGCCAGAAAGTTCCCATCGGGGAAATAAACGCCGCAAGCCTGCTTGTCCGCTCGGTCAACGGTACCTGCCAGTACCCTCTGACTAAATCGAGCGTAGAGATGAAATTAGCACTGCTCACTTTTTCAAGCCTTTCCTTGATATGCAGTATTGGATAAGTCTGGTCCTTCGTCATTAACTTGAGCCTGCGGTAGTCGATACATGGTCGCGGCTCCTTTCCTGGGACCTCAACCAAGATAAGAGGCATGGTATAATCACTCTCTCCTGGCTCGATTACACCTAGCTCTAACATCATGTTTATTTCAGCGGCCATGACTTCACGTTGACAAGGTGAAACGCGATAAGCTTTCGAATGAACAGTGTCCGACGAGGTTGACTCAATATCGTGAACGATCGCAGTGGCACTGCCCGGTGTGTCTGAAAATACGTCTTTAAATTCAGACACGAGTTCCCTCAGTTCGGCCCTTTGATTGGGATTCAACACCGCCTGTTCTACTAACTTGTCAATGGTCTCGTGAATGTCTTTGGCTTCCGTCACTGCTGTTAACTCCGGAAAGTCGACAGGCATCTCCTCAGGTTGGTTAAGGGACATGTTCATGATGGCTTCCCTCTGCCGGTAGGGTTTAAGTAGATTGGTATGGTACACTTGTGGTGTCCTTCGTTTTCCCGGTACCGTGATTACGTAGTTTGTTTCAGATAACTTCTGAATTATGTCAACCGGCCCTTCCCATTGAACCTCTAGTTTGTTTTTCAATGAGGGTTTGACGATCATTACCTTTTCCCCAACTTCAAAGCTTCGCGTGCGAGCCGTCCTGTCATAGTAATGCTCAGCATTGCTTTGTGCCTTACGCATTTCATGCTCAGCAATTATTGTGGCAGGGCTTACGTTGAATAACTTTCTCCTGCATTCTGCCTCTCGAGACATTTCGGGCTCCGGCGCTTGCCTGACCTCTTCATTAGATGGTGTACTCTCCGCATTATCCCCTATATGGCTGTCCTGTTTGGTGCTAGTTGACGAATACTCCGTCAAACCTGTTTCCTCCACCACTGGACATTCGTACACTGCCTTCGCCGCGAGCTCCCTTGCCTTGGAACGAGTTAGGGCTTGCACTGTTCCCTCACTAAACCCGATTCCCTTGCGTTGTAGCAACTCCTCAGATTTGTAAGAAAAGAAATATGGATATTGAGGCGGGAGATTTGCCGAGATGGCGGCTTCAGTGTCGAGTACTCCAAAATGGCCTTCGATGCGAATCTTGGCCACAGGGAGACAAACACTGGAGGCCTCTACGGCTTGCCTTATCGATGCACAGTCTCCCGTGAACTGGCCTTCCTCCACGTACGACGGATGCACCACGTCCATTGTGGCTGCCGAGTCGCGAAGCACTCTGCACGGTTGGCCCTTTACCACGAGGTCTCAAATGCATGGTTCTAGCAAGTTCAGATTTTCTACGTTACTACTTAGTGACGTCAATACTAGTTTGGGATTTCCGCACCCCACGGAGATATGCCCCGTTTGCTGGCCGTTGTAGCAAACTACTGGTTTCTTTGCCTCGAAAGTTTTTTCCTTCTGCCTTTCTGCACTCCGTTCGGGTGGTTCCTTCTCTCCCTCGCTGTCCTCGTCACTATTTTTCACCGAATCTGACCTTTCACCTTTCCATTGTTTTATACCGACTCGACTTTGACCATCGCTTTGGCTTGTCGGGTCCGTATTTATTGATCTCCTTCTTAGGAGCTTCGTTGCCTTCGTCCGCACGGCGATTTACGTACTCCTTAGCGAGATCTGCCATTCTCGTTATAGTGTCTACACCTGGCCTATCCTGAACCCAATACTTGATATTTACTGGCAGCTGGCGGTAGAACTGTTCTAAAGCAACGCACTGCGTTCTCTTTTCGGCGTCGGCGAGTGCACCCTCTTCTGTGAGCCATTCCTTCAGGTTTACCTCGAAGGTGTATGCAAAATCTGGGTATGACTCGCTTTTGATTTTCTCGACATCCCTGAATTTTCGCCTGAATGTTTCTGCTGATAATCTATACTTTTTAAGCAGATATGCTTTGACTTCATCGACGTCCTCTGCTTCTTCTTTCCCCATGCGGGCGATGATATAAGCTACCTCACGTGGCAGCAACTTAAGCAAGCGTTGCGGTCACGCTATTTTTGCCTTCTCACACGTGCGCTCAAACTGTACCAGAAAAAGAGCTATGTCCCTTCCTACTGCGTAAGGTGCCATCAAGTCTGTCATTCTGGGCTCGCTTCCACGTGCCTCTGTGCTAGGTCTTTTAATATTTTGAGCTTTCAGGAGCTCAATCTCTAGGCGCTTCATTTAGAGTTCGCGCTCTTCTTTGGCCTCACGTGCTGCCCGCTCGTGCTCTTCTTTGGCCTCACGTGCTTCCCGCTCACGCTCTGCTTTTCCTCCGCAATACTCTCTAGGAATTCCTTCAGTTCCTCGTCGTTCCTGATCACTTCGATCACCTCAATGATCTCCGGCTTTCTCTTTGATTCGGCAATTTGGAGGCCCAACTCTTTGACCAAGCTCAACAATACCGGCTTCTTTAGTGCCTTCAAGTTCATGGCTACCCTTAGTGCTGCTAACTCTTCACTCTATAACAACCTTGAGGTACTCAAGCTTCCGTCAACGGTTAAAGACAAATCACTGCACTGAACTTTTCCCCCAAAAATATACGTAAAGCCAAGTGATATCTTAGTGAAGAAAAGCCGTCCACTCACCATATGCAGTAATGAATACAGACACCTTCCTTCCGAACGTTGTCACCAGGACGAAGAGGCTGCGATCTCGTAGATGTCGTCCAAGTTGGGGTCTCCAGGGTTGCGTATCCCATGCGCTGCCAGCCATTTTGTTGCGTACTCCAGGGTAGCGTATCGTACTGCTGCCGAGTTGTAGCGACGCCTGTTTATCGAAGCTCGACCGACATTACTATTGGGGAGCGTGGCGTTGTCGACGGGCTGCAGGCATCCGATAGACCATGGCGACCGGGCAAGGACGAGACGATTTCTAGTGCGAAACTTGCACGGTTTATTCAAAGGCTGGTGAAAGATGAAGGGAAGAGAATGAAGTGTTAAAAAAGGTAAATTTCGGAGCCCCTTAAATAGGCTCTCTACAATCGTGGGAGGGATCTTGCTTCCGTCGACGTCACATGACAGGCACAGAGTCTGATTCGAGGAAAGAGGGCTCCGCCTCCGGTTATACCAAGCCTCTGCTTATACGAAGCCTCAGGTTATACCAAGCCTCTGGTTATACCAAGACTCTGGTTATATCAAGCCTCCGGGAATTGTGGACGCTTCTCCTTCTCTTTTGCGCATTGCTGGTTCGTGGAAGTTCTCCTGTAGAGTTTGACAGTTCGAGGAAAGGGTCCCTCTAAAGTCGCACACACACACACACACAAAAGAGGCCTGTAAACACTGCGGGGCCTCCGCCAGACCGGCAGACACTCGAGATGACCATGGCGAAATAGGAAGTCACACTTCGTTTCGACGAGGCATGGTGGGCGAAAATCCTTCTTGCACGGTGTGCTAGACGCCAACCGTAACAAGGGGAGGACGTAGGGCTTTCGGGTTGGCGCATGTTGCTGCGTTTGGTGCAAAAATATGGCTAGGAGTAGGCACTGCATATGCGCAATCACTAGCAGTATACGCAAATCATTTCTCCAAAAGCTGATGGTGAGCACGGGTAGCGCAAGGATCTCGTTGCGCTGACGCGATGACTTCGCTGCAGCCGGATTCTGAATTCTGCATGTGCGGTGAAGGCAAATATATAGGCTTGTTGATAGGCCATCTTTCACTTTGTTTTAGCGGAGGCAGGATGACACGGACACAGAAGGCCCATGAGAGAACAGACAGCGCTAAGCAACCAGCTGCGAGCTGCTGTGAACGTGCGCCATGCAATGCGCCATGCCTCGTCGCAGTGAACTTCAGGAACCACTGTTGCGCGCTCCGATGCAAATATAAAGTTCAAAACGTTTTTAAATTATGTAACACGCGTATTATTTGCTGCTAATAATGACCTTCATCTAGGACATTTCTTCTTCTTCCCATTCCCTGTAGAGTAGCATGTAGACAAAAATACGCTGGCTAAACACACTCCATTTTCAATAAAGAGCTTTCTATCTCTGTCTCTAATAATGGCTGGTCACTAATAATAAATTAACAGGCTTTTTTTATTATATGAAAGAATTATTTGGAGTGTGCCACAAAACTAGCCAGCAATCAACCCTGGGCGTCGCGCCAGCCACATTGCTGAAAACGAAAAAGTGTGAAGTGAGATCGAAATAAGCCCTCAAACAATCGCATTGTGACGCACGCAACTGCACCCATTTATGCCGCTCCGCTTAAGTCTAAAGGTTGTTTCACATGCTAATGTGAAAGAGCCTTTAGACTTAAACCAGTCCTGATCCACCCCTCCGGTTTGGTGAAAACACGCAGTCCGCGGATAGCTTACGCTGCTGTGAACATCTCAGCCAAATTTTGGAGTCATCTGCAGCACGGGAAACTCCCAAGGCGAGCGCGAAGTCACCTTTTTCGCAAACGCTCTCTTTTCAGCAGAGACCCGCTTTTCACTCTTTTCTGCACGCTTTATTTCGTAATAGAGCAGATTCCCGTAAGAAGCTGTTATTGGCCAATAGCTCAAATCAACCAAGAAGGGTGTTTAGATCAGTGTGCTTTTTCCTAGATTTAGTGTATATTTATTGACACACTTTAACAAACAAGATGAAGTAGGCGACCATCTGCTTTCGACTATCGATAAAGACTACGTACTTAGGGAAGAAGCCGACTATCGTCTCAGCCGCAGCCGCACGCGTAGGAACTAAACTTTGGCTACCATGATTATCGATGTCGTAGCTATCGGGTCTCGCTAATCTTGACTAGTTTTGAATTATCAACTAGCCTGGACCGACCCGAAACTTAAGGTCGGATCACACGCACGCTTGCCAGCGCGTGCTCAATTCTCGCCGCTTCTGGGGAGACGTGTTGGCAGTCTTAGCTTAGACAAATTAAATCGAAACATCACTGCACGACACCAGTCACATGACCACACCAGACTCATAATAGAAACAGCGGCAATCGAAAAGAACAATGCGGCAAGGAAGCATTCAATATCCCTAGGAGCTATCATATTCGGGATGCGCAAAAAAAAAGATGCGCCCGCTCCTTGAGAATGACTGGTGTCAGGCACTGATGTTTCGATTTGTTTTGTCATAGATACGAGCCAGCGCTGGTGTAAAATCGTGCATGTGCATCCCCTATATTGTTCTTTTCTGGAATAAAAATTCAGTCGGAAGTACAGCGCTTGTCTATGTCTGCCTCTTTCGCCGTCCTTTGTCCAAATTCACGCTGCTAAACGTCACTGTTCGTGGTCGACTTTCGTTACCACACACGCGCACACACACACACGCCCACACAGATGCCCACACACACGCACGCACATGCCCTAACGCACATGCCCACACGCACACAAGCACGTACACGCCTAAAACATGTACAATCACACATATGCACATGCACACAAGCACTCACAATCCCCCACACACACACACGTATGCACGTGAGAAGCACACACGCACATGTACACACGCGCACGCACATGTACGCGTACACACGCACACGCATGCACGTGACACACACATGGACACACGTGCAAAACACACACGTACACACACGCATGCACATGCACTCACGCACGCACACGCCTGCACACACACGTACGCACGTGCACACATGAACACACGCATTCACACATACAAAAACACGTACACACACGCACGCACATGCACACCTTCACATTCACGCACACGCACGAGCACACATGCACACACACGCACATGCCCATGCCCAGACACACATACGAACATGCACGAACGCACATTCCCACATGCACATTCCCAAGCACACACAAACACGAACACAAACATGCACGCACATGCACAGACACACGTACATGCATGCCCACACACGCACACACATGCCCACAGACATATACGCATGTGCACACAAGCACGCACATTCACACACACGTACGGACACACGCGTACAGACAAGCACACACATACACACACACGCATGCACATGCACCCACGCACCTGGTTTGTTGCTTTCAGAAAAACTCGTTGCACTCACTGTGTACGTAATACGAATACGCCATTATTCTGGCGTGTTAGGAAGCTATTAATTTTTCATATTGACCGATTCTATAGAAATCAAGACAAACTGAATTTTTCATTATAAACAAAGAAAATTTCCTAAATTTATTATTTTTTCTACTTTTAGCTAAATAAATTTTCTTCGGCAGAAATGAAAAATCCTGCTTTTATTTTGCTTTGTTTCATTTATTTGTTACAGTGCACATACCAGAGATATGTTTTTCGGAATTGTTACTGGATACTTTATTAGTTAAATAATTTATGATGTCACCGTGAAAAGCAATCATTTATTTATATTCACGATATCTACCACAAAAAATTGACAGTCTTAAGTAACCTTACGTGACTTGAGTGCGAAAGCATTGTGACTTCTCTGATTGGTTACATCCATGATACAAGCATCTTCAACAGTTCCCGAAAGTCTAGTACGTTTACCAGCTCTTGGAAGGTAGCACGGGTAGTGCGCGTACACAAATTGAGTGCTCGGATTGCAGTTACTGACTACCGGTCTATCCTTCGCGGTGCGTCAAAAGTGTTTGAATGTGCCTTACATTCCCCACTTTCTGTTAGTGCTGAGAAAATTGTAATACATGAAGAGCATGGCTTTGTATTAGAGCACTTCACAAGAACGAACTTGATCGCATTTATGACCCATGCGTCGTACATAGCCGGGGTCAATCAGACGCTCTTTACTGATGACCGAGACGAGGCGAACGGGTTCCCTGGGCTGCGGAGTGCAGCGATTGAGGCGGCGAGATTATCGATGCGGGCCTCAAGGCTCGAAATCGCTGGGTCTGTAGGCGGTAAGACAGCAGTGACAGACGGGGCCTCATGAACCTGATCGGCCAAGTGGTCGAGAGTAACGTCACCGGCCGCCGCGAGGGCTGGGACAAGGCGTTGGAGGAAAAGCTCTCAAAGCAACGCCGAGTAGGTGGGGACGTGGTGCTCCCCGAGAAGCTGTCGCGTGCGGCGCAGCAGTGGGGACGGGCGCCGGTCACCAAGGTCCTCCTCGGCAAAGAGCTCCTGGAGGCGTGAATCTCTCCAGCACCTTGGTCTTGAGTTGATACGGTGTCTTGAGCTGACATCCTGCGGACGTGAGTTTTGTTCCGTGAAAGGTTCGGGCAAATTAGTCATTGTGTTCATTCTAGGTCACCACTTAGAGGCTTCTGGCTCAGGAGTGAAGGAGAAAGACAGCTGACCCGAATCGACGCTGGAATAGAACCGCGAGCCGTGGTTTCGCGTGCCACGGTCAGGCGCCATCTTTATTTTCTTCTGCGGGCGCGTGCTATCCGGGTTCTAAGCGCCGCCCAACGGAGGCTGCTACAACCTACGTAAAGCATTTGATGCAGTTTGCCAGGAGAGAGAGAGAGAGAGAATAACTTTATTGAACTGGGGAAATGGGGATAGGGAATTGGGAGCTTGATGGGTGGTGCCCCAAGTCCAGGGCTCCACTCGCTTCTGCCGCTAGCCGAACGTGACCAAGAAGAGCCTTCTGCACCTTCGGGTCGGAGCTGGCGAGTTGTGCCTCCCATTGCTCTAGTGTGTTGGTTAGATTATACCTAACTAAGTAGGCATTTAAATTCGGCGGTCTATTTTGGCATCCCCATGAGATGTGGTACAAAGACGGTGGTGAGTCGCTACACCACGGACAGGCACGCAGGAGCTTCCCATCACAAAGCACACGCAAACGGACATACGTAATTCCATCCATGCCTTGATATCTAAGAACCTGAGCAATATACTGTGCTCGTTGGCGTTAATGGACAGAGCTCTGTTAGTTATCACGTCACTAGCGGAGTTCCTTAAGGATCCGTTCTTGACACTCTTCTCTTCCTACTATTCCTAAATGGCATTCCGTCAGCGATTCAACGCTCTTCATTCCGTCTATATGCTGACGACTTCAAGCAGTTTAAGACTGTCAACAATGCTTGTAACTGAACTGACTTCCCAAAAGACATTCTTGTGACTCTCAAAACTGGTGCAGAGACGATAAGCTACTGTTAAATGCTTCTAAAACTTAGTATTAAGTCATACACTGAACAGACACCATGTGCAATTTTCATACAACCTTCGAGTTTCTCCATTGCCCAGGGTCCATGAATAGAAAGTTCTTGGTTTCTAGTTCGACAAAACGTTATACTAAACATGCTCAATATATGAAATAACGTCCCCTTCGCACTATTGGTATTGTTGGTATTGTTTATAGTATTTCGCATGATCTCCACTCCCCTGATGCCTTACTGCAATTTTTTCTACTGTGTGATCATGATACTTGCTTTGCTGCAAGTGGCAACAAGCGGAAGGTCGCAAATATATGTCAGTCATGGAACTGTGGCGGTAGAACAAACGCATCAACTATCATCCGAAATTGTGGAAACCTGAGACAAACTGGTAGCTTCCAGAAACAGCGGCGACGGACTCTATCTTTGAGCCCTAGCGTACGCATGGTACTTCTAGCATTTATGGCCTCAAACCCTCATGCTAGTGTGCGGGACGTGGTCACCCGGGAACCGATTTTCAAGTCATCAGTTATGAGAATTTTAAATGACCTTTAACCTTTAACCCGTATCACCTCTACCTGCACCAATGTTTGAAAGATAGGGACCTGCAAAATTGTCTACATTTCTCGAATTGAATCCTCACAAAAGCCGATGAGTCACCGAACTTTTTGAGCGACATCGTGTGTACAGATGAAGCCAAATTTTGCAGAAATGGCCAAGAAAATTCGCATAACGCACTACTCTATTGGAGTGACTCCAATCCATGCTGGGTAAAGCGCACTCGGCACCAATACCAGTGGTCGTTCAATTTGTGGTTCGGAATTTACGCCGGTGATATGTAATCGGTCCCATCTTCTTCGATCACACACTGGCTGACTGGACAGCGTTAGGCGGATGAAATCCTTAAATTAGTTTTTCAGTGAAGTACCGCTGTCACGTCTTCCACTTCTGTAGCACCAGCAACATAGGGCGCCAGCAGATAGTATTAGCCGTGCGCTGGCTGGATGCGACTTTTTCTGCGCAATAGATTGGAAGGCATGGGCCTGTAAATTGGCCGGCTAGGTCACCTGACCTCACTCCACTCAACTTCTTTTTTGGGGGTTATGTGAAAGATCGTGCTTACATGATCGAGATGGACGTCAGATGAGCTCCAGGCAAGAATAACGGATGATGATGATGATGTGTGGTGTTTTATGGCGCAAGGGCCAGGTTTGGCCAAAAAGCGCCATGAAGAATAACGGATGTCTGCCGTAGAATTCCAATGTCGAACATAAAAAAGCCACAGATGCACACTACCACGAAACACCACGTCAGTACTACGAAATGCTTGCGCATCATTCAGGTAACTCCCAGAAAGGATGGTGCGTGACTTTCCTTGTATTTTTTTTGTTTGTTTGTTTGTTTGTTTGTTTTTTGCATACGTCCCGATTGCCAATTCGGCTCATTTAAAAGTGGTACATTTACTTTCTTCAACGCATCAGTTCTGCCTTTTCTTTACATGTGAGTCACTTTCCGGTTAGTCTATTTCGTTTTTATTTTTAGGCACGAACTTGTTTTTGCGGCACGTATACACTCTGATGAAAAATAAAGCCATCACTTTAAGTTGGCTCTGGTCCGAAAGTTTCTGGCACGAAATATAGCTGCACGCGCACTCTTACCACGCGGTCCCAAAAAAGCCTGGATATTGAAGCATTCTATGCCTACTACATTGCTTTTCGCGTTTCGTGCGCGGTCAGAGAGGCACTTCGGCCGCGTTATCAAGGGACTTTTGTTATCAATATGATCAGTCCGCCTTGAAATACGGATATTTAGTGAGACGTAGAAATGAGAGGAAAGAATATCTGAGAAGCCGCGAAACCTTGCTGTTGGTGCTCCTTCCGTGTTGTTATCAAGGCGATGCGCTGTCTCTTCGAGTTTGAGACAGGCAAAGCAGATGCTTTCAATCAGCGTATTTGAAGACGCTGCTTTATAATGGGAGTGGGAGCGCAATCACGTGGTATTTTTCATTTCTCGTGAGGTTTTTCTACCAGCTGGAAAAAAATTGTACGCACTTAGTACTTCGCTGAAAAACACCGCAGTTAGATGTCATTTGGGGGTGCCTACAAATGCCTCACTGACACTTTGATAATTACGACAGTACTTCCCCAGTAAGATAATTAGTTATAATTACCTAATTAAATATCAGTAACGAATAGATTACTGGCGGCTATTCCACTGTGCTGGAAAAAATATGCACTAGCTTTTCTTCCAGTAACGCAACTGCTCTTTTTTTTTTAAGTCTTGGTGCATAGTAGTTGGGACACTCTGTATAATTCACTCAGTAACAAAACTGAGGCCAAGTCGGATTCACTCGAAATCAAATTCAGCAGCAGCCATGCGCAGCAGCGCTTATACCCGAACTCACAGTAAAAAGAAAAGAGAACCTGCAGTCTCTCCGGAAAGGCGAAGCAATATTAGTGATAGCGAAGTATACGACAAATACACGAAGGAAGATCACATCACCGAGAGACGCGAGATTCTTGGAGGTGCCAGAAGACTCAGGCTGTGAAACTGAACTGTCTCCGACTATGAGGTCTTGTATATACTCATATAAGGCCGTCGCTTCAGTGAACCATTCTTCGAGGTCATACGAAGTTTCTTCAACTGTAACTGTTAATAAAGGTTATATAGCGGATTTCCCAGTTTTTATTTATTTATTTATTTATTTATTTATTTATTTATTTATTTATTTATTTATTTATTTATTATACCCTCAGGTCCAAAGGCATTACAGAGGGGAGTGGGTAATATAGGTTACAAAGACAATAAATACAATACAGTAAATTTTGTTACAACATAATTTCAACATTCTCCAAAATAAACAAAGGTTGTTAGTGCATCATGAAATCGTTGACTATCTTCAATGGCTGCAATATCGGGAAGGAGGCGGTTCCATTCGACAGATGTCTGGGCAAGGTAGGACTGAAAACAAGCTTTAGTTTTGCACTTTTTGATGCCAACCTTGTGCCGATGATCAATGCGATGGGAGATGTATTCCGGTGGTGAAATAAAATCGGCATGTAGCGTGACGTGATGATATACCTCGTGGAATAGAGTGAGGCGACTGACTTTACGGCGAGATTTTAAAGGTGGGAGAGAAAAATTAGTTTTCATGGCTGTGATACTTGCAGTACGGTTGTAATTTGAAAAGATGAAGCAAACGGATTCATTTTGTATAAGTTCGAGAGAAGATACTTGATTTTCATGCCCAGGGTCCCATATAGATGACGCGTATTCAAGTTTAGGTCGTATTAGTGATTTATAAAGCAGAAGTTTTAAGGACGAAGGAGCAGCAGAGAAGTTGCGACGTAAATACCCTAACATGCGATTAGCGTTATTGGTAACGTATTCAGTATGGGCATTCCATGTTAAGTTTCGTGATATATGTACTCCTAGATATATATATATGATGCGACGGAATCAAGAGGAATGCCATTAAGACAATAAGGGGGAGTGTTAGAGCAGCGAGAAACACGCATGAACTTACATTTGTTAATATTTAATTCCATTTTCCAAGTTTTGCACCAGTTAGAGACCAAATTAAGATAGGCCTGGAGAGTATTAATAATGTTGAGGTTACGTATTTCACGGAAAATTACACAGTCGTCAGCAAAAAGGTGGCTGGCAGAGGATAGGGTGGACGGAAGGCCATTAATATAAATTAAAGATAGAAGTGGTCCGAGGACAGATCCTTAGGGCACACCAGCTAGTACGTTAGTAAGCGGCGAGGCTGTGCCATTAGTGAAAGCAAACTGCCAGCGGTTGAGAAGGAAATATTGAATCCATCGAAAGACATGTGGGTCAAGATTAAGATGACTTAATTTATAAAGCAATAATTGATGGCACACTTTATCAAAAGCTTTCGCGAAATCTAAAAAGATGCAATCGGCGCAAGATTACTGGTCAAGAATGCAATGCAGTTTATCAGTGAATTACAGTAACTGCGTTTCGCAGGAGTATGTTTGACGGAAACCATGTTGCGCAGAAGACAAAAAAAAAAGAGTTATCATGAAGAAAGGTGGCGATGTGTTTAAAAATGATATGTTCTAGTAATTTGCAGCATTTGCTAGTGAGTGAAATGGGACGATAATTTTGAGGCAAGTGCTTATTACCGGATTTGTGAAGTGGGACCCCCTTCCCGATATTCCAGTCGTTAGGGAGGCTTGATGGATCGAGCGACTGCCGGAACAGTTTTGTTAGTATATTTGAACTATAAGCGCAGGTACTTTTTAGGAATTTACAACTAATTTCATCACACCCCGGAGATGAATCGTGCTTTAAAGACTCGATTAATTTAGCAATGCCAGGAGCATCAATAGTTATTGGTGACATAATGGAAGATCTGTGATGCGGCATATCTGGAAGATCAGCTGTCATGCTTGAGGAAAAGCTTTCTGTGAATGTTGTATTCAATGTGGTAGCACAAAGATTACTTGGGATTATGTTAACTGGCCAGTTAACTTGGACCAATATTTTTAAAACAACCCAAGAGCTCTAGAGAAATCGTACCGATTGCATAGTAGCCGTAGTCGTGTGTATTTACAGCCAGTATTTTTTCATCACAAATTAATAATTATATAATTGTTTTTAATTAGTTAACTATTTAATTATTGCTTGAATCGCAAACACATAAATTACAAAGATGCAGGGCACCTCAAATAAACTCCGAATCAAGCGTTTGTTTCGTGCTCAGCTATGCCTCGTTGATTTTTGTGAGAAAAAACAAAACCGCGCGAAAACATCCAAAATACAACATAGATGCGTGCTCGCGCGCCTTTATGCATGCGCTCCCAAGCGAATAGCCACGGATACACGGCTTTACCAGCAGCCGCAACTAGATACAAGGCTTCACGCTATGTGATGGTCGCGGCATCATGAGAACATGCCGCTGTCGCATTGATAAGCGTATCGGAGCCGTAGGTGGGTGTTTAGAAGCCGCGAAACCGTGACGGCGCACTTGTGACTGTAATTTTGCACGCTCATCTTGTTGTGTAGATAGGCGCTCCCGGAACGTATGTTCCTCTTGTTCCCTTTAGCAATACAAACAAACCTTGGGCAGCCTATGTCCATCTGATGCGTTTTGGCGTATCTGTACGGCCAGTATATGTTGTTGTCGATTACGTAAATCATTTTTGCTTGACGTGTCAGTGCGTAGATAATAACTGGAGATCTGAACGGTACCACGCTCGCGACCTGCTCTTCAAGAAGACAGTCATGCCCTTCACGAACGATGGCTAAAATTATCCTGCACCTGGCGGTGGCGCACAGCGAAAGAGTGGCATTATGGAGGACGCCCTAGTCCGTCAACAAAGAACGCACCAAGTCATTTGCGAGACGGGTAGCTTCACAAGAAAGAGACGCAGGACTACGACGGTAGTTCAAGAAGCGGAAACGGATGTTTTGGCATTCTTTGCTGCTAAACCTCACGGTAGTGTGCACGACGCCAGTGCAGAGGCTGGAACTTCAAGGTCCTCAGTGTGAAGGATTTAAAAGAAATGGCCATACGCACCCGTGCTATCTACATCTTCATCAGAAACTTGAAGACTGAGATTTTTAAAACTCACTCTACCAATTGGATTTCAACGAAATGTGAAGAGGAACCTCACTCGCGTGTTTTAGACGGATGAGGCTAATTTCTCCAGAAACGCACAAGTTAATCTTCACAACGCGCACTACTGGAGTGATAGGAATTCCCACCAGCTTTCACAAACACCACACCAATGCCAGTGGTCGTTTAATGTGTGGCGCGGTGTTTTTGATAGCAACATCATCGGAACCATCTTTTTTTACAACACACTAAGGGCGCAAAGCTACGTCAACGACCTCCTCGATCGCTCCATGAACCACGTCTCGTTCCACTAGCGCACCTTCGGAACATCTGGTTTCAACACGATGGTGCTCTTGCGCGTAGTAAGTCTCGAGCGTGGCTCGACGTGCTTTTTCCTGGACAATGGACTGGCCGGCGCGGACCTGCACCCTGGCCTGCGAGGTCGCCGGGCATGACACCGCTGGACTTATTCTTGTGGGGCTACGTGAAAGATGGCGTGTACACCAGCGAAACTACCACACCGGCCAGCCTAAAGAAAAACGTAAGCAGAGTCTGCCGCGAGATTCCAATGTCGTTGGTCAAAGCTGCAACCGCAGAAGTGTCCCAAAGAAGAAAGTACCGTATTGCTTCAGGCGGTGAGCTGTTTGAGTACGTGCATAAGTGGCACAAGAAAATAACAATCCAAAACTGGTGTAAAACATGGCTGTTTAACACACCTTCATGATGTTACCGTATTTTTACATTAAAAGAGCTTGCGACAACGATAGAAATAGGTAAAGTCTGCTTTGTTATGCCTCTTTTCCGGAGGATACAGAAAGGCTAAGACGCCTTGCATGCTTTTGGTTTATTTTTTATTGAAATAAACTCCAGAGGCTGGGTAGCCCTTTTCTGTTCTTCCGAGAGCTGCCTTTCTTATTTTGTCGTGCTCTTTTGCACACTCTTTTTTTTTTTAACACTGGTTGAATTTCTTTCGTAGCTTTGTTTCATGATACGCGAAGGTTAAAGCTATCCGGACTGCCTCATGATCGAGTTTAACAGGGATAAGCGGTCTAGTTGGTGGTCGTTATTGGAATGCATCATGTAACCGCACAAAAACAAGGGACAAAGGAGGAGCACACAAGACAGGCGCGGAAGTTCAACTCATGATCGAGCACAACATTCTTGCGTCCGCAGACGCTGACGCTTATCGCACCACGCCAGTTAGGTCACGAAGCTCTCGAGCGGTCACGATGCGGCGATAAACGAATGCAGCCGCGCATCTTTCAAAGGTTGCTCGGAGGCGCTTGAGTAGCGGCGCGCGAGCGCGCATCTATTTGATATTTCGCGTATTTCGCCGGCTTTTGTTCTTTCTTTGAAAAAACAAGCAGGCACACTTTAGCGCGACATAAATGCTTGATTCGGAGGTTATTTAAGGTGCCCTACAGCTTTGTAATTGACATGTTTGCGATTCAAACAATAATTAAAATGTTCACTAATTAGAAGCAATTAATTCGTACTTCGCGATTAAAAAATACTTGCTGTAAGTACACACGACTACCGCTACAATGCAGTCTGTAAGATTTCTCTAGAGCTCTTGTTTTTTTTTTTATATATCTTGGTCTATGTTAACTGGGACATGCGGTATATATATATATATGAATAATCGGGCCCACCCCCCCCCACCCCCCCACCCCCCCAGAAGAATTAAGACTTCCCGCCTGTGGCATCCCGAATAAAGTGATATCTATTTTCAAGCGCAGCTTTTGCCGTTCTGGCGACCACAGTCCAACCCTCACCAACATACCTCAACTGACACGTGTAAAATAAAGACGTATTAAATCGGATCTTCTCTTTAAGGTGGTCCCTGGCATTATACATTATCAGAAGCTTCTGGATCAAGTGCGATTTTCTGTGTCGCAAAAATATACCAGGGAGCATTCTGCGTTTTCTGAGCGGTGTTGTTGCATTAGGATTGGCTCCATAAAAAATGTAACAAGTATTTTGTCTTCATTGACATATCTCAAAGTTCATTTCTTGTATTTTGTCTATATGCATTTAATCAGGTTGTATGATTAACTCTTTTTTACGCCGCTACCTCGTTTTCTGGTTCCCTGATTGTTGTTGTTGTTGTTGTTGTCCTATGTGGCCGTGGCACATACCCACAGTGGGGGATTGGCCAAGAATCGGGCGGTTTAATTAGGTGCCTAAAAATAATAATGAAACAAGGGAGTTAACAATTTGGGCGTGTGAGCTTAAAAGTAAACGTTTTGTGTCTGGAGAAAAAAAAAATTAATAATCAGATGAAAACCGGGTATAGGAAAATAATAATAATAATTACAATAATAATTAATAATAGATAAGAAATAAAAGAAAGCTATGGTAGGGAGGGAGAACGATCAATCTAACATGGAAAACGATTGGTTTCAATTAGGTAATTTTGGATCGCCAAGCAAACATTTCTGTGGCTGAACCCAACAATGGAGGCTCCAAAAGATAGGATCACAGGCACTGATAAAGTTAGACCAATAGAGCGAAGCGGCATTTCGAGTAGTCGTTTTCTTAGAATAGAAAACCGTCTGCAAGACAACAAGAAATGGTCGATTGTCTCCGCTTCGCCACAGAATGAGCATAATGGTGAGGGGACCAGACCAGACCTGTGGAGGTAGAAGTTCAATGCAGGTATACGGCAGCGCAGCTTCGTGATGGACACTTCAATTTTCCGTGTTCGGCAAAAACCTCTGTTCCAAGGGTGCAGGAGATGTCCGTAATCCTCAGAGTTAGTAATTGCGGAGCTTGATACGGACTGTATAATGATACTCCTGCGAAATCTAGCTGCAGTAACGTAAGCAGTCAAAGGGCAGCAAGGAAGAATCGGGCCACTTATCGATGCCTTGGCTAGAGAGTCTGCAATTTCATTAATGATTAGTCCTTTATGGCCGGGCACCCAAATCAAACGCACGCTTCTCAAGTAACCAGGTACCAATGATTGAAATGTCCTCATCACGCGAGAATCACTAGAAGCAGTAAGGGATGAGCACAATGATAAAGAATCAGTGACTATCACGGCTGACGTAATTGATGGTCCTAATTTGCGTAATGCCAGCACCACGGCCATGAATTCAGCTAAAAAAATCGGTATGAAATCTGGCAGCCGAAGAGAAAATGTCCAATCGAGAATCGGGGAAAATATTCCTACACCTGACTTTTCTTCACATTGTGAAGCATCTGTAGCAATTACAACGTTTGTTTGAAGGTATTTCAGGTGATCTTGTAATATACCGTCGAGAATACGGTGTGGAAGTAATTTTGCATTATTAGGAAAGATGTCATCAAATTGAATATCCGTGGCAACAGCTCTGTCGGTAATAGGAAGTACATCGCATATGCGCACGCCCAAAGAGTCAAGTAATTGTTGCACGAATATAATTTGCGGTTTATGCAGTCGCGGCCAGATGACACCAAAAAACAACGCAGGTTGTGAAATAAAGATTATTTGGGTATGACGTAGTGGTGATTCGTAAATCCTTAAGAACGTCTGCACCGTCAAAAGCCGGAACCTGCACGAAAGTGGCGGAACACGGGATTCTAGATAAAGAATAGAATTTGCAACAAATTTAGGAAGACCTAAACACAGACGTAATGCCTCTCTTTCTAAGAGGATTAGAGGACGGGACATGTAGGCTGGAGCTCCCGAGAAGAGCACGCAACCAAATTCTAATACAGGGCGAACGTACATACGGTATATCATTAGGAGTGTATCTCTTCTCAATCCTATTCGACGACTGCTCAGCCTACGCAATATGCCAATTGCACGGGTACCTTTCCCAGTCAACAGATCTATGTGTGAGCGCCAGTTGAGAGAGGCGTTATAAATAATTCCGAGGTATTTAACAGATTCCACCTGTGGTATGTCTTGAAGGTGGTAAGACAATGAAATGTGCACTATGTCACGTATCGGAAAAACGAGAACAGCACATTTGCTGGCATTGAGTGTGAAGTGACTAGCATCTAACCACCTCTCCAGATCATAAAGGTAAGTTTGCAGTCGTTGGTATAGCGTGTGGATGTCGTTTGCAGATGCAAAAAACGCAATATCGTCTGCATAAACATAAGTAGTTATTTCTTGATGACAAGGTAGTGTGCTCATGAGAATATTAAAAAGTACCGGGGAAAGCACTGAGCCTTGCGGTACGCCTCTCGTTTGTTTGTGTTTAGAAGAAGAAACGCCGCTTTCGTAGCAATAGAATTCTCTTTCACCTAAGAATGACTGAATCCACGCTACTATATACCCAGGAACACCACAGGGCGTTAACCGATTGATCAATATAGTGTGCTCCACAGTGTCGTATGCTTTAGCGATATCGAGCGTCACTAACGCAGCGTATTGCTTATGACGTCGAGAGAGTTGTATTCGGCTTTCTAAGTCGACGTGGGCATGCCAGATGGAGCAGCCGGCCCTGAAACCAATCTGACAGGGACTAAGAATGGAATTATCATTAATAAATTTCATGATGCGACGGTGAAGAAGCCTCTCAATAAATTTTACTACGTTTGATGTAAGCGCAATGGGCCTAATGTTCTCCAATACATACCTTCCTTCTTGTTTCTTAAGCATCAATATTACCTTGGCAAGCTTCCAGTGCAACGGAATCCAAGCATATTTAATTGAATAATTCACCAGGTCTAAAAGAACGTTACGTGATTCCTGTAACAATATTTTTAACATTGCATTTGTGACGCCATCAGGGCCAGGGGCTGAATTCGGTAAACATAGTGCAGTCTCATTTAGTTCAGCTAAAGAAATTGGAGTAAAGCCATCCCAAGGACCTAATGTAGAATGAATAGCCGGAAGCCTGGCCGTAAATCGATTTTCTAAGCCTTCGGCAATCTCTTCTAGGGAGGCGCTCAGTTCCTGCGGGGTCAAAACAATTGAATCTAATGTTAAGGGTGTTGGTAGCACCTTCCTAGCACGAAGGAATGCAAATAAAGCACGCTTATTTTTTGAATTAGATAGATAATCGTAATGTCTAATATCGTATTCCTCTTTGGCTCTATTAACAGTACGCTTAAATACACCAGCATGAAACTGATAATTTTTCCAATTTGTCGGGCACTGATTATGCAAAAGCATTTTCCAAGCGGCCTTTCTTTTTCTATAGTCCCGCGTACACTCATTATTCCACCAACGACAAGCGGTGCCTTTAGCCGAAGGGATGACAAATTCAGCTTGCTTCCGGGAATCCTCTAGAATTGAGCAAATGGTTGAAGCGATTTCCTTATCATTGGCATTGGCGAGTTTCGAAACGGCAGAACGCAAGAAAGTCTTAAATTTCGTATGGTCCATAAATGTGCATGCCTGGTATTCTAAAGATGTTATTGGACAATTGATTTCAAATGACACAGGAAGATGATCACTGTTGGTTGCTGATTCAACCGCTACCCACGACAAAACCTTGATGCCAGCGCTACAAAATGTCAAATCTAACACTGAACGGAAGGGTCCTCTAACAAACGTTACTTGTCCTGTGTTCTGACATGAAAGGTGGCTATCAATCGTCCACTCCCATAGTCGCTTACCGCACACATCTGTTTTTTGCCCCCACGACACGTGATGAGAATTGAAATCCCCTACAAACAAAATTTCTTTTCTACAGGCAGCCACAGCCCTATCAAGTTGACGTGTACTTTGCACGCCGCTGGGGAAATAAGTATTTATAATTGAAAATGGATGGTATCCTGGGAGGCATAAATCTATGGTCAAAATTTCACAGTCGCAGTCCATGATTTGAAAAGAAATTTTTGCCTTGTGACAAATTTTACTGGAAACAAGTATCATTAATCCTCCACCTCGCGAGTCTCTATCTAATCGGAAGGACCGAAAACCTTTTAGATGAAAATTTTTCTCTGGTGAAAGCCACGTTTCCTGAAGAAGTAAGATATCTGGATTGAATTGAACAGATAGGCAAGATAAATCTGTTGAAGCTGAAAATATAGAACGACAGTTCCACTGCAGCACTTTCAACTGTCCAATGGTGTAGAACGCACAGCAGCGGCAACTGCCGCCTTTAGAATACTTTCTGTAAGCACAGGAGTTGGTTGACTCTTTTTTGATTTTGGTTTCATGGTTTTTGAAATTGGGGACCCCATACGTTTGGGAGCTCGAGTGTCAAGTTCCATGTCTGTGGCAATAACAGTGTCTGAATAAGAGGGCTCATCCTCGCGTGTTTGGACTACCGAAGTAGTGTCTGTGGAATATTCTGCAACTGTGGAAGGCGTCTCTACCTCGTTGCTAGGCGTTCGAGGTGTGGCGTTAGATACTGGGCACTGCGTTGGTGTCTTATTGGGCTGCAATATTTGCATCATGTGGCTGGAAATGATTTGTGCTAAGCAATCAGAGAGACTGGATATCAATTTGTCCATAGCTTTAGCCATTGCTTTTTCCACAGCAGAGTCAATTGCTTCTGAGAGGTTAAGATCCATGCTTGGAGTGTTGCGCGCTGTAACACCAGAGTATCCGAAGGCCCTGTCTTTGATAACTGAAATTGCATCTCTTCGGGAGCAACGACGGCGGTCGATTATTTCAAGAATTTGTATTTCTTGAGCGCGAGCTGAGCAGTTCGAATAGTCTGCTGGGTGTTCTCCCCCACAGAGGCAGCACTTTTGAGATTGAGTAGAGCATTCACTTGAAGAATGACCATCCCCACAGGTGCGGCAACGCAAGCTAGACTTACATCCTCCTGCGCTGTGCCCGAATCTCCAACAATTCTTACACTGGATTGGACGTGACGCAAGCGGCTCTACACGGAACACAAGAGGCCACACCTTTATTTCAGATGGACATGATGTGCCCACAAACGTTGCAATAACAGATTCTGTCGGAACCCTCTCGTTATTGGCCAGTCGATTGCAACGGTAGATGGCAATGACGCCTGCTGCGGATAGCTTGTCCAGGGTTTCAGTAGGACTTAATCGGGAGTCTACGCCCCGTGCAAGACCCTTGGTGCACGCAAGGTGAGGCGGAATAAAAGCACTCACCGGGGTGGAAGCGAATGAAGTGCATTTCAAGAGGTCTTCTACACAGGTCTGGTCGGGTGAACGACACACTATACCTCCCCGTCCGAACGCTCGCACATCAGTGATGGCCTGGAAGTGGTTGGACGTGGCCTTAAGTGCCTTCTGGACAGCCTGTGGATTCGTGATCCTGATGGAACCGCCATTGGTAGGCACAAGCGCCACAGGAATGGTGCTGACGCCACTGCGAAAAAATAAATCTATGGGCAATTCATTAGGTGGCAGGGATGCTGACCAGGCGGATCGCGCCTGGCCAGGAGAACTGGTCGACATCAGCTCAAGACGGCTGACGCCAGGAATGCCAATCAACCAGGAACTAAAATATGGTTATTGAGACACCTTAAACCACCCGATACTCAGCCAAAACACCACTGCAGGTCAACGAAACGGTCGCTCTGTCGAGGCCAGCAGGGACCAGGGACAACCAGGTTCCAGCGGGGCCGAAAGTCAGTCTTGCCCAGTTTCTCTATCTCACATTGTTTTGTCTGCCACATTTTCCTTCTCTGTAGTATTTCTTTCGCGTATTTCTTTTTAGGTGCACCGGTACGATGGCTCCGTAGCTGTTCGTGGGCACTATAATAAACATTTGATTGATTGATTGATTGATTGATTGATTGATTGATTGATTGATTGATTGATTGATTGATTGATTGATTGATTGATTGATTGATTGATTGATTGATTGATTGATTGATTGATTGATTGATTGATTGATTGATTGATTGATTGATTGAACCCTGTTCAATTAACTTGATTTTCTTTTGTAATCGACAGTCCGTCGGAAGCTCGTCTGGTCGGGATGAAACATGACAAAGAAAGACGTATGCCGACTAAATGCTTTTAATGTTTTATTTGGTCGGTGTAAGTCTTTGTTTTTTGTGCGTATCAATGCATGATTATTGATTCTTACTGTTGTTCGTCCAGTTTAACATATAATTTCACCTTTCGACAGCATTTACTCTATAGCGGCACTGGAAATTCGTTTTTGATTATAATTTTATATAATCCACCCATGTTGTGGCTGATCATCTACAGTGGGTATGAGCCACATTACAAGAGCCAGTCGGGTGCGGCGCCAGCGCGACTCCGTGTCGTCGACTCCCGCAGCAGGTGAGAGGCCTCGCGACCCCGTCGCCGCAGGGAACGGCGAGCGGTGCTCCCGAAGATCCCTGGCTAAGTCCGGCCTCGAACAAGGCAGTAGTTTGTGCTGGCAAATTAAGTAGGGCTGCGAAGGGCAACAACATATGAGCACACATACAGCGGAGAACACGCAACGGTGGCTTCCGACAGTTTATTTCGAGGAGTGTAACGTTTCTGTGTGGACGACATTGCGCATGGCAGGAAAACGTGACGTCCTGCCGAAGGTTGGCGCACATTACCAAGTATGCACCAGCAAATGTTGACGCTCACAGTGTGTAAACACTCCTCGCGCCTAGCGCCGTTTCCTGGCCCGAAGCAAGAAGCAGCTCAGTGCCAAGTAAAGGACACGCTATCCCAAAGGACTCGCGCGCTGTCCGTCCGAAAATTGTGACAAATTTCTATATATGAAGTATAATCTTACTTACGCGGATCATGTATTTGTGTATTCTGGAATATACATTCCCTAAATCTCGCAATGAGTCAAATATGGGTAAGCTTGCTGACTTGCACTGAAGCATGCAAGCGCGGAAGCCCCCAAGCGTGTTAGGAAACACATTCTTTAGTATTTCGAGATAAGAGAGCAAGGTATTCCCTATAAACTGACACTCACTGAATATGTCTCGTATAAAACCACCGTTAGAGATGCTGACTTGAAAATTAACGATAGATAATCTTCCTTAATGGCAGATCGTGCAACCAGCCAGTCTTGGTTAGAGCTGCAGATCCATGCAAGCTGCAGCCGGCTGTACTGCACTAAACTTGCCGCACCACGCAAGATGCCATAAAGCAGAGTGCAACAACATAATGACAGCTCTACACTGTGGCTAGGCCTCTAAAGCTGTGCTAGAAATCAGCAAATAAAATAAACGCCTTTTCAGCGCGCTAACTTTCCTTCAGCATGGCGGCGCTGCCAGGTGCAAGCCAGACAAACGTATTATTTGTCAGGTAGTTGTTCTGTGACAAACGTGTAGCACCTGCTAGTCGAGCCTGAGATAGCGTTACATAGCCCGTTACTTTGCAAACTGTGCGATCGCCAGGGCCGCGCGACGATACTGACCACGAGAGCTGGTGTTACAGGAGGGCCGGGTGCCCCCCCCCCAGACTCCACCCGCCCAGTGATGACCGCAGCGAGGCACTGGCTTCCCAAGCGGCTGTGGGTCCGCGCGCATCCTTTGCTGTTTTAGCCGAACGGAGAGAAAAGGACCGGAGGGGATGGACCGCATCAAGGCGCGGGCGACGCACCGGTTGACCTTCAGACCCCAGGCGTTCGGCCAACCAGCAGTGGCATCGCCACAGTGGAACAACGCGCCTCAGAGCAACGACGTCGAGATGAGGGACTTGGAAGGCAGTCGCGAGGACGCCGTTATGGCGTCCGTAAGTGACAGCGACGTCGAGATGGAGGACGTCTCGGCTCAACCGGTCCAACTCAACAACAACAACAAAGTGGCGTCAGCGTCTCCGTGGTGTCGCCTGTGCGCCATCCTGGCGACGAGCAGGACCGAGACACACGGTGCTGGTCCTCCCGGCGTCTTTCATAACGGCCCGACGACCGGCACAAATGTTGCCGCTATGGGACGGCGCCTAGGTGGCCGCAGTGCGCTTTGAGACCGCACATCTTCGGCGGTGGCGGCGTCGCTAAGATCTACAGTCGAGTTCCAAAATTGCGATTAAGCATGCACGGCGCGCCATCCCAAAGGCCAAATTTCAATACAACCACGCTATGAACATAAATATGTGCGCTGTATATGTTTTGGCCATGATTAACTTAAAGGTCACGTTTTGTATTCCACTACGCTGTAGTGGTAAACTGTCCCAAAATTTGCCTTTTTCTTCATCGACATTTCACAAGTTCATCCAGGTACCCGAAAGTCATTATCAAGTCGCTGCGTTGCGTAGGAATGCATCAAGGGCGCTAAAAGCACGAATGTGCTCCTTATGTAAACGAATAAGAACGTCAGACTACTATTTGATGCCCCATTGAAAAATCGTGAGCGAAATATGGGTGTGCGAATGGCAGTTTTTGAGGCCCAGTCGAATACAAATTGAATAATTCCAGAATCGAATCGAATACGAATCAAATAGCGCCAGAGGGAAGTCGCATTTAATGGAATATCGAAGATTTCTCCAACAGTTTGCGAATAGCGTACAGCCTTCTCACCATTATTGTCAAACAATTTTCACATCCTGGTACTCGTAACATTAGAAAGTGTCATTACACTGTCCATTATAAAGCATCCGTTAAAAAAGTTCAAGGAAATCATTAGGAGCAATTAACTAAGCAGTCCGCAATTTCAGGCTGTGCGCTGCATACGCGGTCATGAATTTTATACAGTTTATAAAGGAAGCCTTGCTGTCGAATTAGAATACCTGTGCACTGATAACCTGCCGACCAAATCAGAAATGCGTCCCGCTTGCGGCGATGGCAGTGCGAGAAAAAAAGCTCTCTATTTTTCGATTGGTCGTGGCAGATGCTGCCACTATTGTACAAATTATATTGGAATGAAACGTCTTAAGATTTAATAAAGCGATAGATCACAGATGCGGCTTCTATAAATAGTACCAAACAATACCCAGTGCCGAATAGCGCGTCTAACCAACATTTTATTGCGAGTGACTGTGTTTAGACGTGAATGTCTGGCTGTCCGAGCAACACAGCACGCTGTTTTCAGAGCAAGCGTGAAATTGTCCATTGAGCGAAAAAGCGAAAAAGATCGCGAAAAAAAAAAGCGCGCCTCGCGCCCTTGTGACGCTACCTCGCGCTTGCTGGCTCGCGCTTGCTGGCTCAGGCAGCTCGTACCGCTATGGAGTTGCATCGTAGGCGGCCGCAATCTCCGCAGTAGGGAAACCTGGCCGTCCACGCCAGTACAATGCAGATGAAGTAAGGGAGCGGAACGCAGCAAAACGAGCGAAGAGGCGAAGTGCACCGCCGTCGTCCACTCTCCCAATGCACGGAACCAGAACGAGCATTACCGCGAACATCACTCGCAGCGAAAAACTGGAAAGTCTGCTCAGCGGCGTTCAGTTGGACATTGATGTTTTCGCATTCACAACTCATAAGAAGTACTTAGGTGTCCTCCGATTTTTTCGCTTCAATTTCTTGTTTGATTGTGTGCAGTCGACGACGTAAATTATTCGAAAGCTAATAAAGAAACATACGGATTTTCTAATAGTTCGTATTCGATTCGATGACCGAATCGAACAGCACAATATTCTATTCATCATTTGAAAGTTTCGAATATTCGCACACCTCTATCTCAGCCAAAGCATTGAGGCTTGAAGCCGACCAATCAGCGTCAATGCGTATGATCGGAGCCAACTGAAAGATTAATGAGCTCAAAATGAAAATGAAAATCAGGTCGCATAACCTCTTATTTCTTCTCAATGATGCGTTACTTTAACAAAATGACATTAGAAACATCACTTCGTCTTCCTGGATTAGATATAACTGGAATTAGTTTGCTGCCTTGGGTTGACCGGCTCTTGGGCACAGTGACCGATTTCGCTGCCATGCCGTATTTTCTTATAGGGTGAATGCGACACAGGCTCTCAATTCTGATCATAATATTATTGCGTAGCTTACTTTGGCTACGTTCCCGGGATAATTATCTGCTCCGTTGCGTACGTCCTTTCAGTTTCGTGTTGCAAAAAATTCCTAGCGCGTTCTAGTTTTGAATAGGTGAATACACAAACTTATCTATGCTTACCGCCACCTCTTGGGGGCGCACGAACCTTGTAGGGTCTCCAACGTACACTTGGCACAAAGGAACGACGACACAGTAGTGCAGACAATCAGAAGAGCATTTATTGCGCTTTTTATACACCAGCCTAGCCAGCCGAATCACTGGCGATATCACATGCCGATTGGCGCTGAAGAATCCAGGAAGTTCGACTGAAGGCGACAGGATAGCGAGCGAATAGGTTAGCTGCCATGCTGCACATTCACGTCTAATCCTTCGAGTATATAATCATGCGAATGTTGTCGCGTTCGAACGATCGAATTCGTCCATCCCGGGGCCCTGCTCCGAAGCCTTTCTCGGGGCGGTCCCGCAAAACGTGCAGGCGCCCGCGCCAAACGTCCGTGCTGCTCGGCCAAGCCAAGCCAAGACGCCTACTCCCTTCCGCGCCCTAGTAACCGTTCCGTTAGGTGGCCTAAGCAGTGCAACGCTCTCGCCATCTCTCGCAACATGCTGTAACCAAACTGACCGCCGCCGGCGCTTAGCCACGCGGAGAAGCCGGGTTTGCAGAAGACACGACAGCCACGCGGGGAAAAGCACCAGGGAACGCGTGAGAGTCTAGCGTCCCCACATGTCCCCAACCTTAAATCACTACATACTCCGGCGAAACATGCCACACGGTCTAACATCAACGCGTGCTTCGCGAATAAGAGGTAGTACATGTGGTAGCGGCCGCAGCGAGGACCATGCATTGTCCATGGCATGCGCGCCGACAATCGGGTACACCGCTATAGCGTCCGTTAGTCACAACAGCTCTGCAGACTCGGCAGCACGGCCCCAGGCCAGGACCCCGGAAACGACGACGCACTAGTCGGCACGAGCAAGCGTCGCTCGCGCCGACGCGCCCTGCTGGTGAGAGCTGCAGTAGCCGTTTGTGACTGCCGGTTCTTTTCCAAGGCGCCCAGGACTGCGAGTCGGAGTCAAACGGCCGCTGAAATGGCTACGCCGCACTGGCCACAAGGATCGCCAGTGCCTGGGGTGGTTCAATCGCAATCTGGGGCAGCAGTGCTGACAATGTTCAGGTGACATCAAACCAGGGATGACTCCGTTCACGCTGCGTATACTCAACGCACTCGGCAAACACTGAAGTGGCGCAAGGGAGAGCCATTCTGCATGCGCATCGCCCAATTTGTACGATGTTCAATTCGCATAGCAAAAGATCAGGCGGCTACTCACGTGCTAAGTTCGGGCGAACAAAGCTCGCCTTCTTGAGCCGAACGAGTAAGTTCCACTCGGGCGAGGCTAACTAGAACGAGGGAAGTGAAGTGCGACACCGCAACGCCATGATCCACCAGGTTGTGTTCTTCCACGTGCGACAGGCAGCTTCGTAACCAATTAGGTCTAATGAGCCGGTGCCCTGACAACAACCGGCATCCAAAAACAAAACCCAATATTGGCGCACAACAGGCAGCTTCGCGGTGACAACCACTCTGTGAGGTGGTTCTATCCCGTTCAGTGCACACAGTGTCCGAATTGACAGCACCCACTGTCTCAGACGGTGTCGGAGCACCGGTGCCGGGTCGCAATACCAGACAGCCCGTAGCAGCACCCGTGGCCCGCGGTGACTCGGCTTCCAGAACCGCGATTTCGAGAGTCAGAAAGATAGAAGGTACTATTTAAATAAGAAACTCGGACGACCTACGAGGTTTCCGTACTCACTCTCTTCAGGCTTGCCAATGCTCTGCGGGCGCTAGGCCTCGGTCTCCCAGGATGCAGACCATGTGGCTCTCGTACTGACGAATGTTATTCAAGAACACTTGCGGAAAGGCTTAGCATGTTGAAAAGTTCAAACACGCTACAGCAACCGTCGCCTCGCTCAAGAAAGCACGCCGCGGACGCTAGAAATCAAAATTCACGCTATGCCTAAGCTTCGGCTCGCCTAAGGTTCGCCTAAGGTTGTCTCGAACCTAGTAAAACTGTCACAATTATCGTCCGATGCCCCAAAAGCTCCACTTTGGGCAGCCAAGAGTAGAGTCTCCAACTTGCTCTCGGGACAAAGGAACGACAACACAATAGTGCAGACAATCACAAGAGGATTTATTGCGTCTTTTATACACCACTCTAGCCAGCCGAATCAATACCAATATTCCGTGCTGATGGCCGCTGCTGAATTTTAGAAGTTCGACTTACCGCGACAGGACAGCGCGCGAATGAGTTCACTCCCATGCTGGACGCCTAATCGTCCTAGTTTACGGTCACGCAAATGGTGTCGCGTTCGAATGATCGAGTTTGTCCAACCCAGTGCCCACCCAGCTCCGAAAACCTTCTCGGAACCGTTGCGCGAACGACACCCGCGTAAAGCCGTAAAGTCTGTGCCGCTTGCCGATCCCACGCCAAAGACGAAGAGCGTTAGGTGGCGTTAGCAGCGCAACGCTCGCGCCAGCTCTCATAATATGTTGTAACCACATCGACCGCAGCCGGCGCTAATTTATGCGGAGAAGCCGGATTAAAGGAGACGCAAGAGCAACGCGGGGAAAATATCAGAGGACTCAGCGGACGCATGGGAGTCGAGCGTCCCCACAACCTCCGACAGGATATGCTGTTAGAAAGCCGCTAGGTGCCCATGCACATCCGCCCAGAGCCCTAGCCATAGAGTTTCATACAAAAAGTCAAGCGCATTTAGATATCGCTACATGAATGAACGCGAAAGCATTGCGACGTCTTCTCGATAACGACTCGTTTTCCGAAACGTAATGGTATTGTTTTCACGTTGCCTTGTATCATTTATCGCATCACGTGCCTCAGCCTCCTTCGCGTACTTCGTTCCATAAGCCCCCATAAGCCTCGTTCGCTTATGGGGCTTCAGATCCCCCCCCCCCAAATTTTTTCGTGCTGTCATTCAGCGCCAACCAAAACAACCCCGGGCGCCGGAAATCATTCTGGATTTCGTCTAGAATGACTTTTTTACGTTCGAAATCACATTTCGGCGCGAACATTCAGTTTTCGGACCCGCAACTAACCTGTAGCTATGGGTTCAACCAGTTTTGGTATTTATGTATGTTCTACGTTCGCAAATAAAATAATTGAATTGGAACATTGCGAACGCGGGCTTGATTTCATGGCAACGCCCATACTTCTGGAGTCACATAGCACAAGGAGCCCCATCCGAGCACAAAGTTTCAAAGGCGTTTTGATGGTGAGCGGGCTCGTCATGGCATCTCGCGGAGGCCGCGGAATCTACGGAGCGCATGGATTTCAACTCCGATACTTTATGGGTATAAAGTTCTCATAAACTCTTGATGCGAAAGCTGCATTGACATTTCCAAAGTCGTACTTTAGATATTCAATTCCCGAAGTTTGTGGGTTTAGTGTTCTTATAAACATATGACGCCGAAGGTACATTGATTTTCCTAAAGTCGGACATCGGACCGTATACAAGGAGACAAGCCAAATTAAAGCACTATCAGACATGTTGACAAAGCACGCAGCGAGGCCCGATGAGACAAAGCATCGTGGTGGTTCATTTGTGCCGTCATCTCACAGAAAAGAATATCGTCATTTTTTTCACCTGCAGCAAAGTATTAATGTCAAGACACTAAAGCCAGCGAAGCTAACCACATTCTTATTTATTTTTTTTACTTTGACTTTTATTCGCGAGGACCCATTGAGCCGCTTCAATTTTCTTGTTCTCACGACCCTACCCGCGGGCTGCCAGGCCAGCCAGAGAGCATTCACTTTTCTAGCGTTGACCCGATCACCGCGCGGCGAACTTCGGTGCACGTTATTTTTTCTCTCGTCGAGTGAATTTTGGTCTGGCAGAGTTTTGGGCGCTTTCTGGCTGGCAGACGAGAAAAATAAACAGTGGTCGCTCACCGCCATCACTCTGGGGACTCGACGGATTGCAACGCCTTCGGTTGACGGCATTGCCTTCACTTCGATGTTATCGCAAACTCTCCTGAAATTCTTTTGTCTCGCCGGTGTAGGTCATCAAGCAGTATGCGTATGGTTCTCCGCGGACCAAGCGTCTCAAGTTTTTTTTTATATTCCTTCGGTAGCCACATTAGGTGCCCAAAGTAGGTACTCGATTGTGGCCAACATGCTTTCCTTTGTGTCTTTTTTTTCATCTCGGTGCTCCCGCCTCACAAAAGAAAAAAAGACATTGTTGCGGTGCAGTGAGGAGGAGGAGGAGGAAAAACTTTATTTGCTCTAATTGGTTAGAGATTAGCGGTGCCAGATGTGGTCGGCCGTCTTCACGGTCTTCTTCCCCATATGCGCAGGGTCGACGCCCCTATTCCAGAGCACCACTGAGGGTGGCTACTCGGTGAGCGTGCCTTGTCCGTGCTGGACTTTCGGGTCGCTGCTGGAGAGCACCCTCTCCCACTGCTCCGCACTCGGGTCTTTCATTTGAAGGAATTGTTGACTGTGAACGCATCCCCATGTAATGTGATATAAGGCGGGCTTGGCGCCACAACAGGGACAAATGTCTCTATACTGGGTGGGAAACATCTTGCTTAGTGTGTTTAGATTTGGCTATGTTCCTGTTTGCAGCCTCCTCCAAGAGGTTGCTTCAAGCTGATTTAGGCTGTTGTGCGCTGGAGGGTATTTGATTCGGACCCCCTTATAGTAATTCAGAATGTGAAAGTAGCTTGGGTCGACTGGTATGGTTTCCTCAGGGTCGGTGCTTGTGGCCGCTCGGTTTGTGTGCTCTCGAGCTTCCTTGTCCGCCCTTAGGTTCTCTTCTATTCCAGCGTGTCCCAGTACCCAGAAAATCGTATGCCTGACTTTGTTGTTAGCCCTGCAGGAGCGGAGGATGTGAAGCGCTCTGCGTCCTATTCTGCCGTTCATGTAATTCCGACACGTAGCTTGCAGTCGGTGAGTATTGTTAAGGACCTTTCGGATCGGTAGCTCTCCACTGCCGCTAGAGCTACGGCTATTTCCTCAGCTTCCGTTACCGAGCAGTCCTTCATTGACGCCCTGTGATCTCTTTGTAGTCCGGGCTTATTGCTATCGCAGCTGTCTTTACTATGTTTGTTCCTCTTGGCTTGGCGTATACTGCAGCATCTGTGTATACTGTTGCGTTTTTTGTGGCCAGGTACTTTTCGACGTATTTCGCCCTTGTGTCCCTTCGCGCCGTGTGGAGGTTTGGGTCCATGTTTTTGGGTAGGGGGCTAACAGTATATGTTTCCGATATTCATCAAGAATCCCCTCCGTTCTTTGGGTTTCATTGAATTATTCCGCGAAGCCTAGCCTTATTAGAAGTTCCCTTTCCGTTTTGGTCTGATGAAGTCTCATGAACTGTGCGATACCTTGGGCTTCTTTTAGTTCTTCGAAGGTGTTGCTTAAACCAAATGCCATTAGTTTCTTTGTCGATGTATTGTTCGGCAGGTGAAGTGCTGTTTTGTACGCTTTGCGTAAAATGGTGTCTGCTTCTTGTATTTCCTGTTTGGTGCAGTTGAAGTACGGGAGTGAGTATGCGACCCTGCTGTCCACCAGGTTCCCAACCAGCTTAAGTGTGTCTCCTTCTTTCATCCCATATCTCTTTTGTGACACCCGCGTGATCATGCGTGCTATTTGGGTTGTTGACTGCTTGAGTGTTTTCAGCGCGTGGGTGCAGCGCTGGTTGGATTACACCCACTTTCCAAGGATCCTAATTTGTTGGCTTTCCGGTATCGGCTGCCCCTTTAACCGCATGTTAAGGGTTTCTTTGCTTTTCTTGCCCCGTGTAATTCTCAGGAGCTCGGATTGCTCCGTTGAGCACTCAAGGCCTCTTTCCCCGACGTATTCTTCCATGCAAGTGGTTGCTTCTTGCAGATAGATTTCTTTTTGGCACAGCGAGCCTTTAGTGGCCCAGAGGGTGATGCCATCTGCGTACATGGCGTGTTGTATGCATTCGATTTTGCTTAGTTTATGCCCTAGGCCAATCATTGCGATGTTAAAGAGTATCGGGGAAATTACTGAACCTTGGGGTGTCCCCTTGTTTGGTGTGGGGAATTTTTGCGATCAGATCTCTCCCAAACCTATTGTTGCTGTTCTATTAGAGAGGAAGGCTTTGACGTATCCGTGTACTTTCTTCCCGCAGTCTACGCTGTTAAGGCCTTCCAGGATTGCCGCGTGGCTGGCATTGTCAAAAGCTCCTTTTATGTCTAGTGCCATTAAAACGTGTTCTCCGTTGTATGGGATGTTGCTGAGAACCTCATGTTTAATTTGGAGAAGGACATCCTGTTTCGAAAGCTTGGTTCGGAAACCGAACATACTATGGGGTTATAGCTCGTTTTCCTCCATGTAATATTGTACTATTGTATTGTTACTATCCTCTCATATAGTTTGCCTAAGCACGATGTGAGGGAGATTGGTCTTAAGTTTCTTACCTGCAGTTTTTTGCCTGGTTTGGGGATCATTACAACCTCGGCGTGTTTCCATTCCTCTGGTACCGTTTCTGCAGCCCAGTGTTGGTTGAGGAAGGTGATGAGTTGTTCCACCAGTTCGTCCCCTAGGTTTCGAATAAGTGAATTTATGATTTTGTCCACGCCCGCTGATGTATTCTTTTTTACGCTTCTTATGACCGCGTACACCTCTTCTTTTGTGATTGGCCTGTCCAGCAGCTCGTTTTCTTTCCCTTTGTATTGTTCTGTGCAGGCCGCCGGGTGGTCATGTCTGAAACATTTGACTCTGACCTGCATTGTCGCGTTGTGATTGTTACTTCTTCTTTTGCGGAAAGTTATTGTCCACGGGATTCTTCAATTGCCGGATATTCTTATTATATTATTGCGATAGCAATTATATGTAGACTCCAGTTGCATTCCTACAATGCCGTCATGTTCCTTATAAAGTCCGAGAGAGATAACCGTCACCACGCGTCAGATGCTGCACGTGTGAGTGAAAGCGTAAAGAGTGAGGCGGGGGCATGGGTGAGCCGACGTTAGTGGCTCAGTCTTGTGTGCGCAGATGAGAAAAGCGGGGAGGAAGCGCGCCGCCTTCCGTCGCGCGCGATGCATCGGGGGAACGGAGGTGTGTGACAAGCGTACATGACATGATATGCGTGTCATGTAGGCGATCAAGCAGCTGCCTAGGTCTTGGTGGTCTCGTGGTCGATTCGTTGACTTGGTATTACCAAAACTGGCATAGTATGACAAGAGTGTATAATGAACATAAATGATAGGTCATGACATGACATGCGTGTCATGTAGGTCATGAAACAGCCGCCTACGTATTGGTGCGCTCATTGTCGTTCCGTTAACTTGGTAGGCTCCACGCATACTGCTTCGCATAACATCGATACCCACAGGGCGTGGGATCTGCCGGCTTTTTTCGACCAACATTTGTGAAAATGTGCTAAGTATAAGCTCCATTCTAAAGGAAAAAAAAATATCTTTAGAAACAAATAAACCATGTACTCATACGGCTGCTAACGCGTTTTAGGTTAGTTTGCTTTACGTTTGTTTTTTATTGGCAGCCCGTCGCGCCAGCCTCACCTGCATGCTCACAACGAGCAAGCGCCGCTGGCGTGCAGCGAAGCATTGAGGGAACGCGCGGAGGGATACACTTTGTACTCATTTTGTAGCCTCCCCAGCGTTGTACCTGATGGTGCACCTGACATTGTAACTCTGCACCTTGCGTTGCACCCAAAGCTACGTACGAGCCGACGGCTCGTAGCTTTGCGTGCGTTGTGTTCTCACCGCTCAGTTTACGTTGAAGCGATAGACAGCACAAAGGTCACTTCGCTCGCTACTGCTGCCGCGATTCCTTAGCCCAGCATTTTGACAGCGAGTGTCCGTGGTCATCCAGTGTGGAGTGCTGATGTTTACCTGTGCACGCTGACACAATGCTAGGTAATTTAGATTATAAGCGAATGTTTATAACGGGGCCTTCTACTCCGGCGGCTGCCACGTATGGCGCGGCCGCGCGAGCCCTGTCTTGAATACGGTCTGCGATGCGGACAGTGCAGACGTCTAGGCGCACCGAGAGCCGATAGCGTCGTGTGCGCTATAGCACCCATATGCTTGCACGTCACCGGCGTTCACGAAGTGAAATGTCACTGTAACTTTTTCTTCGCTAAATGCATTGTGGGTCGGCGCAGGCGACGCAACCAACGCGGGCATGGAGCCACAACCATCTCGACGCTGGGTGCGTCGGAACGCGTTGGCCGCGTCCGGTTAGATTGGCTGCACCATTGCGTCTCTGTTGTTCTCGCCAAAGTGACGTAGCGTGTCCGTGTGCTCACGCTTCGTTGGAGTGTATTTGTCCCTTAAAAAATGTATCGCGGGCAAGCGAGTGCGTTCGGACACCTGGCTCGTTTCGATTTGGCCACTTCACAGGATGAACCGTTGCAATTAGTAGCGATTATGCGTGCTCATGGGGTATTCTGCATTTATGCGCGTATAGATCGCTTTGAAATGTAGGGCAATAAAGGCACATAAAGCATAACACACGAAACCGCAAGAATGTCTGAAGCCACAAGCACGAAGATCATGCAAATCGATGTACTAACCATAATTCCCATGGTGGCTGAAAAATCGCAACGCCAGAGGGCCCGCTATTATTTATATTAGGCAACTGAGCCAAACTATTAGAATTTTCTTGACCCTCGACCGGTGCTCTCAAGATCGAAGGACCTGCGTCGCATCATGGGCCAGAAAATAGCAATTTCTCAGCGAGTTTATTGTTTGCTTTACATTGAGTATGAAAATTTCGTCAGGGTGCCATGCCCTAAGAAACTGCTCAGTGACGTAGAGCGGAGAAGTGTCAGATTGCTTCGATGAAACGTGTAAGAAACGAAACTTTTACGGAGGCGCCCTTACAATGCATGCGAGAGCTTGCGCGGGCAAGGCGCGCGTGGAAAACTCGAGGATATCCAGAGAACTGCGTCTGCAACAGAGAGACGCTTCTGAAGAGGTGGGATGCAGGCGAGCATGTCAGCGGGTAAATTATGCGAGAAAAAAAAATCACTACAACAGCATTTCTTTCATTTACCGAAATAAAAATTGGTGGTAAAAACGAGTTTACTGTGGAGATCGTCATAGTGTACGCGGTATTCTTCGGCGTTGCTTCTCTCTTAAAATGCGGCAGTCTTGATAAGTAATAATTCCAAGTAATACTACGCACTATACGACGATTCCCCAGTGGGAAGGTTCCACTCCAATTTTAAATGCGTGGTAGAGGGTGAGATAAACGGGGTGAGACAGGCGGGGAGGTTAGCCGGATAAGATTCTGGTTTGATACCCTGCACAGGGGGAAAGGTAAGAGGAAATGAAAGATGAAAAAAAAACTGCAGACAGAAAAATCAAAGAAGCGAAAATAAATGCGTAAGCATTTCTATGCTTACCCAACGAGAAAACCGTCCCTCTGTCTGTCCCGTAATGAGGCGACCGCTTTCGAGATAGCACCCGAGCAGCGAGCGAATTTCCCTCTGCGCTGCCTCTCGCTTCAGCGCCAACGAAGCTGCGAGAACACAGCGTTGACGGTACTCTTAGCACGTGCCTCGCTACGCCCACTTTCGCAGATCGCTTTCAAGGCGCGGCCCGCGCGGCGGTGCCATACGAGCTCACCGCGCCTTAGTGCATTCACGGTTCATAGTGGCTCGACGTGGATGGATAAGGCGCTAAAAAGCGATAACGGCTTATATTGATCGGAACGCCATCAGCGCACGGGTGCGATCGGAGATGGTTGCTCGGCGCGTTCGTTCGGTTACCGGCGCGCGTGATTGGCCTACTCCGCGCCGACGTCGTCAACCGCGGGGCGCGGCCACGTTTTTGGTGACGTCAAAATGACGACACGCTCCTGTCAATCATCCTCCCACCGAGCATATCGTCTGCTAGGCGCCGAACCCGACGGGAGCTGGGAAGTTTGGAGCGATCATACGGCTTCGCATGGGGCGTCTGGTGGATTGGATTGGATCCAACAGGCGGCCTTTTCGGCTGAGGAATGGCACGTTTGAATCCAATCCATAGTTTAATTCGAGAAAATGGCGCTTCCGTTGGAAACTTAGGTTGTTGCGCTGGCGTTTCTAGAGGAAGGAGGAGAGCGGGTGGCGCTGCGAAACGCGTTTGAAGAAATGGCAGAAAGTGAATTCCGGCGTCGTTGTTTCTCGAAACAAATAATTCGTTGGTTGTGCAGAGAAATCGACAACATCATCGGTGCCAGCGAGCCACTGGAATGTTGTCGCGGCCTCTTGAAAAGTGCGCCACTCTTCCCGTCGTTTTGTTTCTTTCTTTTTTTTCGTTTTTCTTCTCGCTGTGCGCGACACCACCTAGGGACGACGCAAAGAACCTAATAGTTATAAATTGCAGCAGTCACACGTACTACTATTTGAAAACGTGTTTGGGCGTGAGAAGAAAAAATACATTTTTTTAGATAAAGATTTCATTCATTTGGAAGACGAGAAACATTTCGTTTTGTAGTATACTGTTTTCAAGCAGACGACAAACGACGAAGGTAAACTTTCGGGGAAGTCACTGCTTCCTGATTGGCTGCTCTCTTCGCCCCGCTGTCACAAATTTTGCATACTGCAACTTTGTGACGTTGCAGCAACTGAACAGAACGCCTATCGAACAAAATATCTCCGATCGCGCCCCTGGCGCCTCCACTTGCGCCGCCGCCGGCGCCAGTTCGTGGCGCCACCGCGCTGTCGTTGGTACTGACCTGATCAAGTTACATAACATTGGTAATGACACCGGGCTGCGTGGAGATGAGCAAGTGGCACAATGCTTACGCATGCTTAGACAACTCCCAGAGGAGTTTCTGCGTGAATTTTTCGTTCTTTTTCTTTCTACTAAATTGAGCAAAGCTCGTTTAATTTTATGGGGCTTGCCTTTAATTTATTTATTTAGTTAGTTCTTTAAGTACGTGCTCTCTAGCCGTTTCTTCCTAATTTACGTATTCACAACCTTTCTTTCAACTTTACCGAAATTTCTTTCTGTATTTCTTTTCTTTTTTTTTTTTTTGTACTACGGTCATTCTGTCAGGGTGCGCATATGCTACTAACCTGCAAGACTCTATACATCTGCTACAACCCTGCTGTGCCAGCGAAAGTAAGCAAAATTTTGCCAACGTGCAGATCTTTGCTGCTTCTTCCTTTATTCTGAGAAACCCCCTTTGTGGCTTTGTGCCACATACACGGATGGTCATAACTTTTCCCTTTCGTAAACCTTCCTCCGCAGAACTGATCTGCCTTATTCAGTGTCCGTGTGCTTCCAGTTGTCGTTAAATTAGCCCTCACGCTGCAATCTGCTGACCTCCTGGCTAGCTCAGATGGTACAGCCACCGCCCCGGAAAGGCGTTGGTGCCAGGTTCGATCCCCAAACCAGGACGAATTTTTCTTCAAAGGAATCCGTACGAGTTTTCTTTCAAATGTCCTGCTACTTGTGGGTGGACGGTAATTTTCCCTTTCGTGAACTTCCGGCCAAGCTTTCTTTGTGCACGGGAATGGCCACTAGGTGGTGGCGTTCTCCGCCGAAAATGTGGCTCATACCCGCTACACAGGGTGCTTCACGTAGCTTAGCTTGTGCCATGGATTTTAAGTGGTTAGCCGCAGCTGAATGAAACCAACAGTATATGGTTTGCCGTCATGTGGAGCTCCTTAGAGGTTCTTTTTTTTTATATTCCGCGTAATTAGTTAATTAACCAAGCCCGATTACGCAAAATTTTGAATATTCACTTCAGGGCCAAGCGCGTTTCGTTGCGTTGTAAAGGAGCTTCAGAAATGACCTATCCATATTTTTGTGGCAACGTACATGCTGCGTGGTGATATTTTTTGGCGTTTAAAGAAAACCCATGAATTGTGAAATAAAGAAATTCGCAGTTCCGCCCGAAAGGCGAAGCACCTATTGCGATCGCTAATTAGTAGATAGCTGTACGAAGTAAGGATAGTAGTTTCATCGGCCGTATAAACTTGTAAGCATTCGCTTACTAACTAAATTAACAATTATAGAATGTGTAAGCGTGACTCAACGAGAATGTAGAAAGAAACACACACAGAGAGACAGCGCTGTCTTTGTGCGTTTGCTTCTTTCTACGTCTTTCTTCAGTCGCACTTACACATTCTATCATGGATCCAAACCAACTAGCCCGTCAGCGTGTTTTAACTTAGTTAACCAACCCGGTGTCACGCGCGCACAGGTAAACATGAACACACCTCGCTCGATGAGCGCGGAAACTCCTTGTGAAAATTCTGGAGTTAGGAATCACGGCAGCAGCCGCATCAGGCGGCCTTAAAATATAATACACTTGTTAACCGATATTCAGCGCAGGAAAGACCTCCGAAGAAGTGCAACGCATATTTAGAGTGAAGTGAGGGAAGTTTCAGCGTGTGCATGAAAAGTAGAATGCCACGTGGAAGCTGAGAAAGACAGGGCAACGCATTTTGCGTTAGTACGCGTTGTCCTTCATAGTCCCCAGATGTCCGCCAACTAATTTTGTAGCTGTTTTGACTGAGACCCACTCCCTAAGTGAGTGGGGTGAATAAAAAAGCATTCATGAAATTCCGTTCGATCTCTTTCGTCCATTCATGCCAGCTTCTGAGCGAGGCTCCCTCAAGGCACCCGTGCGCAGCGGCATGGCGATCAACGGCAGCCGACGACAAAGTGCAGTGCGCGCCATTGCCGCGTGCCGCCCTGACCCGATCCGCGGCGCAGCGCGTGGTGGTTTGGAAGCTTCGGTGCCAAGATGGCCTGGCTCCAGCCGGACCCAGTCTAGCACCAAAGGTCCTAGACGCCACAAGGTGAGCGACTTCCCGCCGTCATGGCCGCGCTGCACGAGCCACCCTTCGCGAGAGGCGGTTGCGCAGCGTCGCTGTGCTTGTCTCTGTGGCGAAGCATGGCAAGCTTTAATTACAAAGCTGAGCGTGTGAGCGCACGACTTCGCAGTTCCACTAAATCGTGGCGCTTGTCGCTGTTCGGAGCATGTGTTTGCTTTCGGAGCACGTGGGCCTATAGTTAGCCGGGAGATTAGCTATTTTCTCCGACGGATTACAAGTTGTGAAACTTACGCTTGCGCGCAGAAGCCTCTGGAGAAAACAAGCTACGTGCAGAGCGTAACTCCGCGGTTAACTTGCATGTCCCCAGCGGTAACGCCCAGCTTACTAAAGCAACGCCGATACTCCGAGCGTATTCGTTTGTGTTGGCCGAATTCCTATACGGAGCATGGTTATAAAGGTCGCGTGACAGTCGACAGCTTGTGCGAGTACTTTCTCATCTAGCGTATTGCGCAGATGGAAAGCATAGTGCTTGCCCATATGATCAGGTGTATTTATAGCCTTGTCCAGTCGTATACAACGAAACACAGGCCATATAGCCGTTGTGTGGTTGCCCCGTCCCCTCTGGCGTATGAACGCAAGGTTGGTGCAGTTTTCATTAGCCCATTTGCCACCACGCCGCAACCTAACCTAATCTAACTTGGTCTCGTGGAGGAAGGAAAGAAGTTGGTGGATGGTGGTGGTGATAAACTTTAATAAATATTGAGCCGTATCTTAAGCTATTCCTGGTTTGGCACTTGGTCTCGTGAAGTGGCCAGCAGTCGGTGACGTCCGGCGACTTCCGAAGCCCAGCCCACCAGCTGCTTTTGGACAGCTGGGTCGGAGCTGGCGCGTGAAGGCATAAAAGTGATCCGGCTGTAGTGTAGGGACGACGCCGGCGGAGAGGGAGGCCTACGGGGCCTAACAGCTGGGACGCGGAGCGCCGCAGGGAGAACGACGACTTCCTTAGATTTAGGTGCACGTTAAAGAACCTCAGGTGGTCAAAATTTGCGGAGTCCTCCACTACGGCGTGCCTCATAATCAGGAAGTGGTTTTGGCACGTAAAACCCCATAATTCATTTAAAACGACGGCTTTCTTGTTCGACGGCCAAGCTCTTGCAGTATTGCTGCCTTCCAAATGGTCTGGTCATCGTCCTCTAAGGATTCCCCGATGGAATGATCGACTCTTTTACTACACCTTTGACACAGAGTACTGCAGCGGCAACCATAAGGTCATAGTCGATGCGTTGTCGTGCCTTCCTGTTCCTCCTGTCAATGAGCCAAACCGAGATGAAATGCATCTTTTGTCACTGCATGCATCACTAAAGAGGAGTTTCAAACAGCTGCCCTGGCTGATCTAGTTGGTCAGGCCTTAAAAGACAAAATAGTCAATGGGAGGAGAAATGCTGCTGATCTTTCGTCACAATTACAACCATGTACGCCACTGAAGTCGTTGGTTGGTCCCCAAACAAGAAAGTTGTCATTCTTCCTGCGGCGCTCTCTGTCCCCGGCTGTTAGGCCCCCTCCGTTAGCCTCCCCCTCGACCGGCGTCGTCCCGACGCCCTACACTACAGCGGCCCAGTCACGTTATCATGCCACGGTAAGCTTAAACGTCTCCCATCCCCGCACTGGCTGCGCGAGCTGCACGCTCTTCCGAAGAGCGGATTGCTGGTGCGAGACGCAGTACTCGAACGTTGCACCAAATACGATATACGCATAGACTGTTTACAGCTGTTTGTTTGCGGAGGAGAGGATGCTACCGACGCCACACGACGCCTTCTGGGCGTCCCAGTTGCCGCGACAGAGGAATGAGCCTACTCTGTTATCGTCTCCAACGGAAGACGGCACTATGTTACTGAAACCAGGCTTGCTTTCATTGCGATGTGCACGGACGTTCGAGGTGCGTTTGCGTCGTTGGCGCTCTCGCAGTATCGGCGCGCGTGTCCCAGTACGTCTCCAGAGACGCGCAGTGTGCTTGGCTGCAAACGCGGCGAAGCCAACGCGCTGCTCGAAGCCGGAGCGCGCTGGCTGGCATGGGCGCGCACACGTCCCTGCTGACCAGCTGTGCGCAAACCATACCGTGCTGCACGCGCTGGTCTGAGCCAAGTGGACAACGCCGGTGGTTCGGTCGTCGAGGCGCGACGCCTGCAATGCTGCAACATCACGACGTTTCCGAGACGCGCAACGCCTGGCTTGCTTGCTGTCGCTTTCGATGCTTCTGACGAAACTGCCAATTTCTCAATGGGCCTGACAGCCTACCGTTCGTCTCATTCAAGAGCCTGTTTTGTCGATGGCGTACCGTGCGTTCATTTCTTAGCAACGTAATATTTGCGGCAGGCAATAGGTATCTATGCGATAAGCACTTCTTTGGACAGCACTTCTAATGTGACGTATAGGCGAGCTTGCAAATGTATTCGCCGAATATTCGATAAAATAATTCCCTATGACTCGTCGTCTACAATAATGTGAATCCATCAAGAAAGTTGCCAAGATATGCACTGCCGCTACCCTTCTTTCTCACTCATTCTTCAAAGCACAATGCGAAAGAATACGACATGGCACCAATGTACTTCTGACATAAATTTGGCAGCGAGATCTCCAAACTGATGCTAGTCTCGTAATACCAGCTAAGTAGGCATGCCTTGCGCCCTGACCAGTTCCGAAACAACTTGTGCCCTGAGTTAAATAATTTTAAATTTGTTCCGCTTGAATTCTATACTTGCAACGTGCCATCATCGCTATATGTACTGTAAGACGAAGGCGCCTACCTCCAGTTACGCCCTTTTCTGCGTCAGCGGATGCGATAATAGAATATATATACACGTCACGTTACTAAGCCGAATCTTTTACCTTCACCAACTGCATTCCCCTTCCATTCTGTTTCTGTACCATAGACCAACACAACGCAATGCATGACCTTCGCAGTGCCCCTTCTTTTCTCATAATCCTATCTGGAATATCAGGTCCACGCGGTTGCTATCCACTTCGTACCGCTGACTTGGTCTCAGAAAACAAAGCTTGACAATTTGGAAATTATTTATCGTGTATTAGAAGTATTCGGTATTTAGTAATCATTACACATTTCCTTATGTTTTTTATTAATAATGCGTTCGCTAAGGAAGGGTATTAGCTCTACTGAATTTAGTTCAAAAGAATCGAAACGCTTACCTATGTAACTAGTTTTCATATTTTCATAGACCACTAATGAATGTGAGCTCATTTGTGCGGTGCTTTATCTCTTTAGTAATCAAATGCGTTAAGGGAGAACAATAAGTCGAGCCGAGGGCCTTCTTCCGAAGGCCACGTGAGCCGCCCAATCGGCTGCTCGTGGCCAAGGCGGCGGACGTATTGTCCCGTGTATTGTACGCAGGCTTATAAGAGCGCACAACTGGCCAGTAAACCCCCCTATGCAGCCTTGCGGCATCAAGGCTTCGAGGCCCTCGCTATGTAGTGGGGGAGAAGAACAAAGAGACCGGAGGAGCTTGATTTTTTTGTTCGTCACAGGTGACAATGAAGCCACGGGAGAAGATAATTAATTTTAATTAAATCGTAGAAATAACGAGGGAGATGAAAGCACGCGAATAGACAACTTCTCGCAGGTGTGCGATCAACCAATATCGCCTCCGTCACGCGTTATGTCTTGCTGCATAGCGTATCTGTGAGTATACTATTACAGTGATTAAAACATGTTTGACACAAAATATTGCTTGCAATAAGCTTTTCATGTATCCACAAGTTTTCAATTACTTGCTGCTACCGTAAGCCGCAATGAAAGAATATGACCACGGTGGCACGGTTCTCGCGAAAATGTTCGACCGTCGAAGTGCTAATGATTGGATTACCGCAGCCGGTGGCCATGCCATGCTGGTTAGTCAGCATGGCATGTCTAAGCCGGACGGAGACGTTTGATCCCAGGGAAAGTTAAGAAGACACCACTGCGCCATTTCCACACGGGCACATCCTTCACTCGTGTGATACACGGGCGATGCACGGTTACACTGTGGTCATTAGAAGGCCCCGCACTACGGCAGAGCTTGTACGGCACGGTCAGCTGGCTACCAGCACAGAACAGCGTGGCCGAGATCAGTTAAGAGTAAGCTTTAGCTCGGGGGCTCCTATCTAAATACATGGAAAAGGAGAAATCGTTTTTCTTGGTAAATACATCGTAAAATTTGACGAGGTTTGTTACAATTGAAATAAAAGGTTAAAATCCAGAAACCGTTGCTAGCGAATGTTTTATTTAGGCCCTCAGGTTTTTAATAAGAATTGCTCAAAATCGCAAATTTTCTGAAGACGCAGACTATCAAGTTTACAACTCTAACTCAGCAATGAAAAAAAAATCACTGGCAGAAAAAAAAAAAACTTCACTGGCAGTTGTCTAAGTATGCGTAAGCATGGTGCCACTTGCTCATCTCCACGCAGCCTGCTGTCACGATGTCATTATGAATGTTACGGAATATGATCCGGCCAGTATAAACCCTTATCCACCCTCATCGGACGTTCGCTTCATGTTCCGTAGCGAACTTGATAAGTCAGGTTTAATTAGGGTAGAGTTTATTACGGCACTCGAGCCCACGACCATTGGTGTTAAGCTGAAGATAATTACGCATAGTCAATTAAGATAGTGTTAATTAAGGCACTCGAACCCTCGACCATCAGTGGGAGTCAAAACCCACGATTTGGTGTTAACTACGGTGAATTAGGGCTAATTTAGCGAAGCTGTTGCAAAACCACCACTACGTTTGCTGAGTGGGATGTGTAATGTTGTTCTTTGAGGTGTCGGGCGACGGCGTATTGTTCCCGGTGACGCTGGGTATTGGGCGCTCGTATTTCCTGCGTTTGTTTTGCGTTGCGGCCTTCCCTGGAACGTCGTTGCCGGGAGGCAGTGGCACGCCGTCTTTGCTCTTGTTGCTCTGCGCAGAGTTGTCTCTGGCGTTCTCTTTATTGCAGCTGTGCATCTCTGCTGTTTTTCTTCAATAAGTGGCTGCGTTCGTCTTGGCGTCATTACAGTAAATGCGACAGCGCCCCGGCGGTACCGACTGCTGCGGAGCGACACTCAGTCATGTCCAAGCAGCCCAATGTCATTATCAACCTTATGGAGCATGATTCGACCTTTGTATATTATACAACGCTTCAGTGATGGTTCGGAGGCTTGTTTAGAGCTTGTTATTTATTCAAGCGTGTGCTGTTGTGTTTTGTATGGTCGATTTAAATTAATTTGCCTGCTTGCGGGGGTACGAACCACTGCGTTCGTCCTATCGTGACGGACAGGTTTCTCGGTGGGTAGGCATAGAAATGCTTACGCATTTAAAGAGATATCACAATTCTTTCAATTGCATCTAATAGTACATCTAAAACGGACAAAAGTAATGTATTAATACTACTCTGCAATACACTTTTCCTACATGAGTATATATGATTTTTGCAAAACCATTGTAGATATTGTGGCAAATTCACGTGAATTAAATTTGTACATCAAATTTGTCCGCTTTAGATGTTCTAACGGATTCGATTTACAGTATGGTGACTTTCCTTTTTTCTGCAAAGGGCCGAATTTGCAAACTTCTGGCTCCCATTTCTTTAAAACTTGTAACGAGAATCTTTGTAAGAAATCCAGGCCCTAAATGAATATTTCGCTTCGCACACTGCAATTCAACTTTCCGTCTAAAATGCAACGAATGTCATTAAAATTGGCCCCCAGGGTTATTCAAGAAAAGCATTTCCGCGTTTTGCATATATTTCAATAGGCGGCTGGGCCCGAGCTCAAGATTCCTCTCAAGCGCTATTGTTCATTCATCTTTCTAACGTGGCGTCACTCGTTGATTGCTGCATACTGTGGGACAATGGTGGCGTGATGGGACTTTGAGGCTCGCTGTTTAAAGAAACGCGGCAGTTTCGTCCGAAAGCAAATCAATGAAGCGACAACAAGATGGAGCGTTGCGCTCGCAAACTCTTCGGACGGTATTCAAACAAAACGTGGAGGCAGCATGTTGACGCGATGTCGCACGCGAGACAACTTCTGCGCGGCGTCTCGCCAGCGTCTCAAGACGCTGGCGTGATGAGGACGCCGCCAGCGGTGTTCCTGGCACCGCACCTCAATGTCACGAAATGAGGCCGACGCAAAACCACCGACGTTCGTCTGCGCTCAGTGACAGGACCCGACGGCATTAGCTTGACGTTCACTGTTCCGTCTAGACTATAGTGTACGTGCACTGTGCTGCAGACAGCTGTTCAGCAGCAACGCTAGCGCGGGGACAGCACTCGTGCCAGCAGCAGAAGCCCTGACATGCAGAGCCGAACGAGCTTCGTCGTTTTTCCAATCACACGCACTGCGAGTCTCTGAACACTCTCCAGGCGCGAACCGGACGTGTGCCGTCGACACAGCACGACGGCTGCGCCTTGGGTGTCCCCGTACAGTGACTACCTCGATAACACAGCCTCCGCGCAGCCGTCGCGGCGCGGCTGTGAAAGAGCGGCAAAGCGTGCGAGCTAATCGATTTGTCGCAGCGGGCGCGCGGCCGCCGCCATGGCGTCGTCGCTGTCCAGCGGCGGCGGCGGCGGGCGAAACGGCCTGGTCGTGTTCGTCGAGGGCCAAGCGTTCCACGTCGACCGCCCGTTGCTCACCAAGCACAGTCAGTTCTTCAGGAAGACCCTCGAGAAGCTGGAGAACCGGAACAAGCACAAGGTGCGATGCCGCGGTTGCGAAAGCTTCGACGAAACCACCACCGCATACTCGGTGCATGCGTACCTGGGGAATTACGAGCCAGGAAACCGTAGCTGGCCTTCCTCGCGCTAAAGAAAGTCCCCAGCTTTGCTGACCGGGCGCGGCTGCTTCCGCTGTCGTGCCGAACGGCTCACGCGCAAGACAGCAAATCCTCTTAATGCAGCCAATTGTTGTGCCTCTGCATACCGGACCTCCTCACTGCGGAAGTGCGCGGTCATATGCTCACTGAAACAAATACGCATACGAACATAGACGGACCAACTAGCCCAATGGCTCGCGCTTCTACCGAATAGCAAGGAACGTTGCCGCTTAGATTAGCGAGATTTATAATAACGTGCGGATTTTTATATTTATTTTTCACTGCTAAGTTCTAGTGATAAAATTTGTATGCTGGTATGACATTAAAATGACCAAACGATTCTTCCGTATGTGCGCGATAAGCAAGTCCACTGTAGAGCCAAAAGCCCCGTTTTGCAACATGAGTGTTGCCACGTGGTACCGCAACACATGACATAACGTTAATGACTAGTTTAGCATACTTATTGAGTAAGGTCGGCAAAATCCATGATAATTTTCCTTTAGAATATTTTTCAGTAAAACGCACTTTCCATGCTTCTTTGTATCGAGTGCTCTGCCGAGGGCTGAGGTTTAAGTCAGATATTAGATTAAAAATGACTGTTTTTTTTATCTGATGGCTAATGCGACACCTAGCTCATACTCGTAAAGTTTAAATACAGGTAAAAATTCTAGCTTTAAGAAAGTAGTTATTGGCATGTGAATCACGCAGAAGATTAAACGGTTTTCTCGAACTTCATTTGAAGGATGTGCAATTTTCCCAAATTTGTGAGAGCTTGTGCTACCCGTAAGAATGGTAGGGATAAAACATCTATCAGTACCAAGTTAATGTTCAAATGGTAACATTGTATTACACCGATATGGCATACCAACGACGCTTGATAACTGCTGTAAAACACTGTCTATATGGCCATTCTAAATCATACCTTTTATGTGTTACAATATTTTAATGTAAGGAACAATTTTCATTTCAATGTTGCTATATAACAGACTCGAACTTCCCTCTTGCTTATCGGCCGAGATAGAACAGCTTTGCTTGTTTTTGTCTTTACCTCGAGTTGTTTGAAAAGGGTCCAGATTCTCAGTTTAGAAAGGAGTTGGTACATTATTTTTCATGCCATATATATGTTATATGCTGATGATTCTGACATCATCAGCATATAACACATGTTCAGCATTACGGTGAACAAGTATTAGGCCATTTATATAAGAAATTGAAAGAAGAGGCCCTGAAATACGTCCCTGCACAACACCTTTCAAATTTGAAAGCTTCTCATCGTTTAAACCATTTTTTTTTTCGGATAACTTCGAAGTTCGTAACATTATAGTTTTTGAGCAGCACGCAATGTCGAATATTGTAGAATGATTTACTAAAGTCGAGGTACACACCAAACAGAACATCTTTGTTATCAAATTTTGACAAAATAACTTTATTTTGCTCCAGCACTGCATTATCGTAGATTTACAGTTCCTGACCCCGAATGAAGAGGAAGCTTTAGCTGGAGGGCTCCTATATAAATACATGGGATAGGAGAAATCGTTTTTCTCGGCGACCACTGCACCGAATTTGATTGTTTGTTGCATTTAAAAGAAATGTTTAAGTCTGACTGCTAGTAGCGAATTCTTTATTTAGATCGTCAATATGTTTATAAATATTGTTAAAAAGCGCTAGTTTTCAGAAAACGAAACTCAAGTTTACAACTCAATAGCTCAGCAATTAAAAACGATGCCACATTTCTGTAAGTTGCAATAATAGTACATGTAAAGGGGGCCGAATTGATGCATTATATATGGCTCTCAAATGAACTACTAATATGTGAGTAGGACTTCTGCAGAACCATTGCAAACAGTGTAGCAAATTCACGTAAGATGTAAATTGATAAATCCGCTTTGGACACTCTCTAACGGATGCAGTTTACAGAACTGCGATATCTGTTCTTAGTGCAGAGATGCGAATTTGTAAACAACGTGCTCCCACTTTTTTTTTTCAGACTTGTCAGTTCTTAAAAGCACCTTTTAAAAAATTCGGGCCCTAAATGAAAATTCTTCTTCGAACAGTCACTATAATTTGACATTCTCTCTCAAATTCAACAAAATTGATTAACATTGGCCCAGTGGTAACGCGTCTCTGCCTTTTACATGTATCTGAATAGGCGGCATCGGAGTTGGGCCCGAGCTAGAGTTTCCTCTTGAAATCGCCTTATGTTTCTATATATGAGATGAGTACAGTTGGCGCATAAGTTTTATTGTGAAACGCTAAACACAGGAAACGCCCAACCGCTCTCGTCCTCTAGTAAGAATATAACTATAACCAATTTTAATGGTGCACGTTGATTCTCTTAATTATACAAAGATTTTTCAATGGTCGCATCGTAACCGCTGTTAACCTGATTATTAGAAAGTGGGGAAAGTGACTACACTGCAGTCATAAATCAGGTAACAAGCTTACCCCGCTCATTACCGATTTGATTTCTTCTGCATCAGTAAATTACCTTTCTACAACACCAAAAACACCATTCTTACCACGATAAGACGCTTGGTAAGGCAGAACATGCGGAAGAACGAATGACGGGTGGCGACGCCTCCTTGAAGTTCCCGCACCTGGTGGCTGTGACGTCATGGATTTTCGTGGCATCTTCTAGGGCCTGCTTACCTATATAGCGGTACAGATTGCCTACATTGTGTTCTGAAGGAACCAAATATTAAATATGGCGAGTTTCGGGCACCTTTACTGAGCCAACGCGGCCCAAATGCGAAAACGTACTTTGGAGTCCCTGACGTCACACTGACGTACCGGCGTCGAGGTTTCGGCGCGAAATTCAAATACTAATACTTCGACCTTCATTTTCTCGTCTAATAATCAAACTGTTATTTTGAAATGACTGCCCGCAGGGTTCTCAAACAATGGTTTATTAGTCTAAACTGATTTATTGTTACGCTTTAGTGTCCCTTTAAGAGGAAGCCTTAGCTCAGGTGCTCCTATCTAAATACATGTAAAAGGAGAATACGTTTTTCTCGACAACCACCGCACCAAATTTGACGAGGTTTGTTGCATTTAAAAGGAAACCTTAAAATCTAGTGACTAGTCGCTTCGAATTTTCGATTTAGCTCGTCAATTTCTTATTAAAAATTGGCGAAAATCGAAAATTCTCAAAAACAAAACTATCACGTTTAACACTCTTTAACTCGGCAATGAAAAATGAGATCACAATTATGTGAATTGTGTCTAATAGTACATCTAAAGCGGACAAAATTGATATGTCACACATGAATGTCAAAAAATTTAGTAATATTGAAATAAAGCCTTTGCTGAACCCTTGTACACGACGTAACAAATTAACGTAAGATTTAAAATGGCATAATAAATTTGTCCGCTCTTAATGATCTAATGGGTGCCGTTTACAGAACCGCGATATCTTTTTTTGATGCAGAGCTATTAATTTGCAAACTTCGTGCTTCTACTGTTTTCAAACTTTCGAATGTTTCAATATCATTGTAACAAAATTCAGGCCCAAAATAGAAATTCCGCTTCCAACAGTCACTACAATTAAGTTTCTCTCTCAAATGCAATAAATTTCGTTAAAATCGGTCAAGGGGTTATCTCAGAAAAACGTTTTTGCGTTTCGCATGTATTTGAATAGGCCGTGTCAGAGTTGGGCCCGAGCTAAAGCTTCCTCTTAAAGGGCCCCTCACCAGGCCCCACAGCAAATTTTAGTTATACGCTGTAAGTTGTTACGTGTCCTCTAATGAGTGTTCTGCCGCAAAAATTTTTCAAATCGGCTCATTAATAGCCGAGATAGAAATATTTCAGTGCCGCGAAGCCATGATTTCAGCAGGCGGGCTCCACTGCCAAGCAAGACGCTCTCTCCCCTCGCCCCATCTAGCCTACGCAAATTCCTTCCCTGCGTTCTGCCATACCGGACCTCGACGACGCGTGACTAATACGTTACAGGCACCGCCTTTATTTTTTTCTGCTCTTCTTTTTTCCTGCGCGACGCATTTCCGCCGACGGCGTCGCGCGCGAGCTCTTGTCTCGCTGACGCAGAGCACGATTTTGCGTGCTGTGCACAAGGAAACATGACTAGCGGTATAATTCCGTGCTACACGAATACTGAAGCAAACAAGCGAATCGCCGAGCGTGATCACGCGCTGGAACACGGTAGAAAACGGCATAGTTTCAGTACCTGCGCACGTGACCGCACGAACGTGGGAACAAGCAGACGAAACGGAAGTAAATTGCTTCGGTGCCAAGTAAAACAATAAACACGCAGACATTCCATTTTTGTGTTTTATTATTTCTCTAAACTTCAATTTGTCAATTCAAGCAACACATCGCACAGATAATTGATGTCTTGAATAATTCTCGAAGTCACGTGTCACCGCAGACACGATTACGTAAGCGCAGGAGCCCGACTACGTCACCGTCCCTCTCCGGCCGGATTCGCTACGAGTGAAAAGGGAAACGGAGTTCGCATTGAAATTTCAGGCCTTTCCGCGGCGCGTAGCGATGTACTACTTTGCACCCACGATTGTTATCGCGCAATGCATGCTCTGCGCTTATCAGCTCAAAATGGCCAGGCCTGGCGAGGGGATCTTTAAGGAAATCTTGTTTCCAAGTCTGGTCAACTTTCCTGAATTCTAATTTTGATGCGCAGCATCCCTTGGAGAGTACCCGAGCAATTTTGCTAGCGAAATCGTGCAAAACCGTGTCTGTAACGCAAAAAGCGTGACAGCTTTCCCATAGGAATACATAGGGGCTCGATAGAAAATACGTGTGGTTGGGGTGGGCCAATTTGAACTTCGGAGAGAGTGGACCTAAATTTGGGATGGATATGGGCGTGGGCGAAGCTGAATTTGAGAGTGGGCCAACCAAAACTTGGGGGTAGGCCAACCTGAAGTTTGGCAGTGGGCCAACCCAAATTTGGCGGTGGGTCAACTTGAAATTTGGGGTGGGTCAACAGTGAAAGAGAAGCAGAAAGTAAACTAAACACGGGAAAAGAAAAATACGAGCCGAGCCAAAGAATGCTACGCATTAGGAGACAATTATCTAAATTTCTGTAATTTTTCACCCGTTTAGAACACAGCTTTCACAAAACCTATTCAGGTGAAACACAGTTCATACTATTCACGCACAAACTAACATGACTTTGACCATGGTTCCATCGCTGATTGTATATTCTTTAGATTTTTCGAAAGTGCGGCCGTGAGAGATTATTACTGTACAAATGGCATTTGCTTAGCCTAATCTTAAACTGTTTTTTTTTCGGCAACAACTTGGATCGTATGTTCACCAGACTTCGAGGATACAGAAATATACAACTAAAGTTTGTTTTTGCGTGTTTCTTGAAGCGAATTTTCAGCGTCCTACCTACTTCACGATAAACGCAAGCCGCGTATAACAGAGGAAGATCGTTAGTTCCAAGGTACAAGTACGACAAATCTATGCAAGCTGATGTTGTTTCTGCTCCTTGCTTCCAGCTCAAATTGTCGGGCGTTTCCGCAGCGACATTTGCCGTGCTACTCAAGTACATGAACACGGGTGAATTGCAAGTAACACCAGAAAATGTGGACGACGTGTTTAACGCGGCCTTCCGTCTTCACATGTCCGATGTTGTCAAGCATTGCATTCAGGTGAGTGTTATAGCGCCACACACGCAAGCAGTGGAGTCGGGTTAACCCGCTGTCTCATGGTCCCTATTTAATATCTCGGCCTGTATTTAATATATGGGATAGGTATTACACTACATTTACGTATGTGTAGCTCGAACAATGAAAAGAGATGTATGAAGGAACAAAACTTCAATGTCATATTAAAGTATGCATTACGATCGTCCCAAAACCCTGCCTTTGTACGGGTTAGTATATGTAAAACAGTGTAGAAGTGTCAAATGTTGGTAACAAGAATATTACTGCCTCTCAAGCGCTCTCCTCTGAAGCAGTACATCTGTGTTTTCTGCCAACGTTACACGTATGTAGGCTCCTCGGCTCTGTCGTTGCCAGCCTGGCCTGCTGTATATTCGTTGACCGTTTTTCACAGTTCAAGTCCACGCATCTCAGAAATACAGCTGCGTCTGGGAGAGGTGCGCTAGAAAGTAAGCGGGATGCACTTGCTGCGGGCCAGTCTTCAAGAAAATAGTGACGGCTATGCTAACCGACGACCATTTCGTGCCGTCATCGTGGGCGTTGCTGATAACGATTTATTTGTCGAAACCCTAGCGAAAATGCCGGGCAATCATTACGCTGATGTCAATACGGAGAATGTCCACGTCCGGCTAGCTTCGTCCTCGCCACTTCGTAACGGTTGCAGGAATCCAAAGAGGAGTCGCATAATTCGCCACACCCGGTGTGTGCCCGAACAGAACAAAGCGTCCTTTCTCGATTCGTGGAACGACTGGTTCGCCGAAATACCAGTTTGAATGAACAAGCCCGAACAGTGAACAGTTTAGGTTTGACACCCCCCGCTCGCCACGGCGTTCACAGCTTCCCAGCTGCCTCATGCTGCAGCGCCTCCGCTGTCGCCGCGGTCGGCGGCTGTACCGCGCAACGGCGTACCGTGGCCTCCGAGATTGCGCTGGCGCACATTTCGCGAAGGTGCGCTCAGGTTCTGCAGTGCGCTAGTGCCATCGTTGAGGTATCGCGGCGAACGCATCGAAGCGGCGGTTTCGGATTTAACGTTTGGAGCTGTTTTACCTGTGTTTTGTGTTTCCACAGTGCCAGTCAGCGCATGAACGTTAGATTTTCGCCACCTACTTTGTCATGGGCTTGGTTTTACAGCGCAGCTTTTTGGCGCCCGTTCCCGCATTTCACGTCGCCGTCGGCCTCGCCGTAACCGAGGTCATCATCCATGCGCTCCTGCTGCCATATCGCGCGCGGTGCGAGTCTTGCTCTCCCCTTGTCCTCCAAAGCCGGATCACGTGTTCTCGCCTATCCTCTCGCCCCATTCCTCCGCGCAGCGCCGTTGCGGCGACTCTCGCTGCTACTGTCCATTCCGCCCTCGCCGTCCATTCTCCCGCTGTCGCGGCACTGCCGCGGTGCCGGCGGCGGGCGCTCCTCTGTCTCCGCGTTGCGTGGCTGGACGGCTCTCAGCCGTTTCGCTCGCGTCCCCGTTTAGCGCGTTCCCCAGTGGCATTTGGCTCCTCTGGCAATGCTTGTGCCTGGCTGTCCTTCTCCCGCCTATACCTCCCCTTACCTGGAGCAGTGCTGTTGCGGTGATTCGAAATACAGTTATAGCGTTTCGTCCCCTTTCTTCTACTTCCCACCTCAACCTTATGCGGCCATTGAGGCCTGTCTGTGTGAATGAGTGTGTGGCCTCTCCTCAATACCCCTGTTTTCCACCCGTTTCCTCATTCCACCTCAGAAGAAACATTAAATAATAATTGCTAATCTCCTCCCCCTCTCCGTGGCGGTGACCGACTAAATATGGCGCGATGGCGCGTCGCCGGAGTGCCGGCTCGATAGCGGTCAATCGCGGTGTGTGCTGTTCAATGCAAAACGCAGAACCGCTTCCGTTCGGCACTGCGTGTTCCGTATGCGGTTGCTTGTTGTTGAAATAAGGCAGAAGCTGCACTCAAAGATCGCATTACCAAGAAGCGTAATCGTCGGCCAATTTTTTCTTTCTTTAATTTTTCTCTTGCGCTCGGTGGCGAGTGTAACCATCTAAATTCTCCCGTGCCCCAAACACTCCATCAAGGCACGCTGAAAGAAGTTGTGAGCGTTACACTCCTTCCTCGAAACCGTTGGTTCGCAAATGCCAGAGAGCTGCCCCAGCATGTCGAATGCCGAGAGTAACCGTGCCCCTTTCGTAGTATTGACATGGCAGATGATCTACGATTAAATAGAACGTCTTTTGTAACATCGTTACGAGCTATTAAAATGCGACAACTATACTAACGCTGTTTCGGGAACCGCAGCAACTTCGACTCACTGCGTCAGATTACAAATCATCAACAGAACGTAGCTACATGCTCCATAGGACCAAGTGGACCAAAGGCTCAGCTTTAGTATAGGTATACCCCGACAGGTTTGAACTAATTTCACGTCGGGGGCTTGCTACAACAGAAACCGGCCCGTTATAAACGGCGTCCAGCATTGATAGCATGAAGCCATGTGCACTTTGCGGACGCTCACACATGCGTTACATGAAAGCCTGGGCCGGTATAATGCAATAATTCCTGTAATTCGTTTCTATGGCTTATCATACACCAGTTTTGTCTGGCCGACCCGGGTGATAACACAGACAGAAGAACACTCTGACGACTGACGAAGCGCAAGAAGGAATAGCACTGAAAGAGAATCGTTACAATATCCCGGTCCCGTCTGCAACTATTTCATGGCATTACGTTGCCCATATGTCCGGACGTTGTCATCGTGGCACGTAATCCAGAACAGCATCTAGGGGCCCACCGCTATTAAATCACTTTGAGCCATATACACAGCTGAAAGCCAGCGCCACACTTCTGCACACAAAAATTCAGCGCCTTAGAGGTCATTGTTCTTTGGAAGCGACAAGCTGACTTTCCTGTCAAGGTTCCCAACTGTAAACACATCTTCGTCATCGATATCCTTCTCCCACTTCCTATAAACGTATAGCCTACTGGGGTATTATCACAGCTGAAATGGTGCAATGGTGACTGACTATTGAATGCCATGCGGTGACGGCTTTATATGGGGGCGTATATACAGCAGAAATCGTAATAACGATGAAGCACATGTCTTAGCACGCCACCGCATGGCGGCACCCGCGAACCGGCATGTCTCGCTTCGCTTGCTTGACTACATTTAGCACATGCTTAGCCACTCACAGTGTCGTCTGCAACTTTCGCCACCACCAATGCTTTTTCAAGAGGCGTGTCCGCACACCGCCTGCCACAGCAGTCAGCCGGCGCTCAGCACAACTTCCGGACAGCCGGACTATGCTCTGCTCGCCTTCCCTTCAGTCCTGACGAAAAGTCATTGAACCTGCTAGATTTCTGTTTGGCAAGAAACTCCAAATCGTTATAAGTTGTCACTCATCATTGCAACCTATCGATGTCCGATGTCTACGGCAGGAGGAGCCCCACAGAGCAATCTGCAATATCCCTGCATTCCATCTTACCTGCAAGTTATCTCATTTCATCACATGACCTAATTATCTGCCGTACTCGATTGCTCTTCCTTTCTCATGACACTCATTCTGTAACTCTTAATAGACCACAGGCTATCCGCCCTACGCACAACATGGCCTGCTCAGCTGTATTTTTCCTCTTAATAGCAGCTACAATATCAGCTAGCACCATTTACGCTCTCATCCACCAGTCTTGTCTTCCCGTCTCTTAACGATACGCTATCATTTCTTTTCGTTCCATCTCTCGTTGCGCGGCCCTTCTAAATTTTTATTGCGAAATACTACGCCAGGTCTAACCGCTCGTCGCGTATACATCCTCCGTCAGAACTTTACGCACGTAACTATAGTGTATGTGAATGCCCTTAATCTACCGTAGCTACCGTAGCTTACGACCGAGTGCTCCAGTACGGCGAATTCTCGAAGTGTATCTGCTGGTCTCGCTCGGCGCCGCAGATGGAGACGGAGACGACGCCGACGGGCCAGCAGATCCTCATGTTCTCCGCGGCCCGGCGCCTGAACATGGCCGAGGAGGAGCAGCGCGCCTACCAGTTCCTCACGGCGCACTTCATGTCGGTGGTGGCCACCCGCGAGTTCCTCGAGCTGGACGCCGAGGACGTCGTCCGGCTGCTGTCCGCCGACACTCTGGGATGTCACTGGTGGGCGGCGCCTTTCGCAGAGGCCGCTGTGTAGTAGACGACGCACTGTGCATCATTGCCAATCAATGTGATGACGTTTTTTAACGTTTTGCGCAAGTACTGAGTGTTCTCAGACATAGCACACCGATGCAATATCATACCAGTTCTGACGAAAAGTGCACGTAAAGGAACAATGTAATGGCGCTGCCTATCCATATATTTTTACCTGTCGATGATAACATATAGACAATTTTCTCATTTCCACACTTCCTCCAAGCTGACCGCATCTTACTTATATGTGCTTAAGATGCGTTACCATCTAGAAAGATATTACCGAACTACTCGTGCCTCACAAGCAATGACAAACATTTGGCAAATACAAATGTCACAAATACAATTGCAGTCTCCAGTTCCGATATAATTCAGAAAAAAAAAGGTAACTGATTACAAGTACAATTACTTCATTCAAAAATGTAATTGATTACAGTTACAAGTTGTTCCCCTAAAAAAGTAAATGAGCAATTACACAATGGTAATCAATTACCTTTACGTTACCTTCCTCTGAACCTTTCATAGCATCGCATCGATAAAGCAAACATAACGAGCTGGCCTGTCCTTTGTAGCCCTTCATACGTTGCTTATCTGCGCTAACAATAGCTTTTACAAAATTTCGTTCGCCATCGTCCCTCTTCTTCGTTGTGAAGGCATCGACAGCGACAGTGAATATGTGCTCGAGGAGGAAAAAGAGGGAAAGACACGGGGCCTAGCCACTTCGCTCGGTCTGTGCGCTACGGGTTAGGACGGTGTTGTAACGTATACGGATCTTGCGCCACAGGTCTGTGGTTACTCAGCATCGGGGTCCTCTATGACGCGCAGCGCTTCATCGTTGCTGGGACTCGGAGAACACGCTCCCCGGTGGGCCAATGAAAAGCTGAAAAAATGGCCCACATTTCATTTGCTCCACAACGTTCCCAAATGACATACGCCATCGAGACTTATCATCACTTGCCCAATTTGTGGGCCAACACCTGGGGGAGCGTCAATAAGATGAGGAAGCGGATACCGGGGTTTGACCGCCTCGAACGTGCGAGGCGGCTGCGTGGCACGATCCAGGGGCGAAGCTCTCGAAGCTGTGTCTTTTGTTACAGCTGGTCTCGTCGATAAAGTAACTATAGTTACATGCCATTGGCTAATGAAAAAGCAATTGAATTACAGTGAGCCTTAACGAATAAACAAAGTAATCGTTAAATTACAACATTACTGAACTATGCAGTTGATTACGAGCAATTAATTACATGTAATTTATTACGTGCAAGCCTGATCAAGAGGGACACAAGATCAATGGTTAAGAGTACCGCCGCTGCTGAAGGCTCGCGCCCGTGGCCGCCGCGGTTGAGCTTTGACTGAATATTTAAAACGACGCTTTCTTGTCGTTTCTTCCAAGTTGAGGTATTTCAGCAAAGGTTTAACGGCCTTTTCAACCCGTTGCATACAATTGAAGGCCATGCTTCGAAGTGATATACAGGGTTTGAGACGTAACTTGCGTCAAAATTTAAAGATACGTAAGTGCCACGTAGCTGGAAAGAACCAGGGTAATGTTGCTTGCCGTCACTTGAGGCAAGTCAGATTATTTCTTGTATTTTGCCTAATTACATCGTTAGTTAATAATTCTTTAACAACTCAAATATTGTAATCAGGGCAAAAATTGTTTGTCAGAAAATTGACGGCCATCGCGAAAAATTTTCGATCCATCTTTCTGTTGCCGAATACGGGCTACAGAATTTTTTTTTCAAGCGTTAAAGAAAGCCCGCAATATACGACAGGGTGAATTAATTTTGAGATTTTTTCCCTGCCGAAACCACGATTCGATCATGAATACGCCGTACATGGGGAATGACCACCGGGACATCTTTAACGTGTCCCCTGTGCACAGGCGTGAAAGAGTGCCACGCGGCTGGTCGAGCGGCACTTTTCGTCGTTTTACATAAAGGCCACAATCGCAGGTGAAAAGAAGCACACGAGGAAGAGGCACATAGCGGCACTGTCAGTGAATAAGTGTCACTTGAGGATGTTTGTCGAGGGAGAAGGACTTAGGTCCAAGTCGCCTCGTGGTAACATAGCAACGTGACATATCAGTTTCTGCTATCTCCTCTAATAATGAACCCATTTGAAAAATTTTCTCTAGACGGTGCCCTACATCTCCAAGTGCATATTCAGACTTTGCGCTGGAGCCTGGTGATAATGGCCCTTCACCAACGTAGACAATACTCGCACCTGATAATACCTTTGTTTCACAACGAGGAAGCGCCAGAAGCAATGCTAAGACGGTGACGTGAATACTAAAGGTAGAAACAGCTGGCAGTACGTATTTTTCCTTAAGGAGAGGTGCTATAGTACGCGCAGCACTTTTGGCGTGTCAGTCTGAGCGACTCTCGTCTGGCAGCGCATGGTCTCTTACAACGCATGACATGCGGCTGCAAATGATGAAAGCAACGTTGCCAATCATGGGAGCTCTGTAGACGTCACGTCAAGCTTGCCTCGTTCTGCACGTTAATAAAAATAACGCGTGCGTTACTAGCTCTGTAATACACACCTCGAACGCTAACAACAGACATTCTCGAGGAAGCAGTGTTTTCTTGTCACAGGGCATCGCAATGTAACGACAACTGGTCAACGTAGCCAATCTCTACGCCCAAAGTGCGCTTTCAAGCTAATCGTCAACGCCTTCTGTCTGTCCGCGTAGCGAAGAAGAAGTGTTTGAGGCGGCGATGCGCTGGCTCAACCACATTCCCGAAGAGCGGTCTCCCCACAGCGAGAAGCTCATGGCCGCAGTGCGCTTCAACCACATGAACCTGAGCGAGCTACACCACTGCCTCGAGTATCCTGGCGTTGCCGAGATGGAGCCCGTCAAAAAGGCCGTCCTCGACGCCATCTAGTGAGTAACGTACGAGCCCGTCACCATGCCG